>NC_068373.1:17602646-18202646 GCF_023724105.1 Carassius gibelio | reverse complement strand
ATGAGCTAGTCTTACTCAAATCAAACGGTCAGATGCTCATGAAGTGACTCTCAGTGCAGTTCTGGAGATGTTCCTCATGTGTTCACGTCTTTATTTAGAGAGAGGAAAGACAATGAAATCAGCGCGAGCGTTGTGCGAGCTTCCGTGTTTAATGAATGAAGACGCGCTTCTGCTCCATTCGTTGACACAGACACGCAGAACATGCAGGATTCATATTTAAATAGACTTTTCCGGGTTAATATTTGCAGATATTAGTCCATTTCGCGATTTGATGTAAGTGCATGACCGACTTTTTTTTAATTCATTTAAAATTTGTCCAATTCCGTGACATTCCGCGTTAAACTGTAAATTCCATTTTTATGACTGGATTCCGCGATTCCGTCCGCGTTTCATTGGGCCCTACAGTAGACATCTGCCTGCCGTTCGCCCTACGCCTTAAAACTGAAGTATCTCCATATAATGGAGCCAGTTGTCTTTTTTTTTTTTTTTGACTAGTTCTCTACACGCGAGGTGAGAGGGGACAAAAGCAAGGAGGCGGGGGGCGAGCGAGCGGGGGCGAGCACAGCACAGGGAAGGCAAACAAGCAAAGTGGCGGAATCAGAATATAAACAATATATCGATATATACGATATGTCAAAATCCATATCGTGTTTAAAAAATATCTCGATATATTTTAAATATCGAGATATCGCCCACCCCTAATACGGAGCCTTTTTTTATATAGATATATAGACAAAAAATGTATGTAATGTATGTGTGTGTGTATAAATGTATATATTTCATCAGCCTTTAATCCAATTTATGTAATTTATTATAAAACCCTGTCTGTTTATTTAAGTAACAAATATAGGTGTCATGCCATAACATATTTTTAATATGACTGACTTTATTTTAAATGTGAATTTAACATTGAAAGTTAATGTGATATAAATATTGCTACTAATCTTTCATTGTTCAGAAAGAGAGCAAATAACATTTACATTATTAAACATAATTTTCACTGACAGTCTAGATTTCATTCACTCTCAGAAACTACCATTAAAATCACTGAAACTGTTAACACTGTGAAATCAATATCTTAATTATAGATTCGTACACACATCTGCACTTTGTTGTTTCTGACGAGAGAATTCGGCAGAAAGAGGTATTCAGTAAGTGAGCGAGTGAAGGAAGCACCGGCATTTCAGCGATGACTCATCGGAACACCTCTGATTGGCCATTGCATTCAAAAGCTCAACAGAACCGTGTGTGATTGGTTAATGCGCAGCGCTGTAAAAACGCGTCTGTCTCTGGCTCAGCGCCAGCAAGCGATCACAGATCTGAATTTAGCAGCTGATGATATGACTTGCTGAACGTACTCGCACTGGTGTGATTGTATTAAAATTAATAAAATCTTAATCGGCTATTCTTTGTCTTTTGGAAGCTGAATTCAACCTGTTATAAGCCACACACGTACAACAAACTAATGTCACAGTGGTATCGTGTACTGTAATCGAATGTAGCCCAAGTTATTACCTGTTAAACAGTAGACAGCACACGCGTTCATCTAATAAGGATCTCCATCGCAAGCAAAGAATAGCCTTTGCAGATTAGCTTTCAATTCAGTGTAGTTCCATAGCCCCGTTTTCAACGCTGCTAATATTCTTAAACGTTACAACTCTGAGTGAACCGCTTCAGAGCTCAGCGCGTGCAGCATGGAACTGAACGACTCAATCAAACTGATTCATGAACCAATTCACTCGTTTGCCAATTGGTTTGATCAAGCCTTTGAACAGAGTTGACTCAAAAGAATGAATCATTCGCGAATGGGCATCGCTCATTGTCCAGAGAAAAGTAGACGGCGCGTTTGGAATAAACTGAAGCATTTATTGCATTAAGATAAAGTAACGAGAGGGGCGTCGCCCACAGTAACGAAGTAAAAGTACAGATTTTTCCCAAAAAATGTACTCAAGTAAGAGTATAAAGTACCCATCTTTAAATATACTCCGAAAAGTATTCGTTACCCCGAAAAATTACTCAAGTAAATGTAACGAAGTAAATGTAACTCGTTACTACCCACCTCTGGTTAAAACAGAACAGAGGCAGCCATGAGCTCCTTCATCCCGCTAATGAGAAGTTGATTTCACAGTGCAGTTTTTGCAAAAGGTGGTTTAAGAGCTAGATTGCATTATAATCTCCAATTATCTATTACTATAATCACAGTCCAACCTATGATGCATAGGAAAATTTTTCCTGTAAAAGGTCATCATATTTAGCCTTTCATGCATTAATTATTAAATCACAATAATATTTTTTATTTATTTTTTAAACAACTGAAAAACCATGGCAATAATTTTTTTCAATATATTTTATTTTAAAGGAGTTGCATTTCTGTCCACTGCAGTGGACACCATGCAACAACAGTTTGAACTCATTTGGTCTTTCAGACTTTGGTCTGAAAAAAACAAACAAAAAACAATTGTGTAGGTTTCTAAGTACTGTACTTCTGAATGGGTTGAGACTGGGATTTAGCTGGTTTGAAGTTAACGTATTTGATGATCGTACACTATGTGTAGACAACATTCACTCAATATTATCTTATTTTTGACAGATGTGGCCTTCGCATATGAAGTCTTGGAACATTAAATAACAAAAACAATAAAAAGGACATTTGAAAAACATAACATTATATGTCTGAAAACTTAAGTTAATTTAATTAAAAATGGCCAGTTTCATACATGTGTACACACACACAAACAAGCACAGACACCCTCCCACCACACACTCGAATGCAATCATGCACACACATGTCCCTGCCCTTGTTTATGCCTGTAAAGTGAAAGTGACATTCAGCCAAGTATGGTGACCCATACTCAGAATTTGTGCTCTGCATTTAAACCATCCGAAATGCTGAAAACCGAAATGCCGAAAACACTGGAGCGGACAGACATATTTTCTATTAAAAAAAAAAATAGAAAACCAGAACAATATAGTTCAATCTAGATAAAAGTATTTCTGACATCATATTTAGCTGAAAAATATTTTTGACATATCTGGTTTTCTAAAATAATATGATTAAACACTTATTCCTGAGGCACTCGGTGCATTGCCTCTTCCCTCCGCCTTTTTAAATATATTATGCAATTCACAAAACTAAAAATAGATACTAAGACAATAATTAAATTGAATCCTAGACAGCACTTTGTGGGTTCACCACTTGCTGGCTGGGACATGGTACTACAACATCAATGGTTCAAAACAGCTTCCAAATATCTGTCTACTGTAGGGGACACTATGCGTGAAAAGGTTAACAATGGATGACTCCAGCTTCACACTTTCACACTTTGGTGACTCATTCCTATGATTAGTTTAGTAAATGGAAAAAAGAAGCCAATTCTGCTTGTTTTGTAAAATGGTAATATAACATTTTGTTTTAGATGTTCTCATTTAATCTGGCACACAAGTTCTTTCCACTGTGACACGGTCGATTTCTGCTTTTTGAGATGAGGTGAGGCGTAGGAAACCTGCAGAGGGCAGATTTAAATCGTTTAAATATGACCCTATGCCCTATTTTCCAGATTCCCTCCATCTATTGCGCCTCTATTTCCCCCCAGGCCCCACGTTAAGGAGACATTAATGTTTCAGTGTTAACTAACCTGTTGGAATAGCTGTGTAAATATTTAATTTTTTTCAGTTCACTGCAGACTGTCGAGGAAGGAAGACAGAAAAGAAGAAGAGTGCACTCAGCTCTGACTGTAACATGTTTAAAATATAATCCTGCTTCCTCTCTCACACACATGCACTCATACATTGGTTGTAAAACTGTACCACTTCATACCAGGACTGGACATAAAGGGATGGCCTTGAGCACTGTTACCTGTTTTACTCTGAATAGTAAACCAGGATCATGCAGAAAACGTCATATTTTCTGGTACATTCTCGTATCACATGCTCAGCCCAATTCTAATAGGGACTGAAACTGGCCTGGTCCACACATCACTCCTCTCTCAGTCCTTCTTTCCTGTCTGCACTTCATTGCCCTATAAATAAAACCCCAAAATTTAATGAATTAATGAATTAATGAATTAATGAATTAATGAATTAATGAATTAATGAACAAATGAACGTTCAAAGGTTTGTGATCGGTACGATTTTTTAAATGAAAAGATATGACAGTAAAGGCTTTTATCATATTAAAAAAGATTTTTATTTCAAATAAATGCTATTCTTCTGAACTTCTAATCATTAAAGAATCCTGAAATAATTGTCAAAATGTCATGGTGTCCACAAAAATATTAATCAAATATTAACTGTTTTCAACAATGCTAAAACTAATGTAATGATGCTAAATTCACAGCAATAAATTAAATTTTTAAACATATTCAAATAGAAAACTGTTATTGTAATTTGTCATAATATTTCACAATATTACTGTTTTTGCCACGTTTGATCAAATAAATGCAACTTTGTGAGACTTCAGCATACGAGACTTCTTTCAAAAAGATTTCAAAATCTTACCCAACACAAAATTATGAACAGTACATTATAAAGTGAATTGATGTGAAAAGACTTGTTTATAAATGCTATTCCTTAACCTGTTAACTGTCACTCACGTTTTTGAAGATAGACTTCAATATGCATGATACAAACCTATTTTTTTAATACATGACTGAAAACATTTTGTAACATGATTTTGATGTATCATTTACATGGTAATACAATGTCTGATTTTAAAATGGGTTTTGAAGGATGAATTTTGAAATTTTATGTTTTCAAGTGATATATAACTTCTGATGATTTCTAAAATGTGATAGAGAAAAAGACAACTAGGAACAAAAAATATTGGTAAAATATATATTTGGGAGTCTTAGACCTTTCCAACGATATATAGTTTGTCAAGATTAGATTCGATTTGATTGTAATATAGTATAGTCAATGTAGGCGTCCCGTATACGGGACGGGGTGACAGTTAGCAGGTTAAATATAACTTTGGGGGGTTACTTTTAAGGCAAACACATTCACAATATTCTGCATGAGCAGTTTATATAAAAATGCATCAAATTCAGGTCGAAATTTACCACGCTCCTACCTTAATTTTAACTTTACAACAGCCATTTAAGCACATCATGTTATTGAGCAGAATTACAGTTAAGAGAAACGATATTACTGAGATCAAATATTAAAAAAGAGATGAAAATAGGGATTAGGAAGAACAGAAATAAAAGATATAAGACAAACACTAAAAGATAATGGAATAAACGAGAACTTAGATGACAGAAATACTGGGTAATGGGCACAGATTGATATACAGTACATTCAAGGGGCACAGAATTCCCTGCTACATCCTGCTCTGCTGTCTTTCTCTCTTCCAGCACCACTCTGAAGGAAAGGAATGAGATCTCCAGTGGGAGCCCCGTTTCTTCCACAACCAGGCCTATGTTTAGATCCCAGGAGAAAAGAGAGGATGAGGATAATGAGTTAATATCAAAACAGAATGATTTTATTTAAAAAGATCAAACAGACAACTAACAAAGCTGCTTGATTCATCTGGGATCAGGGATCAAATGGAATTTCTGTGTTCCTTGCATGAACTTGGTCTCTTTCTGAGTCTGTTTGAAGTGAAAACGTGCCAAATGAATCCCTAGGAGTTGAACATGGTTAATCTAATAAACAATCAAACAAACTGGCTGTCGGTTGTGAAATGAACCATGAAAATGGGGCCTCTGATCAACTTCAGAAGTGTCTATGTCAATCCACCTCAAGATATGAACACCTTTAGTTCTGCGGTATTAGAAATCAGACAGCATGATTTACTAATTTCACTGTGAAAACATTTCTCTCAAAGGACTTCAAAAGGAACCAGTGCTGATCATTTTATATAGTTTACATGTTGCCAAGGTGCAAGTCCAACTGTAAGTTGACAGTAGACAGGAACCATGAACTAATCAAAAATAAAAGACTTGAACAATACTCAAAACAGACATGACACAAGTTATAAGAGACACTCAGAATAAACATAGTTTGCAAATTAAAGTAATTATATCCAAAATAATTATAACTTATAATTATAATAATTCTATACATGCTTATGGAAATCAGTGAAGTTCAGGGAAAAACTTAAAGAAAATATAAACACTGGTGTATTTTACACTCTTTAAAAAAAAAATGCCATGAAGAACCAAAAACAGTGTTTTTGGTGATGCCATAGAAGAATTTTTTTTTTTTTTTTTTGGTTTGCTGAAAAACCATTGTGCAAAAGGTTTTTTTATGAACCATTTTATTCTTGTGCCATGAAGAACCTTTTCTGGTACAAAGAAACCTTTTCTTCCAGATCAATATCCCAACATTTATCAAACTATAAATCTTCTTTAATAGGTTTGTTCATAAAATAATTTCAAAAAGATAAAGAAAATCAAGAATACAAAACTTGACAGCATCAGTGCTAGAGTACTCAGACTTGACAGCAATGATCAATCATACTTTTTAAAGTCACTGCAATCATCATTTTAATGATTGATCGTCACTGTCACGTCCGAATACTTTAAAATATGTAAATATATTTCTCTTTTTCTGATTGGTCATTGCGCCATTTTGGGAGGTACTTGAGCTCTGACTGGTTAGTGTTAGGACAGCATGCCATCTAGACGGTCAAAATAAAGACCTATAAAAATTGCCCATCCATTACAGTGGATATAGCAGGGTAATGTCAGTCAGTACCCCTATCATCCACTGCTACAGTATGTTCTTTTCATCCTGTGGTAACTGATACTGGTGCTGCGAATAGTTCCCACTTTCACAGTCTTTCTGATGAATGGTTGAGGCTTTGTACTTTGTACATCCTGCAACGAAAAAATAAAAAAAATAAAAATAAGACAATTTCATTAGTTTCTCAGTTTTCATAGTTTTAGCTCAGGTATAATGATGCAAAATGACAAACAAAGATAATGGAAAGGTACTTTCTGCTGAACAGCAGTAAGAAAAAAAATTCAAAGCAAGTAAAAGTTTTATCTTGCAATTTCATCCATCCATCTATTCACTCTCCTAAGCACGTATCCTCTGTAGGGTCATGGGAGCTGAAGCCTATCCCAGCACCTTGGGCCATAAATCCATCTAATTAATGTTTCTAATCAATGGCAATGTTATACAGTACCTGTCTGGAAACATTACAACCTTTTAATCTATTCTGCTTAACAAGTCTGCATTTATATCATCAATAGTACAGAGAAAACTAGAACACTGCATTTAGAAACTATTTAAAATCTCATTCAGTTATTATTAAACAGAAAATTTGAAACTCATTTTGTAGCTCTACGACCCATTCATATAAGTGCAAAATCCCACATGACCGTGGGACACTTTATGTTTTAAGATTTTGTAAGGTTTTTTAGAAACACTCAGCCTTTTTTATTTCATTTTAAATCATGATTGAACTATTTTTTAGTTAAATAAATAACTAATACATCAATCAGCGTTAGCCTAATAAGTGACATAAGTTACATTCATGTGAAATTAATATTTGTAAGGATTTTCAGAGATTTTTTAGTCATGGAAAACAACATTCAAATATATATAATATTAATAGATCTAACATAATTCAATACAGGGCTGATCTACTGTTTTTTCATCTCTGATGATGCTGTTTGTATTCAGGTCCTGCCAGCGTTCATTAGGTGAGCAGTGTGTGAGGAAGAGTAGGTTCTTCCCCCTAACCTGGACGCTGAAGGCAGAGGTCATCTCTAGAGCTGTCCGTTCCTCAGAGTAAACACAGGCCAGTGTTCACACAGAGCCACTGGAGAGAAGATGAGCTTAAATAAGAGCAAGAAGACTCACTGGACATGTTTAGGTGAGGAGACCTTTACTTAAAAGAAGCCTTTTTGCAAACAGAAAAAAACATTAGTCTAATGACAAAAGATTGGTGACAAAAAGGAAGAGAGGAAAGAAACAGAGACTAAGAGTTACATAATAAAGTTGGTAAGGTGTATACGGTTTTGAAAGAAGTCGCTTCTTTCCACTAAGACAGCAATATTGTGAAATACTATTCAAATTTTAAATATCTGACTTCTATTTTAACTATTTTGACATTTTTATTTAATTTTCAAATGTCATTACTCCAGTCTTGAGTACACTGATTGACACATTAAGATCACACATGGATTTTTACAGGGTGACAGAGAAGAAAACACACATATGAACCAACCCTCAGGAACTAGAAACAAACCAGATAACAGTAAATTCAATAACCAACCCTCATCTACATTCAACAGCCATCTCCCCATTCAGACCAGAGAGTGGGATGATGGGATGCGTATGTAGATTTTAAAATAAAGAGATAATACGAGTTCCTCAGGGAAGAGAGGGAAAGCAGAAGATGAGATGAAAAAGGGGATGAAAGATGTGACCATGGATCATGACAGAAGAGACTGAAGATAGAAAATGATGAAAGTGTTTCAGCGATGAGCTCTGCTGTCTGTGTCACTCTCTCCCAGCATCAATAACAACACTATGAACAGAATCTATTATTCAGAATTACTCTTAATTACACGTTCCAGAGGGACTTACAATGTTACTTTGCCATTCCCTCTGTTTCTTTATGCACTTCATTATCTGCACACACTACCCAGGACAGATGGAACAGATCTAAAAGCTTCAAGACCTCTTTGGCGCCACTGGAACCAAATGATGAAATTTTTAATATCACTGTCTGAAAGCCTTACTATGTTCAGAAACACAAATTCAAGTATAGAGATGTAAAGTTGACTTCAAATTGTGTCTGTTCAAGGCATGGGGAAGTTCTCAAGAGGTCAGATTAATTCTTGATGCCAGTTACATGATTATTTCAGTATTTAGATTAATGACAAAAAACATGTAGGTACTAAAACAATATACAACAGTTAGTTCTGTTCTTATCCCTGTAGGTGTCCTTATGAGTGAATCAATGAATCATTCACTCAACCGATTCGTTCAAACACACGGATTCATACAAATATAAATCTCATTTACTCAACTGATTTGTTTAATAATACTGATTCATTCAGGAATGAAACACCTCTACTGGGTTGTTTGAATAACGTGTCTGGCAATATATTACATCTAACACTGACTGAATATCAAAAATAATGATTTACCCAAAACATTTGGTTAAGCTACAGGTGTGACAATGCAATAGTGACATAATTGTTGTTTAATGTACAGAAATTAAATTCTCCTTTGATAAGTAATGGGCTTACTACAATTGATCCTGAAATATTTCAAGACTCAATAAGTGAACATATGGAAATATGTGCTGTGGAAAAGATTTTAATAAGAAGATTCGTGGGCCTGAAAGTTACTTGTTATCTCACACTTTGCCCGAAAATTGTTACACAGAAACATTTACATAAACCCTTCACTATCCATCTGCATAGACAAAAAAAAAAAAAAAACCTTGCTCAGACCTTAAGGTGGTTCAGCTGTTTAATAACTCATGTGCTACTGTACAAGCTTGTTTTCCCGGCAAAAAAGATCCTAAATTCATAATGCTTCTGAGATAGCCCTGTTTATTACTTTCCCTCTATCATCCTTTTGTTAGAGGTTGTATAAATTGGTCCTTTTGTGTTGCCTTCGGGCAAACAGGATTGTGCTCGAACTGCTAAGTGTTCAGCTGTCAAAGCTGGCAGAGAAGGGGTAGCATGAATATTCCTGCCCCACATTATTGCAGTCTACAAGATATGTCTCTGTGTGTAGCATACTTAAATCAAGCAACAGCTACTCCCTGCAATGATGCTCCCTGTAATGAGATTAATAATACTGTCCCAACAGTACTCATAATATTGCATAAATTATTTAATGATCTAATTACTGTTTCCCTAGGACAACTAAATATTTATGTATTTTGTGTGTGTGTGTGTGTATGTTTCAGAACAGAGACTTAAAATTATACAGTGCTATGAATTTTCATGTTAGTATTTTGTTTGCAGTGCATGATGATGAGGCACGCGTACAGTTGCTCATCCCTAAGTTTGTTCAAACATCTAACCATGATTGAATGTACATTAACCGTAAAGTGACCTTGAGCTCTTGGACACTTGTATATAAATAAAAAACAGTACAAGTAATATTAGTGTCACATTGGTTATCAGCAAAAATTAGATATTAGTTTCATAATGTTCATTTGCCATGCTATCACATACAGATTACATTTGCCATCATCTTATACTCACTGAAATGTAATCTATAAAAAAATACTAATAATTTATTGCTTAACAATTGTTAAAAGTAATCTTTAGCTCCATTTTACATGCAGTACATTAACATACAGTTTTGGAATTTAACAACTGATTCTAGTTTTCAATTTTAGTTAATTAGTATTATTATTATTATTTAAATCTCTCATCTGCCAATATGAAACTTTGTTTTCCTCTTTTGACTGTGCCAACCTTGAGTCAGTTCATTTAACAGGAGTTTTAATACTTGATATATGGCAGTCTTTCAAACAGAGACAGGATGTTTCTCTCCTTTATTTTTTTCAAGATTTTCTGAATTAAATAGAAGCCCTGGTCTAGAACTGAAGTGCTTACATTCACCACATGCAGCTTACCCTCTGATTTCTGCAGCTCGTAGAGGTCTTGAATATGTTCTTTGTATTCTGTGTTGTTTTGTGTTCTCTCAGAGAAAAAGACAGACAGAAGGTGAACGTGTTCCTCTAACAGACAGATTGAGATGAATATAGATCACTTGAAATACATTCACAGTTTTAAAGCAGTGTATTTATGAAGGAACTGATGCAGCATATGGTTGTTAAACGCTGCCTGGGAAGAAAGGCCCCTTAATCACTTGCGGATCACAAAGAGTGCTCATTATGGGTATAATTCACTCTAATGTCTTGAGGAAAAAGAGGTCACCGTCCTTTATGACTGTGCCAAGCTTCGGGATGATCATTTCAAAGATTTGAATAAGACTTCAAAGTGAGTGCCAGAGCCATTAATGTCATTTTTATAGCACTTACTGTGGCTGTGATATAGACATGACATGAGTGCTATACATTTAGAAGATTATATTTCAAAACAGACAAGACTTTCAGAAATTTGGCTTCATTAAAACAATAAAATTAAATCATTATTAGATTAAACTGTTTAATCATGAAATAGCTAGTGTCTTTTATAGTTGAGGATTCTGTAGCCATATATATCAACTTTTTAGCAACTTTTTAAAAACAACATGTCTTCTTTAGTATTCACATTTAAGGTATGACTGAATGTTTCCCTTTACAGTATGTTGAACAAAACATGTCTCCTCTGAAGCAATGTTAAACACAGACCAGATAAGATAATAAACAGCTGTAAAATCCCATAGTCACACAGACACTATCGGAAAAAAAACTGTCACTGGAGAGGTATCCTTGTACTGATTTGTACACTTTACATACTAATATGTACTTTGAAAGTACTAATATGATATGATACATATGATCCATATGTACCTTTTAGGGATAAATAATGTGTAAAGATGTACCTTTTAGCTTTTGTACCTTACGTTACTACCCCAGGGACAGCTTTGTACCCTTTACCTATTTGCCAACAAATTGATGTCACAACTGAAGACCTCTGTCAAAGAAAACAAGAATATTGAAGTAGAATATGTGCTAGGCTATGCTAAGTTACTTCTCATTTTAATGAAGATTCAAAAGATATTAAGGATGATGATTGGGAAGATGTTGGTTTGGACAGTCCATTTCAAAGGGGACAGCATTACAATCCAGACCTGATGTGTTTTATTGATATTTATATACAAATGCAGGAATGACAAACACCGGGTAGATGCAGACTCTTTAATGTGCACATGCTTTAAGGAGTAAATGTTGTATGTAGAATGTATTAAAAATGCATGTGATGAGAAGGTAACATCTTCAGATGCATATTAAGTGTGAAGAACTCTCTGGAGGCAGGAAGCCTTACTTCATGAACAGCAGCCACCTTATTATCAGTGGGAGTGTATGCTGAAAGAAGAAACTGAGATAATCAGAAAACAGGGTTTGCAAGAGGCATTAAACTTTTTTCAGAATATCTTCTGTATGTTCCACATAAGAAAAAAGTTAAAGAGGTTTGGGATGACATGAGGATGAGTAAATAATTGCAGTTTCTATTTTTGAGTAAACCTTCACTTTAAGGGCAGATGGAGAAAAAATAAAAACAGAAAAGACCTTGGGAGAAATTTTAAAACTGGAGCAATCATTTGCACGGGCTGAAGAGAGAGAGAGAGAGAGAGAGAGAGAGAGAGACATCAGTTGACAAGCCAAGAATTAAACTTTCTCCCAAGCATCAAGAGGAACCATTTAAAAAGTAAATCTCTGCAAAATGGTGCATGGATCTACCAGGTTGAACAAGGGAGTAATTGTTATGATATTGTGTGATTTCCTAAGAATTTTTATGAAAGCACTAGGAATAACTAAATGAATTGACACAAGTGTGCATCACTTCACTATTGCAAAAGCTTCCTACCTGAAGAATTCTGTTTCTAGGAAGCACTGACGACTGGTTTGTTGGTATTTCTGTCTTTATGGCCTTTTGGAGAATTCTGATTGTTTAATCAAATGATTAAATAAAAAAAAATAAAAAAAAAATAATAATAACTAGAATTAAAAGTTAGTGAACTAACTTTGATGTTGGCTTGGCCATCTTGGCCATGGAGCAAAAGAGCCAAAGTACTTGTGTGCCCAACATTGAGTTGCCCCGCTGCAAAATTAATACACATAATAATGCCATAAAAAAATACACCTGCAACAGTCTTTTTCCATGCTCCCTTGCTGTTTTCTTTTTTTAATAAAAAGCCTGGGCTATGATAACAGCTATGACAGGGTTGTCTAGCTGGATGTGAAATAAGTCATGCCTATTTTTCTCGTGTATGTATTTCACAGTCCTGCCACCGTCGCGTTGTGGGCAACGACACACAAGATTACTGAAACAATGCATTTTAAATCAAGGAGATCATAAGGGGTCCAAGCACAATGGTTTGTATAGATGATGCAGTTACACACTGTTTAAAATTGTTTAATTTGTACTGTATGTTCATTCTATTTATTTATTTGTGCTATTTACATAACATGTTTACTTTTTTTAAGTTTGTTTTTGTTAATGTAAAATAGCACTGCATAGTCTTCACTGTAAGATAAAATACACAATCAAACCAAAATGTATTCAGACACCTTCAACATTTCTCACATAATCACAGTTTATTTGCTGTAGTTTAGAAAGTGGTAATAATATATGACAATAACTCAGAACAAATTCATCTTGATAATTTCGGATAACTTTGATAAAAAGAATGGAATCAACCAAAACTTCAGACTGTCAGTATGACAATATTTACACAACTATCAATACTTTGTTGAACAGTTACCAAGCAAGAAATGCTTCATTTGGTTCAGTCTGTGGTGTGAAAAGGTTGCATTAACAATTAAAGAAAGAAACACTTAAGCAAAACATGGGCAGGTCCTTAATTATTATTTTTTTAAATAAATTTCACTGGTAGCCTACTGTATGAAGAATTAGTGGGTATAATATTTCACAGATCAATATTTTGCCATACTCACTTACATAAATGAACTAGTGGCCTGCACCCACTAGTAAAACAATTCTATCTGATTTTTGGATTGACTTTGGATAAATTCTTGTACTACAAGGTAATTAGTCAAGAGCAGTGAGTGATTTACTTTCATTTTCATACATTAAAGACTCTGACAGCAGAGCTAGTAAATTAGGCGCGGTCCCTTTAAGAGACAAACGCATCCATTATGATGATACACATCCGATTTTTTTTTTGCAAATCTTTACTTTCACTTAAGACATAACCACATATTTATTCGAACACACTTTCCAACACGGGTATTTCGACATATTTTGTATGTATTTGTTGTCGGTACAAAAGCAAGAAGACTTTGAGACGCGTCTCTGCTTGCTCCCTGAACACCAGAACACCGCGCTGCTGAATTGAGCTCTTTTGCTTTTCGCTCTTTTTTCTGTTTATTTAAACTGCGATTTGAATTTGTTCGTTCAGGTCCAGGAGGAAGTGAACGTCCTGAACGGCAGCTCTGTTCAGTGTTGCTGTCCCTGTCCGCGATACGCGCGGCTCTCTCTCGTGCACACGCGCCATCAGCTGCTCAGTTGTTTCCCGCAGCGCGGGGCTGAAGCGCGAGCTCACTGTGACGTTCCGCCTGATGATTCAGTTAGAAACCAGCTAAGACCAGCGTGACAGTGGCCAAAACTACTTTAAAACCATTTAATATATTATTCAAATTGTTTTGTGCCGTTTCGCTGCAGTGTTTTAATGTGAAAGGCTGTAAATGTGTACTTCAAGTGTTCAGAGAAATACATGGCGAGCTCGCTGTGATGTTCAGCCTGATGATTCAGTTAGAAACCAGCTAAGACCAGCGTGACAGTGGCCAAAACTACTTTAAAACCATTTAATATATTATTCTAATTGTTTTGTGCCGTTTCGCTGCAGTGTTTTAATGTGAAAGGCTGTAAATTCTCTGTGGACTTCAAGTGTTCAGAGAAATACATTGCCAGCTCGCGAGCAGTTGGCTGCCGCGAATATATAATGTTATTACTTTAAACAGTTCAGAAACATCTGAATTTAGCTCTTGGTGTGTTCTAACGTGTGGATTGCGTGTAATCGCGTTTTTAAAAGGTCTTAAATAAGAATGAATTCGCTAGGTCTCGGCTCCGTGTAGACAGCCTGGGCTGAGCAGCAGTATTTTTAACCAGTTTAAAAGTGAAACGAAACCCGACTCCGCCCCTAAATGTCATTGCAACTGTAGGGGCGCAATTTTTTTATTTTTTTTTTACATTTAAAAATTAATAAAAAAAAAACTTTAAGTCTGATCACTCTGAAAAGATATAGCACACACCACCCCTCTATCCCGCAGGTGTCTGCCGAGTTTGGGGCTTGTGGCTTTAAAGCCCTAGGAGGAGTAGCGTTCAGAATTTTTTTCTCAGAAGAATAATAATAACTAGAATTAAAAGTTAGTGAACTAACTTTGATGTTGGCTTGGCCATCTTGGCCATGGAGCAAAAGAGCCAAAGTACTTGTGTGCCCAACATTGAGTTGCCCCGCTGCAAAATTAATACAAATAATAATGCCATAAAAAAATACACCTGCAACAGTCTTTTTCCATGCTCCCTTGCTGTTTTATTTTTTTTATAAAAAGCCTGGGCTATGATAACAGCTATGACAGGGTTGTCTAGCTGGATGTGAAATAAGTCATGCCTATTTTTCTCGTGTATGTATTTCACAGTCCTGCCACCGTCGCGTTGTGGGCAACGACACACAAGATTACTGAAACAATGCATTTTAAATCAAGGAGATCATAAGGGGTCCAAGCACAATGGTTTGTATAGATGATGCAGTTACACACTGTTTAAAATTGTTTAATTTGTACTGTATGTTCATTCTATTTATTTATTTGTGCTATTTACATAATGTTTACTTTTTTAAGTTTGTTTTTGTTAATGTAAAATAGCACTGCATAGTCTTCACTGTAAGATAAAATACACAATCAAACCAAAATGTATTCAGACACCTTCAACATTTCTCACATAATCACAGTTTATTTGCTGTAGTTTAGAAAGTGGTAATAATATATGACAATAACTCAGAACAAATTCATCTTGATAATTTCGGATAACTTTGATAAAAAGATATGTAATGGAATCAACCAAAACTTCAGACTGTCAGTATGACAATATTTACACAACTATCAATACTTTGTTGAACAGTTACCAAGCAAGAAATGCTTCATTTGGTTCAGTCTGTGGTGTGAAAAGGTTGCATTAACAAGTAAAGAAAGAAACACTTAAGCAAAACATGGGCAGGTCCTTAATTATTATTTTTTTAAATAAATTTCACTGGTAGCCTACTGTATGAAGAATTAGTGGGTATAATATTTCACAGATCACTATTTTGCCATACTCACTTACATAAATGAACTAGTGGCCTGCACCCACTAGTAAAACAATTCTATCTGATTTTTGGATTGACTTTGGATAAATTCTTGTACTACAAGGTAATTCAGTCAAGAGCAGTGAGTGATTTACTTTCATTTTCATACATTAAAGACTCTGACAGCAGAGCTAGTAAATTAGGCGCGGTCCCTTTAAGAGACTAACGCATCCATTATGATGATACACATCCGATTTTTTTTTTTGCAAATCTTTACTTTCACTTAAGACATAACCACATATTTATTCGAACACACTTTCCAACACGGGTATTTCGACATATTTTGTATGTATTTGTTGTCGGTACAAAAGCAAGAAGACTTTGAGACGCGTCTCTGCTTGCTCCCTGAACACCAGAACACCGCGCTGCTGAATTGAGCTCTTTTGCTTTTCGCTCTTTTTTCTGTTTATTTAAACTGCGATTTGAATTTGTTCGTTCAGGTCCAGGAGGAAGTGAACGTCCTGAACGGCAGCTCTGTTCAGTGTTGCTGTCCCTGTCCGCGATACGCGCGGCTCTCTCTCGTGCACACGCGCCATCAGCTGCTCAGTTGTTTCCCGCAGCGCGGGGCTGAAGCGCGAGCTCACTGTGACGTTCCGCCTGATGATTCAGTTAGAAACCAGCTAAGACCAGCGTGACAGTGGCCAAAACTACTTTAAAACCATTTAATATATTATTCAAATTGTTTTGTGCCGTTTCGCTGCAGTGTTTTAATGTGAAAGGCTGTAAATTTGTACTTCAAGTGTTCAGAGAAATACATGGCGAGCTCGCTGTGATGTTCAGCCTGATGATTCAGTTAGAAACCAGCTAAGACCAGCGTGACAGTGGCCAAAACTACTTTAAAACCATTTAATATATTATTCTAATTGTTTTGTGCCGTTTCGCTGCAGTGTTTTAATGTGAAAGGCTGTAAATTCTCTGTGGACTTCAAGTGTTCAGAGAAATACATTGCCAGCTCGCGAGCAGTTGGCTGCCGCGAATATATAATGTTATTACTTTAAACAGTTCAGAAACATCTGAATTTAGCTCTTGGTGTGTTCTAACGTGTGGATTGCGTGTAATCGCGTTTTTAAAAGGTCTTAAATAAGAATGAATTCGCTAGTTCTCGGCTCCGTGTAGACAGCCTGGGCTGAGCAGCAGTATTTTTAACCAGTTTAAAAGTGAAACGAAACCCGACTCCGCCCCTAAATGTCATTGCAACTGTAGGGGCGCAATTTTTTTTATTTTTTTTTACATTTAAAAATTAATAAAAAAAAAACTTTAAGTCTGATCACTCTGAAAAGATATAGCACACACCACCCCTCTATCCCGCAGGTGTCTGCCGAGTTTGGGGCTTGTGGCTTTAAAGCCCTAGGAGGAGTAGCGTTCAGAATTTTTTTCTCAGAAGAATAATAATAATAAAAATAAAAACTAGAATTAAAAGTTAGTGAACTAACTTTGATGTTGGCTTGGCCATCTTGGCCATGGAGCAAAAGAGCCAAAGTACTTGTGTGCCCAACATTGAGTTGCCCCGCTGCAAAATTAATACAAATAATAATGCCATAAAAAAATACACCTGCAACAGTCTTTTCCATGCTCCCTTGCTGTTTTATTTTTTTTATAAAAAGCCTGGGCTATGATAACAGCTATGACAGGGTTGTCTAGCTGGATGTGAAATAAGTCATGCCTATTTTTCTCGTGTATGTATTTCACAGTCCTGCCACCGTCGCGTTGTGGGCAACGACACACAAGATTACTGAAACAATGCATTTTAAATCAAGGAGATCATAAGGGGTCCAAGCACAATGGTTTGTATAGATGATGCAGTTACACACTGTTTAAAATTGTTTAATTTGTACTGTATGTTCATTCTATTTATTTATTTGTGCTATTTACATAATGTTTACTTTTTTTAAGTTTGTTTTTGTTAATGTAAAATAGCACTGCATAGTCTTCACTGTAAGATAAAATACACAATCAAACCAAAATGTATTCAGACACCTTCAACATTTCTCACATAATCACAGTTTATTTGCTGTAGTTTAGAAACTGGTAATAATATATGACAATAACTCAGAACAAATTCATATTGATAATTTCGGATAACTTTGATAAAAAGATATGTAATGGAATCAACCAAAACTTCAGACTGTCAGTATGACAATATTTACACAACTATCAATACTTTGTTGAACAGTTACCAAGCAAGAAATGCTTAATTTGGTTCAGTCTGTGGTGTGAAAAGGTTGCATTAACAAGTAAAGAAAGAAACACTTAAGCAAAACATGGGCAGGTCCTTAATTATTATTTTTTTTAAATAAATTTCACTGGTAGCCTACTGTATGAAGAATTAGTGGGTATAATATTTCACAGATCACTATTTTGCCATACTCACTTACATAAATGAACTAGTGGCCTGCACCCACTAGTAAAACAATTCTATCTGATTTTTGGATTGACTTTGGATAAATTCTTGTACTACAAGGTAATTCAGTCAAGAGCAGTGAGTGATTTACTTTCATTTTCATACATTAAAGACTCTGACAGCAGAGCTAGTAAATTAGGCGCGGTCCCTTTAAGAGACAAACGCATCCATTATGATCATACACATCCGATTTTTTTTTTTTGCAAATCTTTACTTTCACTTAAGACATAACCACATATTTATTCGAACACACTTTCCAACACGGGTATTTCGACATATTTTGTATGTATTTGTTGTCGGTACAAAAGCAAGAAGACTTTGAGACGCGTCTCTGCTTGCTCCCTGAACACCAGAACACCGCGCTGCTGAATTGAGCTCTTTTGCTTTTCGCTCTTTTTTCTGTTTATTTAAACTGCGATTTGAATTTGTTCGTTCAGGTCCAGGAGGAAGTGAACGTCCTGAACGGCAGCTCTGTTCAGTGTTGCTGTCCCTGTCCGCGATACGCGCGGCTCTCTCTCGTGCACACGCGCCATCAGCTGCTCAGTTGTTTCCCGGAGCGCGGGGCTGACGCGCGAGCTCACTGTGACGTTCCGCCTGATGATTCAGTTAGAAACCAGCTAAGACCAGCGTGACAGTGGCCAAAACTACTTTAAAACCATTTAATATATTATTCAAATTGTTTTGTGCCGTTTCGCTGCAGTGTTTTAATGTGAAAGGCTGTAAATGTGTACTTCAAGTGTTCAGAGAAATACATGGCGAGCTCGCTGTGATGTTCAGCCTGATGATTCAGTTAGAAACCAGCTAAGACCAGCGTGACAGTGGCCAAAACTACTTTAAAACCATTTAATATATTATTCTAATTGTTTTGTGCCGTTTCGCTGCAGTGTTTTAATGTGAAAGGCTGTAAATTCTCTGTGGACTTCAAGTGTTCAGAGAAATACATTGCCAGCTCGCGAGCAGTTGGCTGCCGCGAATATATAATGTTATTACTTTAAACAGTTCAGAAACATCTGAATTTAGCTCTTGGTGTGTTCTAACGTGTGGATTGCGTGTAATCGCGTTTTTAAAAGGTCTTAAATAAGAATGAATTCGCTAGTTCTCGGCTCCGTGTAGACAGCCTGGGCTGAGCAGCAGTATTTTTAACCAGTTTAAAAGTGAAACGAAACCCGACTCCGCCCCTAAATGTCATTGCAACTGTAGGGGCGCAATTTTTTTTATTTTTTTTTACATTTAAAAATTAATTAAAAAAAAACTTTAAGTCTGATCACTCTGAAAAGATATAGCACACACCACCCCTCTATCCCGCAGGTGTCTGCCGAGTTTGGGGCTTGTGGCTTTAAAGCCCTAGGAGGAGTAGCGTTCAGAATTTTTTTCTCAGAAGAATAATAATAATAAAAATAAAAATAAGTTTAAATAGCATAACAGTATGTTGGCTTGTTGCCAAGCCAACATAATAAGTTTAAATAGCATAACAGTATGTTGGCTTGTTGCCAAGCCAACATAACTAGAATTAAAAGTTAGTGAACTAACTTTGATGTTGGCTTGGCCATCTTGGCCATGGGGCAAAAGAGCCACAGTACTTGTGTGCCCAACATTCTTGAGTTGCCCCGCTGCAAAAAAAAAAATAAAATAATAATACCATAAAAAATACACCTGCAACAGTCTTTTTCCATGGTCCCTTGCTGTTTTCTTTTGTAATAAAAAGCCTAGGCTATGATAACAGCTACGACAGGGTTGTCTAGCTGAATGCGAAATAAGTCATGCAAAAACCATAATCTCCTAAATACCATTCAATTTAATGTTATTTTAATAGTACTGACAACATATTTTAAGTTATCACACTACTGAAAAATTAAAGAAGGGACAGTATATATAGTATACTTCGGTGAGTCAAGAGCTAAACAAAAAGTCCTGTTTCATTACAAAATACTGTAACTTTTATAAACGTTATGCTATCACCACAAAATTTTAATTAATATTTATTAAAAAATAAATATTTCATAAAACTGAAACTTAAATATATTATTTCTATAGGCTATACAAAACAGAAAAGAAAAAAGACTAAATAATAAGGCTGAATAAGCTGATCTATAGCATGTTAAATGGTGGTTGCCTGTCTATGAATGGTACACCCCTCTAAGCACACAGAAGTGGTTTGACCCAAGTCCTCAGCAGCCAATGACACTGACCTGTTCAAACTGATTTTTAAGGCATACTTCACGTGTATTTCACGTGTATTTAACGTGTATTTAAAACGTGAAATATAGCTGATTTTTCATGAGTAAACAACGCGTATTTAACGTGTATTTGACCCTCTTGGCCTTCCATACACATTAGAAGGGAGACGTGAAAAAAGGACATCGCGTACTTTATCACAGAATATTTGTTCGGCAGCACTTGTTTAGTTTAAAAGTAGACATGTCAAACTTTCTATAGATATATCTCTCATGTCTCTTCGTTGAGTATTCATGGAGTTACAGTTCATTTTAATGACGTGTTTGTAAATGAAGATCAGCGCAGACAAGGTTGAAGACAGCACACCTTGTTTGTTATCTTTATTTTATAAGTGCACAAAGTTTTGTTGTTATTGTGTTTGTATCCAAAAAAAAGTAGACCCTTTACAGATTCGATTGATGTATTGCTCTTATCTGTACGTTTAAAACTGAAAATGTAATTTAAGTAATTGTCAGGGTTATCAGCAGAAAATGACTCAAAACGCGTATATGCGTTAATCGACTCCAGAGTTAAAAGGCTGTCGTGACTTTTTTCCTTCCAGTATTCATAAGCTGTATCGCGCTGTCAAATTATATGTCATTTTGCACACATAAACATCTCAAAAACACCTGAATTCTGCTCTTGTTGTGTTCTAATGGGTGGAATAGTGCTGTGATATTATTTTTGGAATCTCTTAAAAAATGCTGATGAAGTGCTCATTTCTCTCTCGTCTTTCTCTCTGTTCTTTGGTCAGAGACATAATTTATTAATGAGATATCTGACCCGGTAATAATAACATATGTTGATTTGGCTTGTCAGAGTGAATGAAATGTGTAGCCTATTTATTTGTCTGATCTCTCCCCAAACGCGGCTGTCATGTGACTTTTTTTTCCCTTCGCGATGTCAAATATTGCATTTTGCACACATACACGGCTCAAAAACCCCTGGATTTTTCTCTTAGTGTGTTCTAATTGGTGGATTGTGTGCATTCGCAGGAATATTTATTTTAAGAAGCTCTTAAAAAATATATATAAATGACTTTACCATGTTGTGACGATGGATAACAATTGATGTGAGGTTCAGCCTGACAGATAAAATCTCACAATCACATATAAACACTCATTTTCATGTGTATAATATATTGTTCTAATTGTTTTCTGCCGTTTCGCTGCAGTGTTTTAATGTGACAGGCTGTAAATTCTCTTCAAGTGTTCAGAGAAATACATGGCGAGCTCGCGGGCAGTCGCGCTGCTGCGAATATATCATGTTATTACTTTAAACAGTTCAGAAACATCTGAATTTAGCTCTTGGTGTGTTCTAACGTGTGGATTGCGTGCAGTCGCCGTTTTAAAAGGTCTTAAATAAGAATGAATTCGCTCGTTGTGAGCTCCGTGGAGACAGCAGCATTGATTCTTCTCTCGTCTTTCTAACTGCTCTCTGCCCAGAAATAAATTATTAATGAGCCCTGACCCCTGTAATAATCAGATATGTTGGTTTAGCTTGTCAGTTTGAGGGAAATTGTATTATTTCCTTGGTATTTTTAACCGGTTTAAAAGTGAAACGAAACCTGACTCCTCCCTTTAATCTCGGTTATTGCAACTAGGGGCGCAATTTTTCTCAGATAATGTAAGTCTATGGGTAATGTAATTTGACATTTAAAAATTAATAAAAAAAAAACTTTAAGTCTGATCAGTCTGAAAAGATATAGCAACCAGCACCGCTCTATCCCACAGGTTTCTGCCAAGTTTGGGGCTTGTGGCTTTAAAGCCCTAGGAGGAGTAGCGTTCAGAATTTCTGTCAGAAAAATAATAATAAGAAAAAAAAGAAGAAGTTTAAATAGCATAACAGTATGTTGGCTTGTTGCCAAGCCAACATAATAAAAATAAAAATAAGTTTAAATAGCATAACAGTATGTTGGCTTGTTGCCAAGCCAACATAATAATAAAAATATATATATATATATTAAAAAAAAAAAAAAAATATATATATATATATATATATATATATATATATATATATATATATATATATACATCTTACTCTGACCAGAATGTAGTTCTTCAGAACTCGTGTATAATCAGATTTAACTACCAAAAGCAAAAGAGAATTATACAGACTGCATCTACTTTTTTTTTCTTGTATGGTATATCTTATTAATCTAACCATGTATCTCTGAAATCAAATTGAATCTGACATGATGGAAATTTGGTTTTACATAAAAATACAGCTGAAGTTAAACCATACCTCCTCGGGTAGAGAGCTGAATTTTAGAGTCCTACCCGTCATCCACCTCAGACATCACGCATACTGCAGACTGACGAAAAGCCGCTTTCTTTCCGCTTCCTTTCTTTTTTGTGATATTACATAATTGAAGGGCGTGAATAATTTATAATTCCCAGATTATCTTTTGAATAGTGTCAGCCTCTGGAAGACAGAGAGGAAACTTTAATGACGTCCCAGGCTCAGCAAAGCCATCTTTCACAGTTTCGCCGCCTGAAAAACTCCATGCAGAATGTCACCCTCCAAGTCACCGGTCTTTGATAGACAACACGGCGAGGCACATGTGTCTGCATGAGGGGACAGAATCTACACAGAAAAGAGTCATAATCATGTATGTGGAGTTTGTGTACCCTACATGTTCGTTTCAGTTTTGACAGCAGCAATTACATAAAAATGTTTAATATCAATTTGAAAAAAAAATTGTTTCAAGACAAGCCTGTTTAATTAATGCTAGCTTTTAGACAATGATGTCACCTATGACAGAGACTGACAAAGCAGCACAGTGGAGTCCTGCGGTCAATTAAATATTTATAAAATTGCAAAATACAGTAAATATCTACAGTGAATAAATGTGGCTAGTTTTACTTTCCCTCGGTTTTCTCCACACTGAATGTTCAGAACCTTTCAGCTTCAAGTGAAGAAGGACAGAAAGAGTTAATGGTTTTGCTCTTGCCCTACTTGGCCTATCATAGTCTCAGTGTGCTCAGATGTGTCACTTCAAAGAGTTTCTATGACTTCCTGTGACATCTGGTCTCAGCAGTCATCCAGTCTGCTTTACTGAGCATTTTGTGTGAAGGTTACAATATATAAATTCTGTCTGTCTGTCTGTCTATCTATCCATCTATCCATAGTTCATAGATACTTCTTTTATGTTGACTTTTAGTTTGTAGTCTTGTGATTTCATTTCCTGTTCCGCTTTGTTTAATCTGATTGCTTTTAGCAGTGTTCCTGGCTGCATCCAAAATCATAAACTCTCTAAGTAGGTACTTTAATTGAATAAGTAATTACTTAGTGACCATTAACAAGTATGTTTTGCATATATGTGGCTATTGTGAATGTAATCCAGATGTACTACATTAATCATGTTGTCACTGTCATGTGATCTACCACAGATCCACTCCCGTGGTCTCATGGAATTGTTAACTGTCCATCTTATGAGCAAAAATAGTAAGTAATCCGGGGACTGTTTCCCTACTGTTTTATGAACACTGTGAATTCTGACTACTCTGTTCACACCCTTTTTCGCCAACTATATGTGACACTAGACCACAAAGTCATAAGTAATCATAGCACGGGTAAATTTGTAGCAATAGCCAAAAATACATTGTATGGGTCAAAATTATTGATTTTTTTTTTAATGCCACAAATCACTGGGATATTAAGTAAAGATCATGTTCCGTGAATATATTTTGTAAAGTTCCTACCACTAATATATCAAAAATGTATTTTCATTAGTAATATACATTGCTAAGGACATTCATTTGGACAACTTCAAAGGCGATTTTCTCAATATCTTGATTTTTTTGCTCCCTCAGATTCCAGATATTGAAATAGTTGTATCTAGAACAATATTGTCATGTCATAAAAAACCATACATCAATGGAAAGCTTTTTTATACAGCTTTCAGATTGTGTATAAATCTCAATTTAAAAAAAATTGACCCCTATGCCTGGTTTTGTGGTCCAGGGTCACATAAAGTATAAAGTATGCAAATTTGGATCTTTTTAAGCTCTGTGTATATAAGCCCATGTGTCTCCTGTGTTCATTTTTTCATGTTGTTAATTTATGGATGGTTCATTGACGTTTTCAGTTATGTTCCCTGTGCTCCTCGTTTTCTAGGTTTTGACTTGATTTGAATCTGTCTAAATAAGTCATATGTTCTGTCATATTTCTATTACAGCTTGTGAATATGAATTAAATAATCCATAATGCATATATTTATCTTTATCTAAACAATTTGATAACATTGTATACATTTCAGCAGTGCTATCTCCCCAAACATACTAAAATCTATTACCTTTTCTAAAGGTCATTAGTGTAACAGCATCATGATTAGATATGAGGTGCATAATTACAGTCCTCTCTCTAGTAACTATGAAATTCTATTAATATCTATCTTATCAATCAGTCTCTTATATGGTGTACAGGTTTTTATTATAACTCTCCTTTTTATTATTCAGTGCTGAGATATTTTTTCGGCCTGGACAAGGCACACATAGGCCACCGTGCAGGCAAGTTTAGGAAATATTGTGAGAAAATGTTAAATAATCCTCTTCTCTTAGAAGAGCCTGAAATTTTATAGCAAAAACAGGTCCGCAGTACTTCTCTATAATCCTAGAGATATTCTAGAGAGAGATCAGAGAAATATTTAATCAACAAATGCGTATTTATTTCAGTTCTCAAAAAGGAATTCCTCTTTAAATGTGTGTCCTCAGTTGATAAGAAAAAAAGAAGAGAGTCTCAAGAGAGAGGTTTATATGCAACTCAAACCTTCTCCAGAGCACCCGTTTCCAAAACATGAAGCCATGTGTGCTAATGCTGTTCCACTGATCCAGTATAAACATACAATTAAAATATAAAACCCAACTGGGGTGGTGATACAACCTCAATTTAAAGAGTCAGTAATACTTTAGGAATCACTGTATCATGAAATGATCCAGAACTAGTGTATAAACAATTAGAAATATTTTTCTTTAGTTTCGAATGTGATCATTCATATTTGATTTTGTAATTCTTAAGACCCTTATCATTCAATTTCCTGTTACAAGTTTTTTGTATTGCAATTGAATTAAACTGTGCGATCAAGAAGCACATTTTTTTTACCATGTCTCTGTGCATTGGTGTTTATGGAGCATTGTGTAATTGGATATTGGAGGACTGTGCTATGTGAACAGTGCTGTAACAATGTCACATTCAACACTGAATAAAATGATCACTCTCAAGTGTTTACAGACAGATTATTAGTTTTCCTTTTATTCCAATTAGAATATTACCGTAAATGGATTTATCTGTGCACTCAAGGTCTGTCTTTTCCCAGATAACTATAGCTACCCAGCGATCCATTCATTCAATTACTTTATATCCATATCGGTCAATCTCTACTGAGTTGGCATGAGTCCAACAGTAACTACATTGCAGCAGAGCAGCAAATGTCTGTCTCTTTCCTTATTATGAAACTATTTACAATGTTATGTTTCAGTATCTCTCATTCACAGAAAATACTCTACCTAGAGACATCTTCAAATGTCTAATGCATCATTCACCATCATTCATATAAACTTCATTTGTTACTAGCTATTGATTTGCTGTTCTGACATACACTGTTTACTTAATGTCCTTGATGACTCACTTGTCTCAAACGGGTCCTCTATTATTTTGTGAGAGGTTGTGAAAAAATTATCCATGTAAGCCAGGTGATTTAATGAAAGTCTCTGGGGGTTCTTGCATGTTACCAATGAGACTCAGTGTTATTGATGTATTAGCGATTTGATAGTGAATATTGCAGAAAACTTGATTCAAACTTGTTTTATGTCTATGCTATATTTTTGCATGTCCTTTTTGGATTTTGAAACTACCCCACTGAATTTCATTGTATGGACAAAACAGCTGAAAGATTCCTCAAATATTATCTTTCACGTTTCACAGGAGAGAGAAACTCATACAGGTAAGGAATGACATGAGGGTGAGTAAATTATGACATTTCCCTTTTTTTGGTGTAATAATCCATCAACAAGACTTTTAAATCATTGTCTTTTTCTACAGAGCTTCAGTTAACATATTATTCATGCTTTCTGGAATGCTTTCTAGAAACTCAAGGGTACATCTGCAAATGCCGTGCTTCTTTCTCATTGTCAGATTTCTGCTGTCATATTTGACCCAGCAAAGAATAACCAGTATTGTCATTTCAAGGCTGATTCACAGAGAATGAAATGGTGACATCAGCCTCTGTTTTATTTGGATAGTACGAAGGCGGCACAGACGCTGAACTCTTGACTTGCTCCTTAAGGAATAGAAATCCAGCTTTGCCTGCAGGACCCCAACAGATTTTTTTTAATTTGAATTCTTTGCATGTCATAATCAAACAGATGGAGTAGGGAAGAATGTAATCTGTTGAAGGATGACGGATTAAGGCTTGTCAAAGCCTTTCATATTTCTTCATTTGATGGTCAAGTACAAAGAACACCCACAGCCTCTGGGATTTTATTTACTGTTGTAATCCCGCACACTGTATACCTAAAGAGTATGACCAGTGCTTGGGTCTTACATCTTTAAACACACAAATAAACACACACACAAACACAAAGACAGCAGGGGCAGATTGCAAGGCTATAATGCAATCAACATGTTTCAGAGTATTAATCACTCACTCAAGCACACACTTAACATAGACAAAAACATAGTGATTTTCATAGGTATAAAAAAAGAGTTCATGGCAAGAGGTCATTGTATGCGCTGTCGATTCTATGGCATTGTTTTTTTCTTTCAAGCCCTTTAAATGCCTGAGCCCGACTGTCAGAGTGAATAGCAATGATTAGCATATGTGCAGAGACATACATACAGATCACTGAGCATATCAGCGCAGCTCTTTTATAGCATCCTTGCGATGTGACCTGAATTTGAAGAGATAGAGACAGCCTCAAAGTCTTAAAAATTGAAGGCTATGCATTATTGCTCATACTATATACTGCTCATAATTTATTTAAATGGTGTGTGTGTGTGTGCTCTTGTTTTTGTGACATATCTGGACACAACTCTGTTTAATGACATGGGTATGACACAGGTATTGGAAGGAGAGAGTGACTTATGAGGACATAACCCATATCCCCATTTTTCAAAACACTTATAAATGATAAAGAATGTTTAGAAGAAAGATTTTTTTTTTTTTTTTTTTTTTTTTTTGAGAAAGTAAAAATGCACAAAGTTTCCTGTGAGGGTTAGGGTTAGGTTTAGGGTTGGTGTAGGGCCATAGAATATACAGTTTGTACAGTATAAAAACCAAAACACCTATGGGATGTCCCCACTTTACACAAAAACAAACGTGTGTGTGTGTGTATGTGTGTGTTTCATAAAAATGTAAAATGAAAGATATTTTTTTCTATTTCTAAAACTGACAAATTAAACTGATCAAAATTTAACTTAATAGTCATCATATGAAACAAGTATAATGGTTTCCACAAAAATATTAAGCAGCTCAACTGTTTTTAACATAATTAGAAATGTTTCTTGAGCATGACTGGAATAATGACATGAAAATTCAGCATTCCCTCTCTTTTTTTTTTTTTTTTGCCAACACTTATTAAAAATGTTAATGATATTGTGCATTATTACTTTATATTTGATTAAATGTTAAATAAACACAGCTCTGTAAGTATAAGAGACTTCTTTAAAAAACATGAAAAAATCTTCCTAATTGTAAAAATAGATATAATAATATTTAAAATATTATTTTTTTAAATCCTTTAAAATATATATGTATATATAACATTGCTTGTGGTTTATTTATCCGTGCCGTTGGTCATGAAATTTTAATGCTTTGCATTGAGAGATAAAATATTCCATGCAGTCGGTTCTGGCTGTGCATTTTGATTAATTTAGCAGGTCATCTGTAAAGCTGAATTATGGACTAGGACAGTGCTTCGGGCCTCGGTCTGCCAGTGTCCTCCAAAGCCCCCGGGCCCCTTGGCACATACACTGTGAGGTGATGAGTAGGGCCACTGGACTCCTCAGAACATGCAGAATGGGTTGACCGCTAATGTCCCTTGGGCACTCGGCACATACAGTTCAAGCAGACCAATAAGGCCACTAAGCCCAGCAGCATATACACCATGAGCACAAGGGCCCCCAGGCCCATCGGCACACACAGCACAAGCGTAACACATTAGGGTCCCTGGCCCCATCAACATGTACAGCTAAGCCCCTATAGTTTGCAAATGATTTTGCACGTCCCCTCAACTCTTTTCAAATATTTTCCATTTCCACATATTATCATGCAAAAAGATCAATGTACACTTTAGTAAGGCAGTGGTTATTTTATTCAAAAAATATTTTAAAGCACGGCACCTAAAGTCTGCTTCTGTGGATTCTGTTTGCAGCAAACTGTTTACCTGGCGAATCATTGACATCATTGACAGATGTTAGTCATTACATTGACACATTGAAACAATGGCACATCTAATTAGAACTGTACATCCTTAAAATAAGTTTGGATGAATTAGAGGATTTTTTAAGGAAAGCAATTAAAAACAAAAACAGGGGCAGATCAGTTTTCAACTTTTACTAGTTTAATGAGACTTTACGGTTCCTGTCAAAACACTGCATTTAAAGATATGTGCCCAAGGAACCTCAGGAGACTATAATCTGGCCCAAGAACTCCACGTATTTAGAAGTGAGTATAAACAACTGAAAAGGAGTAGAAGGTTTGATACTCTGAAAATACCAATAGACAAGTGAGAATCACACGTGAGCCAATCAGTGTGACACAACCCCATGTGAGAGAAGTGCATCTGTGATTCTGCTGAAAGACACACATTCAGCCCAAGAGACTGCAAACTCACAAGCCAGATGATGCAATGGCAGCACTCATGTATCCTAGGTAATAACTTGTCTCCTGACACTCTCACGGTGACTAGTTTATGATGTTTAAGTGTCCCTAGAGCATAAATCTTCAGCCTAAAAGAGAAGCTGTTGACAGCACTGTGTCTGAAATGGACATTTAATCACACTTCCACACATCAGTGAAACTTCCACACAGAAAACATATATTTCCTTCAAGTAGATTATAGTAACATAAAAAAAATCTTAAAACGTAACATGTAATTCACAGTTCGCCTGTGCACAGAATATACTAATGTATATATTATTAATTGGCTGCTTGGCAAGTACACGTGTATACATTATACTTGCATTCCGCCTGTGTAGACATATGCAGAGTTATTGTGGAATGCAACAGCGCCATCTGTTGATCTGCATGAGTAGCTACAGTACTGCAGTGCATAGGGTGGGCAAATGAGGACCAGGATTTATTGAGGATCCAAAAATCCCTCTCCTTCTCAGCCAGCCCTTTCTTCCTCTCCTTCCATCTCCCTTAACGAGGCCTGCTGAGTCACACCCCATAAATATTAACACCATCGGCTGGGTCAATATTGCATGCTGATCCTGTAGCCACCTCACGTCCACATGGCCTAATACCATCGATTCAACAGGCACATGGAAGAAAGAAAAATGTGTGGAATCGGTCTTTAAATCACTTGCCATCTCTCTCTCTCTCTCTCTCTCTCTCTAACTCTTCCATTGACGTCACAGAGACTGCAGCTGTCTCAGCCACTAGTGCATATCCGACACACTGATGAGCCAGGAGCAGTGGGGATCAGGCAGAGATAAGAGAAACAGAATTTAAGACTGACAGAGAGAATGAAAAGAGATAGGCTGAGAGAGAGAGAGAGGAGGCAGAAGGAAAAGCTAACAACAAAACTGTTGAAGCAACAGGGTCAATGGAGGAACATGAGAAGGATAAGAATGAAAGGGGCACAAAGGGCACACAGATGGAGAAGAGAGAGAAAAGAGAGGGAGATGGATCGGGCTTTGTCCATCATACGCAGCAAAAGAAAAATACCTACTACATGCAGAATAAAACACAAGACTATATAATGAGTACATTGTCTATAATTATATACAGCTAGTTTCAGTCCTTCAATATGATTTGTCAAGTGTTGTTCCAAGAGTGCTTATATAAGTCAAACAGCACTAGGACTTTTCACTTGCTAAATTCAGAACAATGTACTACTCTTACTACTTAGTACATCTATTTCTATGGTAGAAATAGTAAGAGTAGTGTGCTAGTATGTGGTTCAAAATTCAGCAGCTGTTTCAATGACTCTTCTGCAGGTTACATTGTTTCACCAGTAGGCCACAAGTGAGTGTCTTACTGATTCAACTGATACATTCAGAACACTGATTCATTAGCAAGTAAATTCAAAATTCTGTCACAAAACTCTAGATCCGGCCTATAGATTCCAGTTCAATCTTATATAATCACGTCATTATTCACGTGGTGCAGATGATTTGTTTCTTTCACAACAGCAGCCGATGAGCTAGTGCTGGCTGTTGCAGTTGCACCATGCTTCAGAAACCCGCCACCTTCCCCAGCTCCACCTTGATAGACCTGCTACAGGGTTATTTCATTTATATGTGCAGCAGAAGTATTTCCCACATGTTCGCAGCAGCATGTTTGTATGCTGTGTATCCTGTGGCTCAGTGGTAGAGCATTGCAACAGTCCAAAAGGTTGTAGGTGTTCCCAGGGAACACACATATTGGTGTAAAAAAAACATAGAAATAAATATTGTCTGAATGTACTGTTAGTCACTTTGGATAAAAGTGTCTCCTAAATACATAAATGTATCCTCAAATGATTCATTCAAAACCCCATGCACAGCAATTAATTCAGGAATGCAACAAGTAAATGTTTTTATGAATACATCCTTAAATCATTAACCTAAATGATTTTTTTTTTTTTCAAAGATACTAATTCATTCATGAAGTAAACACTGCTGTGTTTGGCTCAGAAATGCAACAGATCATTTTGCTTAGAACTATTGGCAGAGCCAAAATAGACAAAGTAAATGTGCTGTCACATATGTGATCAAAAAATGTAGTGTAAGAAACATGTGGCATGAAATTTACAGCACACTTTTATAGAATCCAGTTCAAAATATTCTGCATTGCTTGTGTGCCTGCATTACGCATCATACCAAAACAAAAGGTATAAAATCAATATCACACACGCTGTGCTGTTGGTCAGAATATCAGCTGATAATCAAAAGAATAGCATCCATTGCTTGAGTGATATTGCTTAATACAGAGATTGGATTGATGTATAATACAGGCACAAACAGCAAGTTTATCAAGATTCTGTGACGTCTGCTACTGCTGCTGAATCACTGGTCTGAATAATACTGCTGCCTTCTTGATGAATAGCTACATCTAAAAGAGTTTTAGCTTGGGAATACATACAAGAACAATATACACATAACACACATGCACATTAAACAAAAATATTTCACTAACAAAGACTCATTACCATGCCTACCGGTCTCTGACCTGCAAAGAATACACACTATAAAACTGAAAGTCACTGCTGATGAAAAACCTCTTTGACGTCTTTACACACTGTACCTTTGCATACAGAAAACTATTTTGACTGGAGAGAACAATGTTCTAGAAATAATAATATCTGGAAATTAATTATATTTAATAGAAATTAAAATAAATAAATAAATAAATAAATTGTGGACATCAGTGACCAGCAATTTTCCTCAATATAGGAACTGACCATCTTCCATGTAGTCCAGATCACTCAGTAGTGTTTTTCTCTCTCTATGTTGCTCTGCACTCACTGATACACTATTTAAATCATATGTTCTATATGTTATTCTTATTTAAAAGGCATGAGCTATTATGAAATAACATGATCAGTTGTATTTTTATTAGCTAGTAGCTTTAGTAAGTCATGTTAAAAAAGATTAATAAATACTGTAACAAATGCATTGATCATTGTTAGTTTCGCATTAATGTTAAATAATTTTACCTTTTGGTAAAGTGTTACCGATAAATATTTTATTAGGCTACTGGTAAGAGTCTCATTATATCTTTATTTTAAACATACTTTTCCAAAATAATAATCATTTATTATTATTATTATTATTTTTACTTTTAAAAAAGAATAAACTACTAAGCAAACCATACCTTTAGTAAAAAAAACTTCTAAGTTTATCCAGAACCTTGGTTGATGATGGTGTTAACTGAGTGTTGAGCTATATTTGTCTCCACTTTTTAGAAAAGAAAAAAAAAAAAGCTAAAATTTAATCTCATCAGACTCCAATTTTCCTTCACAACATTTCAGGTCATCACATGGCTTAGAGGAAATTCCAGGAATGAATTATGCTGGCTCTTCTCATAAGTGGTTTCCTTCTAGCCGCTCTCCCAAAGAGGCTTGAATCTATATGAAGTGCTAAACAGATTGGTTATGTCTGAACAGTTTCTCATATTTCAGTCAAAGCTCTCAGCAGTGTTGTAGTCTTCCCTTTGGTTACTTCTCTGCTCTTCAAGTCCATTCGCTCAGTTTGGTTGGTCTTCACTGCTCTTCTAAAGGTTCCAAGGATTGTCTAATGTGTGTAAACATACAGCACAACTTTACTCACCTAACATCTTGCAGTTTTGTTATATTTATTGCAATTTAATAAGTAGGCTATTTTAGTAAATACTTGTGCAAGGATAGGATAATGTAAGTTAATTCAGAAGTGATGCAATAGTTTTTTCTCACTATTCATATCTTAACACATCATAGGAAAGACAGCTGATTTTCTTTGAGAAATGTATAGTAACATTGTGTGCCAAAAACTGTACAGGCTGTATTACATGACCAGTTTCTTAGCATGTACATCTAACTTTACTCCTGACTTTAGTGTTCTGCCCCTATGCACGTCCCTATTTCTTCTCTGTGTTTGGGTGAAGTAAGCCATAAATAAGATAGGCCTGAATCCAGTAATGAAATGTCAGAGCCGTGGGCTTGTTTGCCATCCACAAATATTGCAATATCCTGACACTATGTGGTCAAGATTGGTAGTGGCTCTTTTCATGTTATTTATATTATAGCTGAAGTGAGTAATGACAACCTTTATTTGTATTTATGTAAAAAATCATGTTTTCAATAGCCTACAGCAATTTATACTTTCAATTAATATTTGTATTTTAAAACTGTCTATACATTTGTTATTTAAAATATAAATAACAACATATACAGTACACTATGTAAGGTATACTGAATTTACAACACTTTCTTTTTAGTAAAAACTTATTTTTACCGTACTTTTCTTTATGACATTTTTTTTTTTAAAGATGAGGACATAAAATATTCAAACATAATACAAAAATAAGTAACTCTGTACCAAAACTAATTGTTCATGAATTTGTTCATGTTTGTCAGCATGTAAGCACACAGAATCGCTAAATATTGCATAAGCAGCAAAGAATAAGCTTTAAACCTTTTAAACCAAGCATCTGGAGATCGAGAGACTTTAGAAATTAATGAACTGATTAAAGAAAAAACACTTTAGAAAACTGAGTCGTTCTCAGTACCAAAACAAACTTGTAGCCAATCAGCAGTAAGGTGTAGGATAGGGGCTATACCACTTATATCAGGGAAAGGCAACTCCGGTCCTGGAGGGCCACTATCCTGCAGAGTTTAGCTTCAGTCCTCATAAAAACTCACCTGCCTGTATCTATCTAAGCCGCGTTTCCACCGCAGGAACTTTACCCAGGAACTAGGGACTTGGTCCGGTACTTGGTGTGTTTCCACCGCAGGAACCAGGAACTAAATAAAAGTTCCGGGAAAAAAAATGCCCCCCAGAAAGTCCCTGCTGGCGAAGTGGTACTTTTTTAAAGTTCCGGAACTTTCGGGGGCGGGACTTTGGCGCTAAACATGCTGATTGGTTGAGTTCACGCAGCATTGGTTGAGTTCAACCACCATTTATTCGGATCAACATTTTCAAAATATTACTGTTATTGTGTCATGAAATGAAATTTTAAAAGTATTTCAGGCGAGAATGTAGTTGTTTGAAACTCAAATATGTTGTTTATTTATAAAGACAGCGCCTATTTAAAAATGTGTTTCGCCGATCTCGTAGAGGACGAGCTCCACTCGATCAGCGGGAGCTCAGTCCTCATGTATCCGCAGAGAGCAGCCTCTCCTGGGATAGACCTTCTGATATGCCCCGCTGGCTCTGATGTGTCTTTAGTGGTTAAACATAACATATAATTCAGCTGCGGGGTAAATCTAACAGGTTTTCTTTGGTCTGTATTCAATTTATCTATATGTAAAAATGAAAATAAAAAGGCAAGTCTATATAATATTTCTTTCATTGTAATGGCTGTATATAACGTTACACTTATCCCTGAATTAAGTACATTTCTGCAGCTGTTATTATGTTTAAATGAAAATGAAAGGAGGCAGTGGTATTTTATATCCTATTTCGTTTTATTGTAAATATACTGAGGGGAAAATTGCAGTAGCCAAAGCGATCTGAGTTCATGCAGCATTGGTTGAGTTCAACCACCATTTATTCGGATAATTTTCAAATATTACTGTTATTGTGTCATGAAATGTAATTTTAAAAGTATTTCAGGCGAGAATGTAGTTGTCTAAAACTCAAATCTATGGTTTATTTATAAAGACAGCGCCTATTTAAAAATGTGTTTCGCCGATCTCGTAGACGGTGAGCTCCACTCAATCAGCGGGAGCTCAGTCCTCATGTATCCGCAGAGAACAGCCTCTCCTGGGATAGACCTTCTGATATGCCCCGCTGGCTCTGATGTGTCTTTAGTGGTTAAACATAAAATATAATTCAGCTGCGGGGTAAATCTAACAGGTTTTCTTTGGTCTGTATTCAATTTATCTATATGTTAAAATGAAAATAAAAAAGGCAAATTTATATAATATTTCGTTTCATTGTAATGGCTGCATATACACATTTCCCTGAACTAAGTACATTTCTGCAGTTGTTATTATGCTTAAATGAAAACGAAAGGAGGCAGTGGTATTTGATATCATATTTCGTTTTATTGTAAATATACAGTAGGGAAAATTGCAGTAGCCAAGACCAGCTGACTGAAGTTATCATATATATATATATATATATATATATATAGTATATAGTTACGCTGCTGTTTATAGATTTACCGGACTTGCGTCGTCGCGGACATCACACTCCCGAGAGGAATGCACAAAGTCTGAACCAACTACTGAGGATGCACGTCCAAAATCAGCGTACTTTTTTTTTTTTTTAATCAGTGGTACTTTGTATTGAGAAACGCGCGCAGACCTACGTCACCAGTCTATTTGCCTAATCTACCCGGTACTTTACACCGCGGTGGAAACGCAGAAAGCAACAGGTCTGGGGGGAAAAAAGTTCCTGGGAAAAAAAGTTCCTGGTACAAATGTTCCGGGTAATTTCGGTGGAAACGCGGCACTAGTAATCCCTAAAACACTGATTGCCTGGTTCAGGTGTGTTTAATTAGGGTTGGAGCTAAACTCTGCAGGATAGTGGCCCGTCAGGACTGGAGTTGCCTATCCCTGACTTATACTGTTTTCAATACAATACCGATATTTTTCAAGGCAGTATGGTCGATATTGATATCGATACGATACTTCTAAACTAAAATTTTAAATTATGAAATTTATAAGATTATTAAAATACTCAGAGTAAAATTGGTAATGATAACCACTTAACTTTCAATATGCCTTAATTGTACCTTATTAGGTTATATTTTTGTGTACACGTGAATCAAATATGTTTTTTTTTATTTACACATGATTGTAATCTACAAATAGGCTACTATGGTTGAACTACGGTCACTTTAGTAAAAACATGGTTCATTTTCATAAGGGACTGCCACTGACAGTCTGAAGCCTGAAGCGTCTAAACTTCCTCTACTGTCTGTTTCAAGCGTCAGTTCCCAAAGTATGTCCGAAAAGTAAGATAATATATTTAATACAGCAGATTCCGCCATAATCCTTGCCTGGGTTTCGTATGCGAGATCCTTTTGGTATAGGTGTGTTTGTTTTGGTGATTTTAAAGATAAGCATTGGCTACCAGAAATCACACCCCCTCTCAGAAATCACGTACCCCACCTTTAATCAACGCTATAAGGCTACGTCATGATGTTGGGTCAAGACGGCGGATGGATATGATGTTGTGCTGGCAGTCCGCTAGTTCCTGCTCTGCTACATGACTTCTCAGCATTGAGAAGTGTGCCACTGTTACAGAATTAATTTATTATACTATAATGGGCTACAAAGCGCAGTTGATGTAAAAAAAAAAAAAGACTCTCTTCAATAAAAACACGTTGGTTTAAATTGAAATCTCATATAAAGCGCAGTTAGGAGAAAATATGGTCTTATGCAGAGGTTGTTCAAAATACGGTTAACTTGCCTCCTGCATATATTCTATAAAGTATTTTGTTTCCAAAAGACAAAATACAAACAAAAACAGAAAAAAATAAATAAAAATAAAAAAACAGGATGGGAACTATTTCTTCAGGAAATCTCTTTAAGCGGAAGGATACCATCCTTCAATGAGAAAACACGAACAGGTGTATGAAGCAAAACAGTCGGTCAATGCATCCGTCCACCATCATCACAAAACGCCAGTTACAAGTAAACATCCCATACTAACACTGTATCTGTAAAACATATGTGTAATTTTACCACGAAGTACAGCTGTTCAGAAAGGAGATTCAACATGACGTAAGGTAAGAAGACAACATTTGTTGGCTCGCTAGCTCGGTGGCTAAACGTAGCGGCAAGTGCTTTGATAACTGACGCTCGAATGGTATTACCCAATAACTGTTAGTATCTCGGAACGCTTTTAGATATATTTAGCGTAACGGTACTGTGTTTATGTCAGATGTATTTTACTCAGTAAAGATATCGACATGAAAATGGCACACATATTTGAATGTCCTCTCAGCATTAGTTGTCACGTATTATTGTTCGTATTTAGAGAGCTTCGATGTCATTATTTGCATTTTAACGTTAGGTGTTATAATACTGTTTCAGCACGAAATAAGTACGTTAACGGATATGAACATTTCCTCTTCTGAGGTGTTCAGAAGTTTGCGTAGCTGGCAGCAGTATTTACTTGAAGCGCACTCTTGTTACGTCTAAATGCGGGTCTTATTATGCCGCGGTGATGATGAATGTCATGTTTTATTAGGTTCGGTAACTGTTTCGTACATCTCTGTTATTTTGATTCATTGTTAACTGCTCTAGTTCATTTCAGCTCATTTCAGCTGCCATATGGTAAATGACTCGCCCTGTCATTGATTATTTATTTAAAGATCTCAATCGACTGTAAATGAAGAATGCTGTCATTGTTTATTTTTTCCTGTAAGACACAAAATATGATGTACTGCCGGATTCAGTCACCATTCGCTTTCATTACACTTTTTTTTCCAGACAATGAAAGTGAATGGTGAACTGATTGGGGAACTGATTTTTAACTTATAAACCTCTAAAAAGAAACCTGCTGTAAACTGAGGTTTTTAAACAATGTTCAACTTAAGTTGTTTAGCAGCAGAATTCCAGGTGAAAAACAGCAGTTTCAGGAAGTTCAAAGGGAAAATAGGTTTTTAACAATTAACTTATAAACCTTTAAATACAGACTTCTCATGAGCTCTGAGATGAATAGATTTCATATGCTTTTGATGAACCCATCTCTTTACATTAATTCAACTTATTTTTTAGAATAATCGTGTTTAATAGTGGAATTCGTGGTGAAAAACTACGTTACCCATAATGCTGTTCAGAAGATTCCCCCAATTAGAGTGGTACAGTGAACAAAATATTCCAAAAGAGATCTTTAGGCCTGCCCACATCCCATGAATCAGCGCAAATAAGGTAATTTAGACAGTCTTTGAATAAAATAAATTAAAATTCTGGACCGAAACTTAAAATTAATACTTTTATTGAAAGTAACACAATAAAATTGGACAGAAAATATATTCATATTAAATATATAATTTGTATTTTGTTCTATGCAACAGAATCAGATATAACTCTTTTTTTTGTCTTTTTTTTGTCTTTTCTTTTTTATAATTATCCAAATAATGTATAGTCCTTCGAAGATATTATTATCAGAGTATTGGTGAGCACATCAGTGAACGAGAGGGTAGATACTATGGAATATGTTTTTCTGTGTAAGAAGCCACATCATCTCACTCAACTGTAATATAAAGAGAGTTTGGAGTAAAAACATGTTATTAAATGTGGTATTTTTACACGATTTCAGATGGAGCAGCATTTACTACACAGAGCCGTAGTTCACAGAAAAGCTACGCAATCACATTCGATTAATTGTTCAGCCCTAAATTTACGTCATTTTGAAATTTCATCCAGTTACCAAAATAGTGTGGTTGGGCCTCATTAGGGGACAGTCATGACAACACGGCAGACTGCCGTCCATCAGCTGCTGGCTGTCTGTGGGAGTTTCTATCATAAACAAGCACTTACTAACAATGACACTTTTCCTCACGCTGCGAACACCACTGCTAGCATCATCCCTATGGCAACAGACCCCACAGCAACCAAAAAGACAGAGGCATGCAGCCGAAGGCACCACATTAGCAATCAGTGAGTAAGAGGAGTCAGTGTTCCCCAAAGACACTCTTAAGAAATGCTGAAATCTTAGAATATCCTCTAATAGTAGGTTACAAATCCCAATACTCTCAGGAAATAGAGTCTTGACTGCTAGCTGCTAATGAAAGTAGACTGGATCACGTCAAGCTAGGTAGAATAATCACTGAAACATGTCATGTGAACTACACAAGGGTAAGGGTGATTTTGAGTCAGTTACTCCCTTTTTTATGACCGAATTGGCGTAGCAGGTGTATTTGTGTATGTCAGCTTATTATATTATATTAAAGGTTAAGCAAAAACAAAATATACAACATAATAATAATAAAAAAAAATCAAAAATCACTTAATTCGAAGCTAGTTGCAACTCAACGATATTAAAATAACATTTGTGTGTGTCAGACTGTGATTGAGAGAGACGCCTGCCAACTGAAGGCCATTCATGCCATGAGTTGGGTGAGGAGCACGTGGCAGCTCTTGACGACAGTGGGACGGGGAGAACAGAGGGAGGGATGGGGGCAGTGTGCTACATGACTCATTGTGTTGTGACTAGAAGAAGCTGGAGGAAGGAAAGACAGAGGTGGGCCTGATGACAGACAGTGGGAGCGTTATCGTTGAGGTCAGCAGTGCTCATTTTAGGGTACCTTTGTTTTCCATCACAGCTCAAAACATAATGCATTTCGAGGTCAATCCAGAGTCTTGGCACTGGGTGTCATAAGCTGGGGCTCTCTGTAGGATCTCCTGTCCTGCCCTCTGCTTGAGGAGGGCATGAACCACATTAAGGCTGGTTCACACGGCAGGATAATTGGGCCGATTTTAGCCCCGATTCAGCCCTTCCGACAATCTTAGGATGCTCCGATTATCGTAAAATAATCTGATCAAATATTCCTGCCGTGTGTGGTGTGTTAAGACTAATCTCCTCTGCTCGGAAGAATGTCGGGGATATCAAATCGGGGATATCCAACATGTTGGATTTATTTTGCCCGATTTCTTCTCGTGTGTGGTGTCCCCCGAGGACAAACAATCACGCAGCCTGTGGACTGTGGCGTGTAGCCAATCAGAAAGCGAGGTGACGAGGCAGTGATAGTACCGGGAAACAAAATCAAAACAGCCGGCGTATATAATATAACAAATACAAATAAAGTCGATGGGCATAACTACATCCACAACTGCAGTCCACCAGAGTACACGGAAACGAATATATGAACGTTTATTTCAACGGTTATTAATCTGTGTAGTACGTAACAACATTTATATGAGATAAAACAACAACTTATCTCCATATTATGATATAGCAAGTATAGTCCATGCTCGCGTTGTCTCCACCTCTTTGACCATCGCCTTTTCTTGTTTTTCTTATGTTTTTTTTCAGTTAAAAACCAAGAACAAACTATGGCCACTGCATCCTCTTCGTCCGCCATGATTGTTTACTCTAAAGTCACGTTTGATCTCGAGGGATTTTGCGAGATTTCCCGTCTGACCTGGGAATGCTCGGGAGTCAAATCGGTTCGTGTGTGATGTGTTGATATTGCCGTGTGGCTGCACACCACACACGGAACGACCAAAACTGTTAGACCCGTGATTTTTTATCGCTGTGTGTGGGGTCTCTCATATTTGGAAAATCGGCCGACAATTTTAAAATCGTCCCGTGTGAACCAGGCCTTAGATGAACAGAGCGGAACCTTACAGCCGCACTATACACATGTCAAGGGAGTGACCGATGTAAAGACGAATGTAAAACTTTAAACAGACGAAGGAATCTTTGTTAGCAAAGTTGTTGAAAGTCACGTGACATACAGCCAAGTATGGTGACCCATACTCTGAATTCGTGCTCTGCTTTTAACCCACCAAAGTGCACACACACAGCAGTGAAGACACACACACTGTGAACACACACCCGGAGCAGTGGGCAGCCATTTATGCTGCGGCGCCCGGGGAGCAGTTAGGGGTTCAGTGCCTTTCTCAAGGGCACCTCATTCGTGGTATTAAGGGTGGAGAGAGCACTGTACATGTACTCCCCCCACCTAAAATTCCTGCCGGCCCGAGACTCGAACTCACAACCCTTCGATTGCGAGTACGACTCTCTAACCATTAGGCCAAGACTTCCCTTTGACTACAAAAATGCATCATGCATTTTTCACTCTCCCTCTGGCAGTCGGAACTTTGCGTTGTGTTGCTCCACTCAATATTCTGCTCTCTGAATGTGCTTTCCATTAGGTTGTTCATGGCTAATGTGAATGCTCCACTCATGTGCCGCTCATGCTCTCCGCAAAGTATGCTAAATTAATTAAAATAAGCTAAAACAACAAAAAATCTAGATATTTCTTATTTTTAATTTACCCTCTCAACAACCAAAGATTCCCAACAGTTTGGGAAAACTGGGATGTATTAAACTTTATCATGTCATGAGATGTAAAATTCTTTCATTTTGAAAGAGTGTGATTTATAGACATGGAAATTCAAGTAATTTAATACAATTACATAACTCCATGGCCATATTTTATAATGCATGTACATTTTTCTAGTTATTCCAAGCTGTAAAATATTTAATGGGTAAAAATACTTCCTTATCCTTAATCGCCATTTACACCATGAAACAACTGGAAATGTCATGGGGTCTTTGAATGTTGTTGTAGGCAGTAGGGCGACTTGTCAAAAAGGTTGAGAATCACAGCAAACCTAGTGTTTAAGTTTGCAGGGAAAGGATGTACAAGATCAGTGTATGTTGCATTTTTGATGGCAGGGCTTTCTATTTGTTGAGCTCTATTCAAGGCTAGATTTTGCACCATTCATCAAGGCCCACATAAATCAATACACAACCACAGGAAGTTGGTGTCCAGCTCTTTTTCCTTTAGTGTGACTATGAGCCTCAGTTACTACAAGCTCAGTCCTTTAGGCCAAGTAATAATACCTGGCAGTGAAATCAGTGAAATGGAGCTCCCAGGAGGTCCTGTACTTGCATTAAGCATGTGCAGATAACATCTCAGTTTTTCCATCGCACTCTTACTGACGTGATGTTAAACACACACACACACACACACACTCACACAGGCAGAGAAGGAAGATCAGCTCTGGTGCATTTATAGAGCAGTCCTACACTCAAAGTTGGCATTCATTCAACAAGGAAGTGATTTATTTTAAGTAAATGAGGAAATTGAATGGTGCATTAGCATACCCTCTAAAAAGCCTCTAGCTGGTTCAGCAGCCATAAACTGTTGAGTTTCTTAAAACACTGGAGCAGAGACTTGGGGTAAACCGATATTGTTTTTGTTTTTTTGATGGCAGATTCTTTTGATTTCTTAGAGAGCAGGTTGTCTGATGGCCAATATAAAGCCAATTTATAGTATTTATGAAAGTATATAGTTTATCCTTATTTGAATAAACTAGAAATAGTTTGAAAATTCATGGAAAAATAAATCTTAAAATTTAACAAACTTACATTAGATGGCAACTCCTTGACTGTAATCGTTTTACTAGTTTTACACACAGCACACAGTGAATATGATGATGAGCAACTAAATACAGTGCAGCATAATTTAAAATCAAGGGTTTAAAGTTTGTCGATCGTGCATCTCCAGTAACAGCTAAACTGTCCTGTACACATTCAACTCACACGGACTGACCGTCACGCACAAAACACATTCAAGCTGGTTACTATTACTAATGTGCACTTCAGAATTTCTGACAGCTGGTTTCGATTAAGTCTGCAACGTTTGTGAAATTTAAAAGTTTATTAGATTTTTTTTTTTCATGGAAATTGTTTAAATATAAATATAAAAGCGTAGTTGCTGAATGCTGACGTTAAATGAGAACGTATTATAGTGTTTGTTTTTCTGTTACTAATAATATAAAAGCAAATGCTGTAATACTTTTTCGTATACGGTTTTCTTTAACAGTTCTCTCTAGTCAAGTCACCTTTATTTATATAGCACTTTTAACAATACAGATTGTGTCAAGGCAACTGAACAGAATTAAATAGGTGGCTACGGGTGACCTTGAAAAAAAAAGATAGAAACAGACTTATATTAGCATAGATGCCATTCTTCTTATGGTGTAGCAAGTACATCGGGTCTTATGAGAAGTGTTCCAGGTTCTGGTTTTCCTACTCAATGCAGCCTAAAAATCCTTTAATGAATTTTAATATTAGAAATGTGTTAGTGTGTAATGTGTAAGCCAGGTTAAAAAGATGGGTCTTTAACCTGACACAAGAGCCAGTGCAGTGTTGACAGAACCAGGCTAATATAACCAAACTTCCTGGTTCTAGTAAGAACTCTAGCTGCTGCATTTTGGACTAGCTGTTTGGACTATTAGTTTGTATATTAAGCATGCAAAACAACCACCCTATAAAGCATTACAAAATCTAACCTTGAGGTCATGAACACATGAATTAACGTTTCTGCATTTGACATAGTAATAATAGGTCATAATGTAGATATTTTTTGAGATGGAAAAAAGCCGTTTTACAACTGCTAGAAGTGTGGCTTTTAAAGGAAAGATTGTGATCAAATAGCACACCCAGGTTCCTAACTGATGACGAAGAATTGACAGAGCAGCCATCAAGTCTCAGACAGTGTTCTAGGTTACTACAAGCAGAGTTTTAGGTCCTATAATTAAGACCTGCTTTTTCATAATTTAGCAGTAAGAAATTACTCCTCATCCAGGTTTTTATATAGACTATGCATTCCGTAAATGTTTCAAACGTATTAGACAAAACTCTTAGCAACGTATTAGACAAAACTGTCAAACAGAGACTAATGAACTAATGAAGATACATAGATACTGTTCTCAGTGCAATCAAAATCAAAGTGTGGCACACTGTCAAAATAAAAGACCTGCTTCCAACGCATCGCCAAAACAAAAACAATTTTGCAGATGCTGATTTTTATAAAAATGTACAATATTACAGAAAGAACTTATAGGTTATCAGTTTTGCTCTCCTTCCTTTTGATGTGGGTGGGTCTAGTCTATAATCACATATCCCCCTCTCTCTCACATCCCTAATGGGTTTGTCATGAGTTTAGTGGAGAAACAAAGACTGCCTTATCCTGGGCTGTAAAAACAGCTGATGTTAGTGTCATGAAGAGAGAAGTCGTGTAAGGGACCCACTGGCATTATTCATTTATCTGAACATGCCGTGCTGCTGAAGATTTAGCTTGCCATCGTGTGTTTCTTTGATGATTTAGAGAACTGGAGCATGAAGGAGGACAGCATTAAGATGCATAAAGCTCAAGTTTAGCTTTAAAAAGCTTGTAGACGCTTCACTTCCTCATAGCAGACTTTTTTTTTTCTTTTAATTGCACTAAAGTAATGTTGTTATATGATATTCTGCCTTGTTCACTCTTTTAAATGCCTACTTTGAGGTGATTGTTTTCAGTGAATTGCAGAGATCACGCTCTCTATTTGGATTTATATTGTCTTAGGGGAATGTTTTTGGTTTGTTTTGGTCCCCTTATCTAGGGCCTGTGAACCTTCACCTGACCTGCTCTAGACGGACTCCTCTCTTTAGACGCTAAAGAAGCACTCTTCAGACTCCAGGACCATGTCAAGTAAGCTTACTGAATGAATACACAAAAATAATAATAAAAATATATGGAAGCATATTTGTATGTGTCTATTGTCAAACACAGTTCATCCCTTCATAAGGTCTTCTGACCTCTTTAGCAGGTAAATACACTCCAGCCCCAGGGGGCCCTTTTTCGGCCCTCACACCCAGCATGTGGCCCCAGGACATCCTGGCCAAGTACTGTCAGGTAGTTTACTTGTGTAATTTTATTGTTAGGGGCTTGTTTTATAATGCTCGAAGTGCCTGATAAAAGTTATGTTATTGTAACATCTTCATGGGAAGTGGCTCATCTGTCAGAGACGTTGTTCTGACTGTTGCAGAAAGACTCCAGTATGGAAGCAGAAGTGCAGTATGATGAATTCGGGTTCCGGATCGATAGTGAAGGTTAGTGTGGGAACATCAGCACTCATTAAAAGTTGAGCAGGGCCCAACTCTAACATTTATCTAGGACAACCACAGAGAGAGAAGAAAAAAAAAACTGGATTTGTCTTTACACTGCAATGAATCTATTCACTAGGCTGAATTTTGCATAATCTATTATTCTGCACCATCTCAGGCAGTTTTCATAATGCTCTATATACTGTACCATTCTAAACTTTGAGCTCAGAAAGTGTTTGTTTGCATACAAACAATATTTAATTGTTTTTTAATTTATCCAAAGCAACAGTGAGGACATTTATAATGTTACAAAAGATTTCTGTTTTAAATGCAGGCTGTTTTTTTTTACTTTGTCAACCAAAGAAGCCTGGAAAAAATGTATCATGGTTTCAACAACTGTTTTCTGCTGGTATTATAAAAAACAATCCTTCAATACACAATCAGCATATTTAGAATTATTTCAGAAGGATGGTGTGACACTGAAGACTGGAGTAATGGCTGCTATATATAGAGTTATTTAAAATTATTATAATATTTTACAATATTACAGTTTTTCTGTTTTTGTTCAAATAGATGCAGCCTTGGTGCGAAAAAGTAAATAAATAAATAAATAGTGGTAGAGAATGCTAGCATGTATAATTATTGCCAATAATATTTTATGTAGGAGCTTTGTTGTAGAAATGTTGTTTGTCACAAGTTAATTTTTGGAAAAGCAAGTGATCCGGTTTAAAAAGAAGGGTATCCCCCTGGAATTTTTATGTCAAGTGAAAAAGCAAGCCTCATCTAGTACTGTCTTTGACAAGTGTTAAGACTTTTTTTTATATCTCAGATGGGGTTGAGACAAGAAAATGTCAGCGTGGTGAGGGAGCCCCTCAGAGAGAAGACCCTCAGCAAAGACTTCGCTGGCAAGCCCACCTGGAGTTCACGCACAATCACACTGTAGGAGACCTGACATGGGACAAGATCTCCCCCACACTGGCTCGCTCTGATCGCCTTCGGACCCTGGTGCTGGGGGGCATACCGCACAGCATGAGACCACAGGTCAGCACTCAGAACCTGCACTTGTTTGTGTTTTTACCTCACAGCATATTACAGGCTGTCCTTGTGTTGTTACACACCATCAGGCGGCTAATCTGCTGATGTAATGTTCTCATGGCAACCGTGTTAATGCTTGAGGGATTCTTATTGTCACTGAAATAGGACATGATGTTTTGGTAATATCTTGTTTATGCTGTATTGCTACTTTCAGAGATTCCCATGAGAACAGCGGTGCGATTCAAATTTAAGATCTTCCAACCGCATCTCTACTGGATCTCGTGTGTTTATCTGTCTTGTTCCTCATTGTCTCTTTCATGCATTCCCTTAGTTGTGGATGCGTTTGTCAGGGGCCCTGCAGAAAAAGAGAACATCAGAAATCTGCTACAAGGAAATAGTCAAAAACAGCTCTAATGATGACACCACAGCAGCCAAACAGGTACATGTCATCTCTGCCACGGATCTGATGGAGTCAGAGCTTTATTTAAAATGGAAACTATTGAGCTGTCAGAGAAATTTGAAAAGATGCATCACGGTTTTCAAAAAAATATTAGACTACTCAACTGCTTTACACAGTAATAGCAATAAGAAATGTTTCTTGAAAACACCAAATCAGCATATTAAAAAAATCTCACTAAGGCTCACTGTAATGCCCATTAAGTTTAAATGATCTTAAAATAAATAAACACATAAAAAGGCATATATATATATATATATTTTTTAATTTGATACATCTGCTTGAATAACAGTTTTGAATTATTTTAATTTGGTAGTTTTTGCAGGTAACACTGATATGCATTTTATGTGTGATTCATTTGATTGCCGCCTTTTCAATTGAAAGCTCGAATTCATTCATGTATACACACTTACCCTCAGACTGTTCATAGTCATCTTCCAGTACTGATTTTATTATGGTTATCTCTCTGTCTGTGCTGCAGATAGAAAAGGATCTTTTGCGGACCATGCCCACTAATGCGTGCTTCAGCACCATGTCGAGTGTGGGGGTGCCCAAACTCAGGCGGGTCCTGAGAGGGCTGGCGTGGCTGTATCCAGACATCGGTTACTGTCAGGGCACAGGCATGGTGGGAAGCAACCTGATCACACTCTTTGTCTCTCTGTCACCTAACATTTGGGTCACCGGGGGTCAAACTCAGAGGTGTGTGTTTGTCTTTGATACAGGTGGTGTCCTGCCTGCTGCTGTTTCTGGAGGAGGAGGATGCACTGTGGATGATGTGTGCACTGATAGAGGACCTGCTGCCTCCCTCATACTTCTCCTCCACGCTGCTGGGAGTTCAGACTGACCAGCGTGTGCTCAGACAGCTCATAGTGCAGTATCTGCCGAGTCTAGACCAGCTGCTACAGGAGCATGACATTGGTGGGTCAACAGCCTCAAAAATATTTAATGCACGTTACTTTTTTAATTTGTTTTGCTCCAAAGAGTGTAGAAAATGTAAAAAAGCAATTCTAATGTTCATGTTTTCCCTCTAAGAGCTTTCTTTAATCACGCTGCACTGGTTCCTCACTGCCTTTGCCAGTGTGGTGGACATCCGCATCCTGGTGCGAATCTGGGACCTGCTCTTCTATGAGAGCTCAGTGGTGCTCTTCCAGGTTACACTGGGCATGCTGAAGATCAAGGTTGTTTAAGTTTTTTAATAAAAAATCATTCTATGAACTAAGTTTTCGTATGTTAAACAAGTGTTGAGATTTTGGTTTGCCACACAGTCAGTAACAATGGTTTGTTCTTGTATTGTAAAGGAGGAAGAACTGGTATCATCTGAGAACTCGGCATCCATCTTCAACACCCTCTCAGATCTGCCCAGTCAACTAGAGGACGGGGCGGCTGTGCTGGGCGAGGCTGTGCGTCTGGCTGGGTCTCTGTCTCAGGAAAACCTTGATGCACACAGACACAAGCATCTTGCCTACATCCTGGCAGAGCAGGCCCAGCTCAACTCCGGCAACTCCCATTCCCTCCACACCAACCTCAGCAAGGTTGAGAACATGAACAGCATCTCGGATCATCATCTGTGATGCCCACGTTTTGACACATTGTATTTGCAATATACAAAATGTGAAATCAGGCTCACTCATAGGTGTGTGTCATTGTGCAGGTGGTCCGCAGACAGAGCCTGCATAGGAAATCCACTCTGAGCTCGCTTCTCTGGGGGGAGGACGAGGTGGAGGCGCTGAAGGCCAAAAACATTAAACAGACGGAGCTGGTGGCAGCACTGAGAGAAGCCATCAGTCGGACCGCAGAGCACTTTCACTGCCTGGACCCCCGCAACGGCAGCACTGTAAGAGCCACACCATCACATGAATCACATTTTAGAATCTGTCGGGAATAATTCAATTCGAAACAGAACTCTGACTCATGTACCTGATGAGTCCAGCCAAGTCGTCTTTATTTATATAGCGCTTTATACACTGCAGATTGTGTCCAACAGGAAAATTGTTTTGTCAGTAATGCAAGAGGACAATAACAAAGAGATATTAATTGGTAATAATAATTGTAATTGTTTAAATATCTGCAAAAATAATAATTACAGTAAAATATTGTAATTATTAGAATAATGACTATTATTATTACCAAGAAATATATATCTGTCCAGCTTATTTGTCTCATTATTATTATTATTATTATTATTATTATTGTGTGTTCAAAATAGTACTAATATTTAGTATTAGCAATATTTTTGTTATTATAGCCCATACTGTTTTTAGATTTTGTTAACATAAGTTTGCACATTTGTCCTCTCTCTCGTTCTAGGATTTGACTCCGGACTATTCTATGGAGAGCCATCAAAGGGATCACGAGAACTTCCTGGTTGTGTCTCGGAATCGTCGGAGACGAGCCAAAGCCTTGCTGGACTTCGAGCGACACGACGATGATGAACTGGGTTTTCGAAAGAATGACATCATCACAGTGAGCCCCTGCTGTTCCTGTCATCTAAACATGTTCACTGATGCCTTGGCTTTGTTCCTTAACTGCGTTTATTCTTAGATCATCTCACAGAAAGATGAGCACTGCTGGGTTGGGGAGCTGAACGGCTTGAGAGGTGAGCTGAGATCTGCTTACATTACACATTGAGCTTGTCTTTGATTTTCAGAAATGGTTCCAAATACACTTAAAATCTACTTACAACTCATTAGAACAGTCAGTTACTTCCCATAAACCTTTTGTTCCGTTAGGCTGGTTTCCTGCTAAATTTGTGGATGTCTTGGATGAACGAAGTAAAGAGGTAATAGCTTTGCTTTTGAATTTGCATTGTGCCTGAATTCCTGTTTGTAAGGGAAAAACGTCCTAACCGTCTCATGCACATATGTTCTTGTCTTTCAGTACTCTCTGGCTGGAGATGACACCGTAACTGAGGCAGTGAATGACTTGGTCAGGGGCACACTGTGTCCTGCTCTCAAGGCCCTCTTTCAGCATGGCCTGAAGAAGCCCTCCATACTGGGAGGACCCTGTCACCCATGGCTCTTCATCGAGGAGGTAAGAGCAGGTTGTGTTTCCTTGATAAAGTATAGAACAATCTATAAATACTTAATAAAAAAACAATGCATTAATTTTGTGGAAAACACAGTGATCATCATGAAAGGTGATTACAACTAAAAGGCTTGTCAGTTGTCAGAAGTTAGAAGCTGATTGGGATATGCTTGCAGGGAAGGCACCACATGTTGCTGAAGGAGGTTCTGATAAATCTTTATAAATAATATCCGACTTCTCTTATACATGCCGAGACAGAATTGGCGAACAATTACAGCTGCAGTGTTGAACCGATTCCCCATTGAGAGTCTCCACATGATCCTGTCCTCTAGTGCATTTGTCTTATGTGGATGACCAGCCTTCATGAGGGACTTCAATATTCGAGCTGCAATATTCCAGAAATCAGAGATTTGGACTGACCAACTTCTCTTGCGATGGCTGAAAGGATCGTTTATTTGGCCTTCATCTGGACCGCCTCCTTTTGCAGGGTTTAGACACCTTAAACAGTGCTGCCAGTTAGAAGGAAATTAGCACTAGGTGCCAGATTAACACCAATAACTGGTTCTCATTTAGTGCTTCATAATACAATTAATTTATAAAATATGGTTTAAAACTGCCTTTTTACTCCTGTTAGTTTAACTTCAATAGGACTTAAGCAGTGACCTTGAACTTTTGATCTCCACTGTATTTGAAGTGAGTGAAAGAGGTTTGGTTGTGTGTGTGTTGATCACAGGCAGCCAGCAGAGAAGTGGAGAGAGACTTCAACTCTGTCTACTCCAGACTGGTGCTCTGCAAGACCTACAGGTGAGACATGTAGTTACATAAGATCCATCCTTCTCGAAATCATCATGATGTTTGCTGATGTGACGGCCGCTTCGTCTCTTTAGGTTAGATGAAGATGGGAAGGTGCTCACACCTGAGGAGCTTCTTTACAGGGTGAGTTTTACAAAAGAGATGTTGAGCACTGGTTTTACGTTTGTATATTGAGCGCTCTCTGTTTGTCATCTCAGGCAGTGCAGTCTGTCAACATGAGCCACGACGCTGCACACGTTCAGATGGACGTCAAGTTCCGCTCACTCATCTGTGTGGGCTTAAAGTAAGTCACCCTGCTGTTATGTTTTCTCTTCCCACAATGCATGTGCGCGGCCTATACTCTCTTTATCTGCATGTGTGTTATGTCAGCGAGCAGGTGCTGCACCTCTGGCTGGAGGTATTGTGTTCCAGTATGAGTGCCGTGGAGAAATGGTACCATCCCTGCTCTTTCCTGCGCAGCCCTGGCTGGGTTCAGATAAAGTGTGAACTCAGGTAAGACTGAGCCTCTGGCCTGAAAGTGAGCTCATAAATGGTTCAGAAAGAAGTGGAAACTGAAACATAATTGTACAATTTAAATCAGAAATTTTCAAATTTGTTTTTTTTTTTTTTAATTGTCAAGTCTAGTAATGGAAATAAAATTGATTGAATTAGTGAATTATTGGTTAATCTACATTTTTTATTTTATTATTATTTAAAAAAAAAAAAAAAAAAAACATTATATGTTCTGATAAGCCATAGTAATATTCTTTTTTAGCAAATTTAGTTTGCAGATTGGTCGAAATGATTCCTTTAGTTACATTTTTACCAGCGTTCCATTTTAATCATATGAATAGTAGATGATTTCGAGAATTAGGGGTTCGAGCGCATACCGCTGAAACCCTATTCCAGTTGTTAGAATGGCCAAGGATCAGCAATCTCCACCTAAAACTGATCAGGCAGACCAAACCGTAAGTCATAGACTCGTATAGAGCTAGAATTTTCCCCTTTGGACAGCTATAACAGGGTCATTTAGAAAAGGAGCGTGACCAGATATACCTAAAAGTCTATAAATACTGAACACGAACAGAAACTGGTGAGCACATGTGACACGTGATTCTAAACAAGCATCCAATGTTTCACGGAGATCAGACAAAAGGTGGCTATGACAGACATAAATGTTTCTAAATATAGCATTTCTAGGGTAAATAACCTGGAATAGCCAAAAAAGCTCTTTTTTTAAATCATTGAATGAGCTGCTTACAGGCGTTAAATAATACAGTGCATTTTTGCTTGTGCTTAAATGTCTTAGTGTTTACACCCCAGTAATCGCTACTTGCAGCTATATTTTTTTTTATATTTTTTAAAGTAATCTCTTACCAAGGCTGTATATATTTGATGAAAAATACCATTCAATAGTAAAATTGTGAATTATAAAATCTCACGTATTAGAATCTAAAAATGACTTTGAATTTTCCGGTTAATATATTTTCTGTGTAAACATTTTATCATAAGCCATTGTGATTATTTTTTGAGCAAATTAAGTCTTTAGTAATCTGTAATTTAAATTAATTGTAATATAATTCGTTAAAACCCCATCTGTGCACTAGAAATGACTGCCATAAATGTTATTTTGGTTTATTTTGAGTGCATTACTGACATGGGTTTGTCTGTGTTGCTTTCAGAGTTCTCTCAAAGTTTGCCTTCAGTCTCTCCCAAGACTGTGAGCTGCCTACCAAAAAAGAGGTGAGAGACTGGCACTTCCTCCACTCACATTCACTCAATGTCTCACATGTCCTCCCACACTCACACACACACACACAGACTAACATGCATCTGAGTATTTATCTGCCATTCCAGAAGTCTCCCGTTCTCAAATCAGAAGTGGTGGATGTCTTGGTCCAACATCACCTCTTTAGTTGGGACCTCTAGGTAATGCTGGCAACTAGTTACTAGCCTGCTGCTTGATGATTAGCTGCAGAAGCAGTCAGTGTTAGTAGTAGTAGTGTGTCACTGCTGTTAACATAGTGGCTTCACAGAATGTGAACTAAACCTTTAAAAACCAGTTCAGCAGCTTTTGTGTGGATTGCTAATGAAACTTTATAGCAAATACTGCTCTACACCATGTTTAGTTCAGACAGACGCTCGTAGATGGAGGCCTGCTCACACCAAGTCCTATGCAACTAAATGGCAAAAACTTTTTTTTAACTATACACGATGAAACTAATATATATTAATATATAATTTATAATATATATAAATTATAATATAATAAATAATAATAATATATAATTTTTTTTGTCTCTTAGCAAGGCTGCATGTATTTGATCAAATACAGTAAAACAATACTATTGTGAAATATTATTAAACGCTTTTTAAGAATTGTTTTTTATTTTAAAATATATTTATTCCTGTGACGCAAAGCTGAATTCTCAGCAATATTACTCCAGTCTTAAGTGTTACATGATTCTTCGGAAATCATTATAATGTGACTATTTAATGCACAGGGAAACATTTATTATCATAATCAATGCTGAAAACTGTTGTTTCTTTGATGAATAGAGTTCAAAAGAGCAATTATTTTCAAATGTCTTCAGTGTTGCTTTTGATCAATTGAAAGTGTCCTTGCTGAATAAAATTGTTTCTTTTCAAGTTGTCTGATTCTACTCTCAATTTTATTTATTTATTGTCATCTTATCATTTGAAAAGTCCTTTTGGCATGGGAATGTATTGTTTAATTTAAAATCTTGTCATGTGTAAGTTCAGACTGTGTTGAAAAAATTTAGGGGTGAGTATTCTGGGTGTCTTATATTGTGATTATGAATTATGCAATCCTGTTTTCAGTCTGGATTTAGACTTGATGCTGATAGGAGTCTTTCATGTTGTCTGTAAGTAGCATTGGGAGGCATTACCTGGTGTCAAGAGTTCCTCAGTGACTCCATGTTCACCTGAAACCTGAGGCCATTAGTGCTAATGTTAGCTTGTTGAGGAATGTACACTTTGACCTTTAGCTGTCATTAGTGTATCGTGGTTCTCGTGTCACCCATGACCTCATCTTGACTCGAGCTCTCAAGCACTTTAATTACAGTAAGATAGTCATGAAAATCAGCAGGAGTGCTGAGCACAGCCATTTCTTTTAATTAGTTCAGCCATTCAAGGCAATGGAGCGTTGTTTAATCAGTGCAGTGCATTACCGAATGACTCACATTACCCCACTCTTTTTTCAGGAGAAGGAGCAGAGGCCCCTGAAGGAGGGAGTTCAGGACATGTTGGTGAAACATCACCTCTTCAGCTGGGACATTGATGGCTAAACCATCACACACTTCCTGTGAGCTGCACACACAGACCAAATCACGCTCCATCTGCAGGAAAACAGGGATCACACCTGAAATTCATCTTCATTCGTTGTCCAGCTTTGTCACATGGTTGAAATGGTCAGTGTTTGTGTGTCTTGGCACAATAGTTACACTTTTTGTGACTCTTAAGAGTCTGTACAAAGGAGGAGTCCTTTGCCAAGACTTGACACGGAAGCAGACTATGGACTGCCTGCAAACACTTCCTCTCCTCCAAAGCTAAATAACTATTGCACCCTTTGGTCCATTTACTCTTAAGTATTCTTGACTGCCAGTGATCTCAGCATAAGATTGTCGGCCCAGCTGTTATACTCCTGAAGGATTGCTTTGAAAAGCTAATTCAGTCTGAATGATCAGGTTTGTGTGTATCAGGCTTGTACAATTAGAGATTAAATGCATTTTCAAAATCTTTGCAATGTCAAATAGCTGAATCAGATCTCTTAAAAAATGTCCTGTGGTGACCACCTCACATCCGCAACATCCAATTACATCTACAGCAAGCTACTGATGACTGATGACAGAACTTTTTTTGAGATGTGAAATAGATGAAGGTCCAGTGCAGCATTACAGTCCACATGGAGTCATGATGTACTGCTCTGAATTCTAGACAACTGTCAGTGTCTTCTCTGGAAGAGCCTGCAGTGGCACTATTCGATGTCCCTGTAAATGAAAGAAAAAGGGTCCATTTTATAGTTCTTGAAATTGGTAGACATGGTTGTTTTGAACCATACACTAGTCTGTACTGGTTGAGCATGGCCAAACACACAGGGCTTTAGATCATATCCACTATCACGGATCATGTGTACGTAAATAAAAATAAAATAAAAAAATCTCTATCTGTTAAGAGCTCTCTATCTGTTAAGAAAAATAAAGAAAGAAATAATCATTTGTATTGAAGTCACAAGGTCTTCAGTATTTTAGGGGTCTTCTGTATTGTGACGTATATTCAGTTAGTGAAATAATCAGGGAAACTGTTTATTGCAAACTAGTCCAAAAATACCCCAAATGATCAAAGGCACATAAAAAAAAAAAAAAAAAAAACAATTAAAGTCATTATTGAACTGGCTATTTCATACTATTTTATATATATCAGTTGCAAACCAAAGTTTCGGGCATAGATGCCTTCCTTCAACCTACAAACACATCTCAAGGAAAAAAGTTTTTTTCTACAAAGCAGCATAATTATACTGCTTATTGAATGAACTCCAAGAAGATGATGGTCAACAAAAACATTAGGTGAATTATCTCCTGGGCTGAACTGAAGAAAGACACCACTAGATGACGTAACATTAAATAAAATAAATAAAAAAGTTTATTGTAAGGATTTAAAATGCTAGACATAAGCCATGGAATATAACAGAGGTCCCTGCTCCATATTTAATCCTACAAAGGTGCATTTGTTCTGATCAAATTGGAAGACCCCTGGACTAGATAACCAAACTCTTGACCAGCAAAAAGAGAATCACACACACTGCTCAAATTGTCAACATCAGTTTATTTGTATATTGGTTGTGGAAAATGAGTTTCACAAAACGCAGAGAATGGTCCAGGTATCATATTGCCTAAAGGGTTTAAATACTAAAGCTCAGTAAACAATAAAATAATCTGAAAGAATTTACAGCAAGTGTTGTAGAGACCTGTCGATCACATCTGAGAAAAAAAATAATATTAAATCAACTTTTCTTAAGAACAACTGGCACTGGTTTGTAAAGTTTCCCAATGAGGAACTATTTGACACATTATAGAACCTTAAGATCTACATTCTGTTGTTCCGCTGACTACTCTGAAGTATCTTATTTGAAAATTGAAAAAGTTTCCGGAACCTGAGCTAAGCTAGTCAGGCCTGATAATGCTAGTGATTTGGGGAAGTGTAAACAGACTGTAATATGAGGTAATTAGCAATGAGTGTGATTAGATTTTAAAACTCACATTTCACACTAAACAAGCTGCCAGCAAACTCTGCAGTCACAATGTCTTCAGCCCCCAACACTGCCCGAAAGCATTCTAATCATCATGGTCCACAATAACAATGCCAATTCAAATTAAATGCAACTGTGTGACAGGTCTTGTTAATACTTCGCTACATAATGGAGAGGTCAGCCAGAGCGTTACATAATTTCCAATGGGATTATCCTAAAAACATGTTAAGAATGACAGCCATAGAGCAAGAACATGATGTCATGTTCCGCAAGAAGAAATGGATTTCAAATTTAGCTTTAAGTTGACATTTATAGTATGTGTCTCAGTATCTACGATCTGTACAGTCTACAAACACACGCATGTCTTATAATAAATTAAAGTTCACAAAACAATCTGGATGTTGGTTCTGTGAACTCTTAAGCCTGGTCATCAAAGTGGTCCGGTCCATGTGGGCAGGTAAAAGGTGTGACTCTTGGACTCTTGAAAGGAGGAGTTTAGCAGCCCCCGACCGCACCGGCGAGGGTCACTGTGGAGTTACTCTGAGGTTTGCCTTTGTGCCGCTGACCTCCTCGTCTTCTGCCTCCAGACTTTGGCTTCAAGAAGGAAGGAGAAGGAAGTTAGAAGATGACTGCTGACTTCAAAAACTTTACACTTGATCCTGCTGTGGCAACATTTACCACTTTATACCACAGCAGAATCACATGTAAAATAGTAATAATAAGCAGCTCCACTGAATAATTACACGGTAAGTACATGTAGTTTACAGGGTTAATATTAGTTAATGAAACCATTTACTGAAAACTTTTTTTCTTCAGTTAGTTGCCAAGACTTGTTGCCAATAACTTTATATTTTTATTTCAGCTTAACTTGTACTAAACGAACTTAAACTAAAATAAAAATTCTAAAAACTATATAGGCATATTATTAAACCCCCACCACCAATATTAATAAATGTTTGATTTGCAAATGTAACTACACACGTTTCAGTTTCAGAAAAAATTAAGAAAGATCTGAATTTTGTTCATTTGAATTCTAGATGGTTATTAATTGAAATGTTTCAACTGTTGAGAATGGTATTCAGAAATTCATTTAAAATCATACAGATAGACGAAATTTAAAATATGAAAAACATTAAAATAATTTTGGCTCTTCCAGAAAAAAAAAAAAAAAAAAAAATTTTTTTTTATTAATGAAACTCCTTAAAATACAACCCAAAATTTCAAAAGGTCACATGCAGAATTCAAATTCAAAAATATCAAATAAGCCCCCCCCATCCCCCCCCCCCCCAAATATTTTGGTTAAAGTCTAAAATTCAAATTGCAACAATTCTAATAAAAATTCACCTAACAAAATAGTAGGCACAATAACAGGAACAATAGGGTGTTCATTATCTTGTGTACAGAGACGACACCCTCTCGGTCACAAGCTTCACTCATTTCCAGGGCCACAGTATAATTTGGGTAAAAGATGCATCATGCACTGTTCTTTCAGGATGTTGAGACTCTATAAAGAGCACAGTTCCTGTGAGGGGAAAGAGTGAGTCACTCGCTGTCCCTCGTTTTACCTTGTTCTCTCTGTTTTGAGGGTCTTCCTCCATTTCTGTCTGAAGCAGTACGAAGTGTGAAACAAGGTGAGTGTAACGGAGAGTTTATGGGAAATGAGGGATGAAATGAACGCACAGGTGAAGAAAACAACAGAAGAGTGTGATGTAGGTGAAGAAATGTAAATGTTTCGTGTGAATCGAAAGGAAATTGAAAACAGGTGGAGTGAAGGGAAAAAGTGATAGAAAGCTATTAGATTGGACATATCAGACAAAACAGCAGGAAGACAAATTGCCTTTTAAATCCAAGCAGAACACAACTTCCATTTAGTATTCTTCCCCTCATCTGTTGTTATTACCTGCTGTGGTACACTTTGCTGAGCGGCTGGCGATCCTGTGCTAGCGTTCTCCTCACTGGACGGGGCCACTCCATCCTCTCTTCTAGTCGGGGCTTTCTTTGTTGACTGCATCTTGATTTGGGGAGGTTTAGAGTTTGGCGGCTGATTAGTTGTTGAAAGAAGCAACTACAAGCCAAAAGAACAAGTGATCATCTAAGTTTAAACTGTTTGGAAAAATTCTATTACATTACATTACATGCATGCGTGATTTACATAGTAAAAAATAATGTAAAATAAATAATAGCCAATACATTATGCAATAAATAAATGCATGTATAAATAAAAAAAATAGATAAGAATATTTACAAAATAAAAAAATTATTATGCCAATTTCCATTTCATGATCCTCATCTGCTAGACAAAAACGATTTTCGTATTCATATTTCTTCTGAGTCTTATGCTTCATGAAGCTGACCTTTGTGATGGTTCCCACAGCTTTAGTTCTTCCCTCTCTGAAGACGAGCCTCTGGTCTAGGTGAAGGTATTCTGGGGTTTTAATGAAGCGGAAGTGGACGGTAGCTTTGTCTCCTGTGCGTAAGCAGTCGCTGGTCATAGAGAGGATCGTGGCTGTTTGCCTGATGCTACCGCAGTGCACTGTGGGAAGGAAGAGACAGGTGAGAGAACTGGTACAAGATCAATCTCATATTTATATTTTAGAGCGAGCAAGGGCATGTATCTCACCCATTGCTTGATATCTAGGTGAGATGGTGGTTGGGTGATGTAAAACTAGTATCTCCGCCTCAAACTCCCAGTATGCCTGCGGGTTTAATCGTGGGGACACCATGACCATGCCCTTCCTTATTGATGAGCGCTTGATCTGAAGGAGAGAGAAATGAGAAGGAATATTGCAATGAACAGCAAGATGTATGCGAAGCGATTTTTAATGTGTCAGTGAAAAAGATTTACTGAAACTGATTCAGTGAGTGAATCTGATTCAGAGTAAATCGCCTGCAACTGATTCTCTTTCGGAATTGATTATTTGGTTATGTCTGATAATAATCAGTAAAATAATTAATAAAATAATTAATAAAAATAATCAGGAACTATTAGTTGGAATTAGTTGGCAGTGAGCCTTTAATTGTAATTCAAACCATATATTTAACTTTTTTGTTCTAAACGGGTAGAAATATTCTTATAAAACAGTTACATACATATACACACTAAAGAGACAACGTCAACTGGGAACTCCTGAAAAAACATTTTACGGAGCATTTCTGTAATTTATCAACTAAAATTATTTGGCTCCTCAATATTCAAAAGTTACTGTATGTACATTTTTGACTCTACTAAAGCATAAACATACCACGATATGTTTGCAGATATTTAAGAAACAGGCGAAGATAAAATACTTGTTTATCTGAAAAACAATGCTACAGTCAGTAATTCCTCTTTGAAAATGTGCGTTCCTGGCCGGAACTTTGTTTTGGTTTGTGAAACCCACCCACTGTCAGTTTACCCAATTGTATTTTGACACCCCGGGTTGCCAGTTGGTGGAAAATACAGCGAATTTAATTTCATTCATCATCAAGGGCCCTCGTTCCTGTTTGTGTCATCAATCTGGCAACCTGTGTGTGCAGTCAAGTCTGAGGAGGAGGAGGAGTCGGGTGAAAAAAAGCCCTCTCCAATATTTATAATCCTGACTGCAATACCTAGTTTAACCACTCGTTGTCAATCCTACACACAGCATCTTTAATGCCATTTAGTTTGGAAATCACACCACATACCTTTTTCAGAGCAAAAGAGGCCGTCTGTCCACCACGGACCTCTTTCACAGGCATCCTCTTGCGGTGAATGGATTTGACGGTGATGGGTAGAAAAGCACCCAAAGGGTCTGGTCCAAGAAGCAAAGTGTCATTGAGTCGGATCAGCCCTCGTAACGTGGTCCCAGACACCACTGTTCCTACACCCTGCCCAAAAATGATTGGACTGATGAGAGAGGGGAGACATATAAACATAGAAATGGCGACAGACATCGTGCTTACAGGCACTGAATAGGTGTCATCTATCTGGAACTCAGCAGGCTCGTGGTCTTTAAATGAGCTTCTGGAGGAGAGCAGGTTCAGGAACATCTTCAGCAGGTCCATGTTCTCCCCTGAGACGTTCGATATCTGGAAGATGGGACATATTCTACAAAACAAAACAAAAAATGTGGGAGTCTGGAGAATAACTGGAGCGACAAGTCAGCGATAAGCAAAAATGTGTATTGTGGGGCAGCATCACCTCTCAGAGCTGAAATTGGATGCAGTGACAATGACATCATCTTTGTTCTGGACTAGGACAGGGATCTTTCTGCAGCCTGGAGACTTTAAGATCTTCTGCAGGAGCTTCAAGGTCTCTGAAAAGACAATGTTCATTAGTATGGCCGTTCATGCAATATTCCACCATTTAGTTCATAGTAAGCGAATGGCATTATTTGTGGACTCATGGGTCACCTTGAAGAATATTTGCTGGACACATGTCAATCTTAGTAACCACCACAAAGACGGGAACATTGAGAGCTAATGCCAAACCCAGGTGCTCTTTGGTCATGCCAACAATTCCTGCATTACTTCCAATCTGTGCAAGAGAGACGGAGTCAATTTAGGGATATCAACAATCATCAACGCATTCTGTTCCAAACCCTAGTAAGCTGCTCACTTTGGCACCACTTTAAATGTACTCCCAAACATGAAGTTGGTCCAAAACATTCCTTACAAAAATATGCCACATTTTAGCACTAATTTTGAATGGCCAATACAGCTGAAATTTATTTTGGATTTTAAAGTCAAGTAAATTCAATTAAAATGCACTATTTTAACCAATATTTGTTGTGCTGGTTATAACATGCTAATGTCAGACTACTAAAAATGAGCAACAGTGAGTCTAGTCTTTTCTCATGTGCCTCACACATACAACAGAGAATGACTGTTTATGAAGTTTCATTTGGTTAGAATGCTGCCAATCAAAGGAATCAAAGCTTCATATGAAGAAATCAAGGTAGCTCACTGGGTTATGAAACAGAGCTTTATCCCCCTCCTTACCATCAGCATGCAGAAATCCGGCAGATGGCCAGTCATTCCAAACACAGTTGTCTTCAGGTACTTCTCATGGCCAGCAAGGTCAATAAAGGTAATGACTTTAGAAGACTTCTCACAGATCTTGGTCCAATCTAGACTGCCTCCGTGACTGTCAGGTTTGTTGACTACCTGGCCTTCTTGATCAAATCCCAGGATGTCGTTGCCCACGCTGCTGGTGCGGCCACTCTCCATTTCATGCTTGTGCCTGAAGAGCTTCTGTCGTGCAAAACCACGTCCATTATCCAACTCTCCATGAGTCAGCACACCCAGCAGAGTGCTCTTACCGGCGTCCACATTCCCCACTACAGCCACCCTGAGAAAAACACCATCATGACTTAGAGTTAAGCCCAAGCGACAACCTCCCGCTCGCTCTCATGAAGCCCATGCGGAAGTGACTTAAACTGTAATTCTTCAACTGGCCACTGGAGGCTGGCTGCAAAAGGGAGTCAATCCCGAAGACTCCCCATGTTAAATGCCCAACTTTACAGCAGAAAAAAAAAAACGTTTACAGCCTGGTTCAAAACATGATTTTGGTCTATATAGCTAATTTTGCCTTCATGACAACTGTTAGGGGGTAAATTTTTTTAATAGCTCATACATTTAAATTATATTAAGCCTTAAAGTTCTGCATAATTAAGGGGAGCAGCCAATTGAGTGATTGTGATTGTCGTCGCTGTCATCGCGATCGAGCTAGGTGCGGGTGCCCATTTGTGATTATCCGGGAGTGACGTGCTGCCAAGATTTTGGCTTCAAAAGCGCTCTCCGAAAACGGGTGATGTCACAGACACTAGGTCCATGTCTTTATACGGTCTATGGTTAAGCCTGGAATACACTACATTTTTTTTCCCCACCGATTTAAAGTCTGGAGATGTTGACGTCATTTCCCGAAAGTCAGAGCCAGTCTGCAGATTTGAGTTGACAGATTTCATAGAAAGTTGTGTAGTGCATAATGGTCACAGACATCAGATTATGATTCCATCCAGTAAGAGGAAATCAAACATGTTTGATATTTTCAGTCGATTTTAGAACACGTGTTGGATTCATTTGTCATGCATCTCCTAGCAACAATTTTTTTTTGTTATCTGAATAACTTCTGGTAGTGTGTGACCCACATTTGTCTAGCGCATGATGGACAGTTTTCCTTATTCACCATTTACAAAGTTATTAAGTGTATGATGCCTATTGCTTGTAAAATCGGTTCAGAGCCTACAATCAATAAGGAAAACGCTTCTTGGAACTAGGAAAACATATTAAAGATGCCCCTTAATAGAGCATGATTCATATGGATCTTTGACATGCCACACTATTGTTCAAAAGTTTGGTGATTTTAACATGTTTTTGAAAGAGGTCTCTTATTCTTACCAGTGTTTATTCCAACTGTAAAAATGTGAAATATCATTTACAATTTAAAATAAATGTGAATATATTTGAATATATCTCTGAATTAAATGTATTCTTGTCATGGCAAAGCAGTCATTACATTAATCATTCTAATGTTCAAGAAACATTTCTCATTATTATCAGTGCTGAAAACAGTTGTGCTGCTTAATATTGTGAAAACCGTGATAAAATTCCTTGATGAATAGAAAGTCAAAAGAACAGTTTATTTGAAATGGAAATCTTTAGTAACATTATAAATGTCTTTACGGTCACGTTCTAACAATTTAATGTCCCCTTCCTAAAAACAAGTTTTCATTAACTTTTGAAAGGTTATATGTACATTCTTGCTCTTTTGGATTAACTTTTCTTGCTCTTTTGCATTGTCAAAATTCATTGTATGGAAAATAGCAGCCTGGATATTCTCCATTAAACATTGGTCCACTAAAAAAAAAAAAAAAAGTATATGATGTTTGAGCAACCATAAGTGCATTAGACCAAGTGTTTATTTTTGGTTAAACTGAACTGTGACTTTAATTGCAGAAAACACCCATGTTCTCATCACTCACCTAACCTCCAGGAAGTCAGCTTCTCCCACCCGACGTCGAATAAGGTAATCTCTGACCTGGCCGCCAGCTTCAGCACGCTCTCTCAACAGGATGAGGTCTGCCTCGATCTGCTCACACATGGACCTTACTGTGGCCACAGACGCCTGCATATCACTCTCATTCAAACCATAGTCTCCTCCATCTGAAAGAGTGAGAGAAGAGCACTCTTGTGGGTACTCATTTAAAAATAATAATACATTTTAAAAAAACTAAAATCGAATCTTACTGCTCTCATCTCAGTTACTCACCTGAACCCACCCCCAAGACATAGATGGTCTCCCCGCAGCCTTCGTCCATCCTCTCACGCAGATGCCGTAGTAACAAGTCATACTGTTCTCCATTGGGACTGACCAGGGCTATCTAAGATACACAACAGAAAAGAATCTCATTAAGCACGGAATGACTGTGGAACAACATTCCTTTCTTTTGTTTTGTTAGCTCAGTCTGACTCAACCCCAGTGTAAAGTCATCAGTGGCATTGGAAAACAGAGTTGCCTGACTTTACTGCATGTTACATCAGTTCTTATGTGGAGTAATGTTACACAAGCCACGGTGATGAAGCTTCATGCAAAACACGTTTCAGCAAAACAGTGCTCATCTCCAACCATACAAAAACAGGCAGCTGCCACAACAGAAAACATGAGCAGTCATCTGCCCTGGTTCCCACATCCATCGAGGATGAGTGCTGGTGATTATATGTAGACCTAAATCACTTCATGAATTGCTGACGTGTCAAGTCAGGCCGTGCGATGACATGCTATACACCTTTTATTCAAGACAACATTTTTCTAATTCTTGTTTAATTATAATGCATTTACTTCTAGTACCTCATCATAATTGAAAGACTACATGGAATGTTTTAGTTTTTACTTTCGGTATTAGTGCTTTAGGTGCCAAAAAACAATCAAATTCATACTATTTGGAATAAATGGTGGATGTGTGAAATACAGAACCTAAATTTGTCGTTTATAACGTGATTATGTAGTAGTTACTTGAAATAATAATTAGCTACTAGTGATATTGAAATGGATGCTATATACAACTGTATTACTTTCTAGAAGGCTTATTAAAAAAAATGTAGACATTAAGATCGCTACTAGCATATTATACTTGGTGTTCATATTCATATTTATTATTATATTTCCAGTTTCTTTTTTATCTTAGTCACTTTTTTGTCATTTGTATTGGTCTTGTATTATTATTATTTTTTCATGTAGATTTAGTTAAGTTTTAGCTTTAGATATTTTAGCACATTAAGTCAAACCTAATGAATATGAGAAATGATGCCTTGGCAACTAGCTGATATAATAGGATATTTTATGTAATTTATCAAAAATTATCAGTTTATAAAATGAACTTCCTCATTCCCTGATCTATTGATCTCCCCTCTCCCTCCTTCTGAAGGGAAATCCCTCTGTGTTGAGCTGATGTTGTTGTGAGGCTGTCATTTCTTCACTAACCGTCCGTGTTTCATTCATTGGAAGTAATGCAGAGTTGCAGTCTATAATCAGCTTGCTTTATACAGTAAACCCCACACAGATGGATAAATCAGAAAACATTATTTTAATACTGTGCTACGACAGGTGCATATGATACAGACGTTAAGAAATATGTTTAAAATATCGCTAAGCAGCCGGGCTAGCTTAGGTTAGGTGTACAGTTTTAAACACTCAGTGGACAGCACGTAAAACAGTGGAAATCTCAAACAGAAATGAAAGTCAGACAACCTGATTAAAACCGTCAGTTCAAAAGTCCAAAGTGTAGTCATGTTACTAATAATATAATTTTTGTAAACGCATTAACACGTACTACAACTAGGCTAAGTTAACTCTGTTTGAGGCCTACCTTGCTGGAGAAGTCAATGCCGAGATCCACGGTCTCGCCGTTGAACATCTCCCCGTCTTCGAAGCACTCTGCCCCGTCATCATCGCCGCATCCCCGGCCTGGAGCAAACATGCTAGCGGGGACTAGAGACTCTTGTAACCCTATGGCTCCGGGATTAAAAACCGGATCAGTCGTCGTTGCTGATGCCATCTCTCGGGCAGCAGATTTTAAAATCAAGCTAAAACAACTTTAAAACGATTTGGGGGGAACAACTGTAAGCTGATGCAGCACAAACACATTCACTGCAACGCCGCTCACCACTAGGCTAAAACCTGCTGCGTCGAGAAGAGATAAACAAGTATCGCTACATGTTACCGGTATCACAACCACATTTTAAACTGCTAATAAAGTACACTAAAATCTGACTATTCCTTAATGGTTAAGTGTGTTTAAGTTTACAATTGTTTAAAAAAAAAATGAGAGACGTGTGTTTTTCTTCTCCTTATGAATTATTCATGAGACGTTCTGGCCAATTATTTTCTCCGGAACCCAAATCACGTGTGTTGTCTTCCAATGAAAGTTCACGGGAGGTACATGTCATTACTGATAAAATATAATTACATTACAAATGATGCAATATGTAGATAAAAAGTTGTAAGGTTCGTTTCGGTACACACATAGGTTGACATAACTAAATAATAATAATAATAATAAAATAATAATAAATAATTATTATAATAATTTTAAAAATAAGAGTCAGAGATTTCAAAACGAGCGAAAAGAACAACATTGTAATTACCCGTCTAACTTTGAAACCACGTTTAGAACAAAACGTGTGACAAGTATATTATATATAATATTAAACACTGAGTCACCAGATTATCTGGCTTGTGAAATCTAATTGAACTAAATTACTAACTGCATCAGCAAGAATCTGAGTGACGCTAACTTTGTAGAAACCAGAGCCATATAGAGATATGGCTCTGGTAGAAACGAAAGCAGGGCGACGCTATTTCACCCCTTTCAGGTAGTATTTAATTATCATTTGTTTATCTGATATAATTAGGTCTAAGTAGGCAAGATTGTTAAAATCACTTTGGCAAAAATAAATAATCTAACTACCTTTCTAATCTTTTTGAATTCAACTTTCTTTTAATTTATTATACAACTCTTTTAATTTTTTATACAACTATACATATATATATATATATATATATATATATATATATATATATATATAAGTATGTTTAATGATTAGATCTTGGCTTCATTGTAGGTCAGAAATGTGACACAAGTAAATTGAACAAAAGTAAAAATATAAAAATGTATTGAGCCTGAATTTAAAGTCAAGAATAGCAGCAATTGGACTGTAATCGAGAGGGTTCCGCTGAACCCATTTAAGCTAAAAAATGTTTGAAGCACCCCCTTATATTTAAAGTTATTACTAAGTGTTAGTCTTGGGATGTATTTTTTTATTATTGTTGTTTTTATTTTAATAAATTATTTATTCATTTTATTTTTACTGTTTTATATAATTTCATCATCTTTTCATAAACTCACAAACCCCCCTCTGTGAAAATGTATGGTGGCTCTCAAAAAAAGCAAGCAAGCAGACCAATGGACAGAACAATGTCACGACTGACACAGATAGTAAAGAGTGCTCTGTCAGCGTAGTTATTGGCCGTTACAGTGTAACTTTTTGATGGAGTTACTTTCCACTGTGAGCCAAGCAAGACATGGTTGTTTAAAATAATTCGATTCATTTCAGAAGTCAATAGCTCTCAGAATCAATGTAATTTCAGGTATAGATCACTAAATTGTGTGGTTGTAACTTGCAAGTCTTGGATAGTTTGTTTATTTTACATGTCTTAAAATACAAGCATGCCAAAGCTACATAAAATGTACAGATATGGAAATTGGATCATTATGATCCTTCAACTGTGCTGCATTTCAGTCATTTGACCAGCAGATGGCGAAAAAGGAGTAAAAGTTGTCTAATTTATTGATGAAAACAATCTTTCCTGGTAGATCTGCACGTTTCTGTGCAGCTCTACACTTATGTATCTCAGGCTAGGTGCATCCATGCTCCACTTCCATATTATTTTAAGGGAAAAGTCATTAGGAGTAGTTTTGAAAACGTTAAAAACATGTTAAAATATTTTTTAAAAGATTAGAATTGTTCTAAAAGTTTAACACAAGAACATGCTATTCCTAATGTAACAAGTAAATGCGAAGAAAACGTTTTCTTATTAAAGTCATTAACATAATACAGTTTGTTTGTACAGTACTGATGGTGACATTCAGAGGAGGGTCATTTTCTCTTGTCTATGTCATTGGGCAACATGGACATATGTTCATGCACTGCCCCACGCGCATGATGACAATCCAGACCACAACAAACTGCCGGTAAGGATGCGATCTCTCGTCCTTTGCATCTCATTTGCACTCCAGTGCTTCGTTCTGCAAAGCGCATCAGAGTATTCTTCAAAATCCGAGCTGGAATACGAATTCGGAGACTATCGTGGCAAGTTCTGTATCGACGATCAAGGTTTTGTCTATAGCATCGGAGAGGTTTATTATCCGAGCTCCACAGCGTGTCCCTGCACCTGCACAGAGGATGGACCCGTGTGTATCAGACCCAAATGCCCGCGTATACACCCGAGATGCACGCGCATCACATACAAGTCCTGCTGTCCCGTGTGTGAAGCGGTCAGTAAAGTTTGTGTGTACGGGGGCAAAACGTACAGAATGCTGGAGGAATTTAGGGTGAGTCTTCTGAAGTTCTTAGGCAAAAAAATAATATATTGGTCTGCATGGATATTAATGATGATAATAATGTTTCGTTTTGATTTGTTTTCCACTAACGTTAAGGTTTATTACGGAGATTCTAATAGGTAGGCCTAATGATGACCTTTTGCATTGTTTTCTTTTGTTTTACACAACACTGCTCACTTTTCAGGGAATGAAAGGTTTCAAATTGGGACATCATAAAATATGCATGATAAGTATCTAATATCTGTGTTTTGTTTAGCATTAGTCAATTAACTAATGTTTGTGGGATAACAATACAGAGTATGGCACAAAACAGGCTGCACTCTTCAGACACTAGAGAAATACCCTTTTTTTAAAAAAAAAAAATCTAAAAGGTCATTTTATTTACCCCTAAATAAGTACTTAATTTGTAACATATTAGTACTTTAAAAGTACATATTAGTACCTTTTGAAAGGATGCTGCCCCAGCTTTTTTCTGTACACAACCGGAAAAATATTTACACGGTATGAAGAAATTATTTCAGATTAATTTATTCAGAGTAGTTGATATGTTTGGGTGCAATTTCCTGTTACTATTATCTGACAGTATAGTAGTTTTCCCTGGACTATCAATCATCAATATGTCAGTAATAAATTGTATAATGAGTGATTCTTTGTTCCTGTTTTAAACAGTTGTCACCCTGTGAGCGTTGCCGGTGTGAAGTCAACCGAGAAGTTTACTGCACCATATCCGGCTGCCCTGCATTGCATTGTGTGAATCCTGTATACGAACCCAACCATTGCTGTCCTGTGTGCAAAAGTGGTGAGAGTTTTTACACATGCAACACTTCACATTCATGTCTGTCCCGTTCAATGTCATTACTACTGTATACGTAATGTTTTAACAAACACTTGCATCTGCATCACATGCATCTGTCAAGACCTATTTGTGTTTTGAGAGGCATGCATGTAAGGTTCTGTTTTGAGGATCAATGAGGAAGTTACATTCATGATGTGGACCTCTTGTTTTTGATTGATTTTTTTCTTGATTACTCCATGGTTCATGGTGATGTCATGGAAAAAGAATGATGCAATGGAATTGTTCGATGGATTGCTTACTACCATGCCGTCTATAAATAGGAACTAGTTCATGGCATGCTGAGATGGCACAGGCACCATGGGGCAATGGGCCATCCCTGACAACAGAAGGCTGGAGGTGGACAGATTGTGTGTGATAGTTTATGTATGTAATGTTTATATAAAAATTGGTAATCAATGTGTATAGATTTCAAAAAAAAAAATTAATATATATATATATATATATATATATATATATATATATATATATATATATATATATATATATATATATATATATATATATATATATATATATATATATATATATATATATATATATATATATATATAACAGTGAGTAGAGGCTTAATTCACCCAAAATAATGAATGTCATAATTTACTCACCCTTGTGTTGTTCCAAACCTGCATGACTTCATTTATTCTGGAGAACACAAAAGAAGATATTTGTAAAAAGTAATATTTTTTGGACCGCACTGACTTTTAATACATGAACAAAAACTTATTTTGTTTTCCTCAGAACATAGAAAGTCATACAGGTTTGGAATATCATTAGGGTGAGTAAATGATGACAGAATTTTCTTTTTTGGGAGGGCTAGAAGCTATGATTTTAACCAAATACTGAGCTTCGTGCTCTTGTTTCTTTTTCATAGGGCCCAACTGCTTTGCTGGCAATCGCGTGATCTCAGCTGGAGAACGTGTTGAGATTGATGAGCGGACGGTGTGTTTCTGCACCTACCAGGATGGAACGTGGCAGACGCACCCTCATGCTACCTGTGAGGAAAACCAACGAGCAGACAATGAAGCCACTGACTCCGACAACACATCCAAACAGATGGAGGAGCAGGAGAAAGAGAAGGAGAAGAGAGAGAGAGTGTTCTCGCCCAGGCTGGATGCCATCCCATGAAGGGAAGTATGCCTGGCACCAGCTCTCCTGACAGGCAGGAGGGGATGCAGAGCACCATGCAGGTGTCTGTTCCCAGGGTAAACACAACCTGCGCTGGGATAACTGCCAATGCTAACCTCTTTAGCCAACCTCACCAGCCCCTCCCTTCCTGACCCAGATCGGAAACCCACTGAGAAGCAACATGCACTACTGAAATCTTCCACTATTATACATGGTATACATGGTCAGAAATTAGGGGGCAGTAAGATATAAAATAAATACTTCTATGCAGTAAGGTCGCATTAAATTGACCAAAAGTGACATAAAAGACGTACTATGTAATAAAAAATAAAAAAAATCAAATAAAAAAAAATCAAATAGGCTAAACGTATCAGGATTTATTGAGCACCAAATCAGCAAAGAACAATTTCCAAAGTGACACTGAAGACTGGAGTAATGGCTGCTGAAAATTCAGCTTTGTGTCACAGGAATAAACTACTTTTTAAAATATGTTAAAATATAAAGCTAACTATTTTAAACTCACATTATTACTGCTTTGTGATCAAATGAATTCAGCCTAAAAAAATCTTACTGACCCCAAACTTTTGAATGGTATTGTAAATATGTGTATATTTCTGTATTACATGTTGTTTACTTCTTACTAAGATGCAGTTATACTGCATATTTAAATATGAAACATTGTATTTAAACAAAATGATTTCCCATTTTTCCATCTCATTCTTGTAGCATGTTGTTAATGGGCACATTGCATTTTTTGCAAGTATTGAATATTGTTTGATGTTTAAATTATTTATTCCATGTCCAATATTATGTGTTAATTAACAAGTTCAGTGTTAATTCCAACAAATAAATGTACACACTGTCATATTGTATTAGACATCAACAGTAAAATGTTGTTCCCCATAATGATGATTACATATTTGATTGTTTAGATGGGAAGTGGAGCATGCAATAAGAAACACTCATTTTCAAAGGGCTGGTCAAATGGAAACATATAACTGTATAGTATTAAAATCATCTCAGGTTTGAGTATTTTGTGCTTGTTTTATTATTTTATTATTTCAACAAGTGTTTCTTTGCATATGTTTTGTTGATTTTAACAATTACAAATTTTAACACAGCTCATTTACGAAATGCATGTAAATATTGCACACACACACACACACACACACACACACACACACACACACATATATATATATATATATATATATATGTACAAGATCCCGGGCCCTATGCATAGGCAGTCCTAATGGCCCCAGTTAAATTGCAGTATTTTGCAATTTAATACACCTTTTATGCGCAGATTAATCGTTGAATGAGCTGCACAAGTAGCAAAATCTGATGAACCTTCTCAATGTGTCAGACTCACACGTCACAGTATATCTGCAATGTATTTTCTACATTCTGGACGTTACATTTTAAACCTATAATTCTATTATTAGCGGTTATAATTCCCCACACGTGATTAAAATACATTAGCGAGGCATAAATATGCCGCACTGAGTGTAGGTGCCCGGATGATGGCGTTGAAGTATGCGCCGGATACTGCGAGAGCTGTGGTGCGCGCACGATTATTTCCCAGCATTCCTTTCGCTCTCGTCCTCTTTCCCTTTCGGTGACAATGTCTAAGAGAGGTAAGAGACCCATGTGAAAATCCTTAATCATCTTTAAAATGAGATCCACTGAAGCTCCGTAAAGGAATGCATGGGTTTAATTGATCATGGAGAACTTATATTATCAATATATTGACGCCAGTTGTCAAGAATATCTTGGATATTATTAGTTATTTGCCCCTAGCGAGAGAAGCCATGTTTACAAAGTCCGCAGACTCGGGCTCCTGGAGCCAGTAGTATGATGATTTAACACTGGATACTCAAAATGTGTTGTGCGGAAGCAGGTTTTGGAACACAGAATGGCTTTAACTGGCATGTATAACAAGCAATGTAACTTTTATAAGCGTTAGACGTGCGAGTTTTGGACTGACAACATGCAACGAAGCAGGTAAGTTAGACTGCTGGATTGTCGCGAGTAGTGATTTACCGGTGTAATGCACATATTTGAGTTTAATTTAGCTGGTATAGACCAGGCAAACAAACTGTTGGCCTAATAGATTCTGATGTATTATTTTCATCAGAAATACTGTAATCCCTGTATCGAGTGGAATCGGAGTGGTGGCGAGAAGCAAATGTCAGTTCACTAATTTACTGTAACTCTGAGGCAAATCGTTAGCGAGTAGACATTAGCCGACCTAAAGTAACCGTTCACCCTAAAATGAGCACTTTATTTATTTTTGTGGAAAATACTGGCTTTTATGCAGAATAACGACCTTGGCCACTACTATTGTTGGGTCTTTTTGATGGCAGTGAACGTGAACCGTAACTAATGTCTCTATCACTGAAGAAATATTTACCAAATATTTTCTTTGTGATATAATTTTTAAAATCGATTTAATGTAAGTGACTTGAGACTTTGCAGTGTTAATGACACAACGGTTGTTTGCTTATGTAACGTTAGACCGCTTGTCTTTTATTTTATTTAATTTATTTTATAGGTGGTATTTAAAGGGTTCATCTGATGCTAAATTCACTTTTACGTGTTTGAACAAATGTGTGTACAAATCTACCCTATGATAAAACTCCACCCAGCTGATTTAGACGAGGTAAAAAGGGTGTTTTTACACTACCACTGAGAAATTAACCAAAGTATGTTATATACTCTTCATGAAGACCTTAAAAGTATCATATGAACTTGTGGGAAATGGGCATCTGATGACAACTTGAAAGTCTCTGTTGTAGCCAGAGTCAATCAGTTACAAATGAATGGAGTCACTTACTGTCTAGCTAAGCAAACCGAAAATGTGACCAGTATCTTTTGGTTGTTTTACCCTACCATTATAAAAGCTTAATGCATTTGTCCTCCTGTTTAGGACGTGGTGGGTCATCGGGAGCCAAGTTCCGTATTTCCCTGGGTCTCCCAGTGGGAGCGGTCATCAACTGCGCTGACAACACAGGTATGAGATCTGCCAGTATTTGAGCTTGTTATCCTTCTAAAAAGCACTTGCTTTGTCTGCTCAGTGGCTGGGTGAGTCGTCAATGAAGGAATAATAAATCCCATTGCTTATGGGTGAGATGGCAGTCGCCATGTGCTGTTAAATCTCAATCAGTGATGGAACAAACTTAAGCTTGTTTTGATGACCCAGCTGAGGGTTAGCAGACTTGTATGTCAGTTGATCTAATTTTAAGCATACTTGGGACTTGACCAGAATATTCGTTCGGTGGGTTGGCATTAGGGACGCAACAACTAATCGATAAAATTGTATATTATCGAAAATGAAAATCATTGATGACAGTGAACGATGCCCAAAGTGAACTCAAACTGCTGGTTGCATCAAATTACAGCACTGAATAATGCATTCCTATGGACAAAATCTACAAATATTGGCAGAAACCGAATGTGCTCATGCAGGAAGTGTAATCCAAGCTGCCCAAAACATAAAACGTAATTTTAAGTTTCAAGCAGATGCATTGGCGTAATGGCTTGTCTTTCGGGCGCTTTTACAGATGTGTGTTTCCTCCATGCAAAAAATCTTTTAGTTGACACTTTTTTTTTTTTTTAAGCTTTCTGTATTGGTTAGACCTCCCAGTTTATGTAAGTGTTTAAGTAACTTTAAGCTATTTTTAATGCTGTAATATAATTGCGGTTATCTGTGAAAGGCAGAAAGAAAAATGGTCGTGCTTTATAGTGTGTTTTTTTTTTTTTTTTTTTTTTTTTTTTTTTTTAATTCAGATATCCAATTAGTCAAAGCAAAAATGCAACCTGCTGGAGATTGTGTGGCTCAAATCAAGCCAACCATAGCCATATATTCTGGGAATGCCCTAAAGTTCAGAAATATTGGCAGGAAATCCATAAGAGTATAGAGTATTTTCATGGAACCCATCCAATTTAGTTAATTTAACTCTATACTTTGGTCTTAAATCAGAAGACAAATCTGATGAATACTTAATGAGAATTATGTTGGTAGCTTGCAAAAAGGTTATAACCAGAAAATGGTTGCAACCTGAAACACCAGAAATTAATGATTGGCTGGGAACTGTGAAACGAAATTTTCACAATGGAGCGATTAACAATGAATCTTCAGCTACAGTCTGAGAAAATTCGTACACCAGCGGCTGTTTGCTTCCTGCTATCTGTAGCTCCGACATGTAGCTCTGCACTTCCAGTGCTGCCCGTGTCCTGTGCACAGATTTCACACAATGACATGATAGCAAATGATTACTATGTAGTCCCCAATTCTGGAAAAACCATGGCCGGTCAACCAGTGTGTCCCTAAAAAAAAACAAGCTGCTATCCACCATGTTAATCTGTAATTTTACACAAGATAAAAGTGCACTTAATTTGTCTATATTAAAAGGGTTTTTCTTACAGGCTCTTTTTTTTTTTTTTTTTTGTATCACTAGGGCAGTGTCCGTTCTTGGAGCATATAAGCCCTGCCCGCGTGAGGCACGCTGCTTCTGACTCGCACTTTTCTGTAGTTTATTCATTCTGAACATGTTGCGTGTCCATATTGCACCAAAATGAGACGCTGCACTCTTTTAGGTCCGCAGCAACACACCCGCCACTTGATGAACTGTTCTCGACAATAAAAATGCAAGCAGACAGACCGAGGTTCCTGCCTTTATTACATGGTGTCTACACCGGACACAACAGTTTTCATGTCATGCCACAACAGCTAAAGTCTGTCTACACTAGACGCGACAGAGCAACCGTTGATCATTTACAATTTGTCAGTATGTTGTAAATGGCATGCAGCAGCAGTTTACTGTGGGGAATTTGTCACCGCATCCAGTGTAGACCGCGTGATGGGTTATATTTTGTAGCGGCGCAGCGTCCGGTTTAGACGTGGTATTACAATATGTTCAGCCCCCTCCCTCCGAAGCTTTGAATATTCTGTGTTGATTACTACCAAAGCTTCGAAGCTCAAAAAATGGTATTTGGACCAGCCTTAAATGTACGGAGTTGGTCTTCGCTCAGTTATTGACTTCAACTGTGACACTTCTCTCACTTAGGTGCCAAGAACCTGTACATCATATCAGTCAAAGGCATCAAGGGTCGACTGAACAGGCTCCCTGCCGCTGGTGTGGGCGACATGGTCATGGCCACAGTGAAGAAAGGGAAGCCAGAGCTCAGGAAAAAGGGTAAGTGTTCGCAGAGCCTCAGTTATTCTTTCATCTTTACCCTGAGCTTTAAGCTGGTTTTGAATGCAAATAACAGGCTTTAGCATAGAGATGTCGGAGTATTGCTGATCCGACCTCAAGGTCAAGTGTATATATGCTTATACAACTTTTCCTTTTTAATCTAGTGCATCCTGCAGTGGTGATACGACAGCGGAAGTCGTATCGACGAAAAGATGGTGTTTTTCTATACTTTGAAGACAATGCTGGGGTCATAGTGAATAACAAAGGAGAAATGAAAGGTGAGTTATAAATCGAAGATCATCTTTGGTATCCTTCTTTAAGCACTTGCTTTGTCTGCTCAGTGGCTGGGTAAGTCGTCAATGAAGGAATAATAAATCCCATTGCTTATGGGTGAGATGGCAGTCGCCATGTGCTGTTAAGTCTCAATCAGTGATGGAACATTTTGCATCTCTTCTTGAAATTTGTCACTAACTTAATGATCTGAATTTTGCTCCGGCGCAGTGCTGAATTGTTTTTGTTTCCTTTCATAGGCTCAGGTATCACAGGCCCCGTCGCTAAGGAATGCGCAGACCTGTGGCCCAGGATAGCTTCCAATGCTGGTAGTATTGCCTGAGCTCAAATGTGGCTTGTTTTTCAATAAAATCCAGGAAAAAGTTTACATGCGTCACTGTCTGTTGATTTCCAGGGGATTTTGTCTTGACACTGGAAAGTTAAAACTGCAAAATTTTGAATGTGTATTCACATTTTAGAAGCAGTTTAAAGGGATACTCCACCCCAAAATGAAAATTGTCATTAATCCCATACCCCCATGTCATTCCAAACATCTTAAAGCTTCATTCATCATTGGAACACTGATATTTTGGATGACTTTTTTTTTTTTGAGAATTTTTTTTAAAGTTATTTTTGTTTTATGTGCATGCAAAGTATTGTCATCACTTCATAACGTTATGGTTGAATCACTGAGGGCAGACGGACTATTCTGATTATGCTTTTCATGCTTTTCTGGACCATGACTGTGTATTTTACTTGGCAGTCTTTGGGACGGTCACAAGCCCCTCGGTTTTCATCCAAAATATCTTTACTGTGTTCCAGAGTCAAAGCTTTTACGGGTTTGGAACGACGTGGGGGAGAAGTGATTCATGTGATTTTTAAGTTGCAGTAGGTGATTCTTCTGACACTTCAATGGGTTGTGAGGCCAGTCTGACACATGTGGAGGAGGATGAGACTGACATAACCGCAAAACTGAAAGCATTAATGGGAAAATATGGCATCCAAAAATAGTTCATATTAAAATAAAAGTAAAAATTCTATTGTTCTGGCCATTTTTGGGGGGGCCATCTGCCTGTTACCTTCATCCAATGAGAATCCAGAAGGTAAGGAGGACATCTTTGCTATGGCCTGTCCTACATTTCTTTAGACACTGCTATGACCATTGAACTCCCTTGTCACTGTAAACCAGAGCAGACTCTTTCAGTAATGTGGTACTATAAAAAGTAATTTGACTCCTTAAACCCCAAAGTTCTCACTAACTTTGAAGGCACTAAGGTGGAGGAATCATACAAAGTTGGGAGATGGTCGGATATGTGCAGTCGCTTTTTCCTCCGTTTATTTAGTCTTCTCATCTTCAGGGTGCAAAAAGTTGACTCTTGGCACTATATTTGTGGCAGAGCCTGTGGTGAATTCTTCTATGGCTATGATGTTGATGTCCAGGAGGTCCGTCAAGTTTTATTTCCCTGGAACATCAAACAGAGAACTCGTGTACAAGAAGCAGAACCCACCAGTATAAAAACTGAAAAGTTTCAGGTTTTCACCAGCTACAGTCTAAATGTGACCACTGTGATGCCCAGGAGGACGAGATGCATGGAGGATTTTGTTACGTCAAAAGCATTTCAGACACAGTGGCTCCCTGTGGTTCCTCAGCATTTCCCCAACAGTTTGTTCTTTCAGGTGGTAGCTATGGAGCCAAACTTGTGGTGAGGAAATGTCACAACCATTGTCCTCCAAAACTGACAACATCTCCAGAGAGACGAGCTTTGTTGAAGTTCCTTGAGTCTGATGATTGATCTTCAGGTGACACCATCCACTTCCACAATCACCCCACAGACTCTGATCTAGTCTTGACCTGTCCTTGCGCCAAACCGCAGTACACTGTGACCAGAGATGAAGGCTTAGTGCCGCCTTACCATTCTCCGTTTATGGAGGGTCCGGATAAGACGTCTTGTCTTCATTGACACTGGTCCCCACCAACACTTCAGACCTGTACGGCTGGAAGACAAAGGCTCCCATTTCTATTTCTCCTCTATTTTTTTTTTATTCCTATGAGGCGTTTGTGTCAAATTTTGGCACAGAGTGTCTATGAGCTGCAAATGATGCTTGCTATGCTGGCATTTATGCCATGTTCTCCTCCCTGTGGTAGTCAGATTTATTTGGCAGATAAGCAAGGAAGATGCATCTGCAGACATTCACAGAACTTGAATTTGCTGTACTTGTACTGATGCACATTTACTGTGAAGTGCAAGGTGAAATCGAATAAATATTCTGCTTAATTTTCTGAATTATAATTTTTTTAATCTTTAAAATGTTTTTGTTCTTTAACAGATAGAATGACAGTGGTAATCACAGTATTTTTCTTTTGTGAAAACATTTAAATGATCATGATGAAATACATTTTGAAGAAAAAAGAGAAGCATATAATATATTGTACAGTGAAGGTAAAGTATGCAATAAGCATTACAATAGAATAAGCATTACATATTATACAGTTTTTTTTTTATTGTATATGTTATGACATATATATATATATATATATATATAAATAACTGAACGAAATTATAAACGCGACACTTGTTTTTGCCCCCATTTTTCATGAGTTTAACTCAAAGATCTAAGACTTTCTAAGCACATTTTTTGAGTGGTCTTTTATTGTGGCCAGCCTAAGGCACAACTGTGCAATAATCCTGCTGTCTAATCAGCATCTTGATATGCCACAACTGTGAGATGGATGGATTATGCTGGCAAAAGAGAAGTGATCACTAACACAGATTTAGGCAGATTTGTGAAAAATATTTGAGAGAGGTAGACCTTTTGTGTACATAGATCTTTGTGTTCAGCTCATGAAAAATGGGGACAAAACAAAAGTGGTACGTTTATCATTTTGTTCATATAAAATGTATAGTCAGCACACCTACTTGAATAGGAATATTATTTTGCCCATTATTGTTTCCACAATAATGCTCTCTTCATTTTAATCTATGAGCATTCATCATTCATAGTTTCTGTATATTTAATGTTAGAATTCAAGAAGACTTAAAACCTGAATGTTATATTTTTAATAAAATCTTTTTGAATATTTTGAAATATTTTATAGAGCTTGGAATAACTAGAAACTTAATTATTTAAAGATTTAAATGTATTTGTTTGAAGATTTTATTCATTTATATAATTTTTTCCAAATGTAGAAATCACTCTTTTAAAATGTCATATATCCTGGGGAATCCTGGTTCTTCAAAGAAAAAAAAGTATTGTAATTGAAATAATAAACATCTTGATTTTTTTTTGTTGTTTTAGCTCATTTAATTGCTTGCTTCTGTTTATTTTCTGCCCTAAATAAAAGTCGCTTCACGTTTATAGACACTCGTTCACAATCGATCCAATCGCTAGAGGGCGTGGTTTCACCGCTTATCGGGACCAAGTGTTTTTAAAACAATTTAAGTATTATGTCTATTATTCTTTCATGTTTTAAAACTATTCAGTCTGGCTTCTTATTTAATGCAGGTTTAAATGTAAATGGGAATATGTTCTCGATTCCACATGATCAGATATGTGCTTGCAGCATCAAAACAGAACTTCAGTCTGCTGACAGAGGAAGGCAGTGGCGGATGGGATCTGAATCTGACTGACAGATATCAGTAGTCTGCTGTCGCACGGAGCTCTCCGGAGTTGATCTTGAACGGTCTGTCATTCCAGCGCGCAATGAAGGATCAAAACTACTCCGAAGAAGTTACTAAAATACTGGAGGAGGCTCCTTCTGCTCGCAACGTACTTTTAGAAAACTACAGCAATTTATACAAAGTAGCGGACTACTGCGAGAGCAACTACCTGCAGGTAAGACACTTACCACACGAGCTCGCGCAGCTTCACATCCCACACACAGATCCAGTCTGAGACCGGTAGGGCAATTATGAGACGTGTAATTTACTAAACAAAAACTGAGTTATGTAGTAGTATACTTGAGTGGTACGTCTGTGAATTGTAAAAAAAAATAAAAAAAAAATGCCTTTTTTGCATTTGCACTGCGCTGCTTTTCTATAGTTTTTCCACGTAAACAGGTCTATGCAGAAATCAGTTTTTACAGTCATTATGCAAACAGTAGCATACTCGTATATGTGTTATTAAAGGCACATGCCACACGGTTTAGGGGGTTTATTGTCCTTAGGGGTGTTTGGAGTCCCAGTAGCTGCACTCTTACTGACTTTGTAAAACTACAGATTAAACCGACTGTAACAGCGGAACTCACAGTTTAATCTCACCTCACACTCGTGCTGCTATGTTCAATACAGCATTCAGGAAGAAAGACACACAAGTGAGAAGATAAAGCAAGACTGTCTTCGTTACATTAAAGACAGTGTGTGACCCGAGCCTTGTGTGAGGTGAAGGTTTTTTTTTTTCTTTCTAACGTTGCATGCTCCCCAGAAAAACCGCTAAACCAGAAATCACCTGTCACCAGACTAAACAACAGAAATTGCTTAGTAAAGTTAATTGATGTCTTAATGAAAATTCTAAAAGGTTTGCTTGAGGAATAAATTTAAGCCTTAAAGTAGTTAATATCACTGGCACAGTATAAAAACAATAGAAGACGAATAACAAATGAAGATGACTGTCTGTAGCAACAAAAACGCTTGTGTACTTGTACACAAACAGTTTGTTCCCTTTTCCTCTTGCTGCAGGAAGTTAAGGGCATATATTAGGCCTACATGCAACACCATGACGGCTATTATTAATGTACATTACGATGAAGTTGGTTGAAACATGCTTTCATATGTCATCTGTGTTTAACGGTTTAATTAAAGAATTTTTTTAATTCTGCAGTCTGGAAATGACACCACCAAAGCCCTGGAGGAGACCAAGGCCTTCACTACTCAGTCTTTGGCTAGCGTGGCCTATCAGATTAGTTCTATGGCCACCAATGTGCTCAAGCTTCTGGATGCACAGACCCTGCAGCTCCACAAGATAGAGTCCTCCATCAACCAAATCGGACAGGTAACAGCCCCAATCCTCTTTGTCTTGAAGGGAAACTGGAATATGCAGTCAGATTTTTTTAGATACTTAAAATATCTTTGTTATTTCGATCATATAACCACAACACAGCCATTTTAATTAAAGTAGTTCAGTCTTATCATGTAGACTTGTGAAACTTTGCCGGCTCCACAATGTCGTCTTTCATTTCATGAAAAATGGGTGTTGCCCTTCAGATAAACTGAATTTAGCAGGTTTTTAATGTGCTGGTTCCTTATTTCCATTAGTAATTGAAGCAAAATTAATTAAAATTTTACTGTACATCACCACCAAATAAAAAAAAAGATTTCTTAAAGAAAAAAAAGAAAAAAACCTTAAACTTAACCCTTAAAAAACTTTTTTTTTAATTAATTCAAAAAAGCAAACTCTCTTATATTATAGATTCATTGCACACAAACTAAAGTATTACAATAGTTTCTTTTGCTATTGTTTTAATTCTGATGGTTATGACTTACAGCTAAGGCAAATAAAAAATTTACTATCTCAAAAAAATTAGAATATTCCATTTTGAGCTTGATTAGTTTGATTCATTTAGCGTATACATACTGGGTTCCTCCTGGGCTAGTTTAGAACATGCAACCACAATTATAAGAAAGACTACTGACTTAACAGTTGTCCAGAAGACAATCATCAACACCCTCCACAAGCCACAGAAGGTCATTGCTGAGTGCTGTATCAAAATATATTCATAGAAAGTTGACTGGAAGAATTAAGTGTTGTAGGATAAGTTGCACAAGCAACAGGGATGAGCACAGCCTTGAGAAGATTGTCAGGAAAAGCCGATTTAAGAACTTGGGAGAGCTTCACAAGAAGTGGACTGTAGCCAGAGTCAGGGCATCAAGAGTCACCACACTTTTCACGTCACACGTCTTCAGGAAAAGGGCTACAGCTGTCACATTCCTAGAACCAAACCACTCCTGAACCAGAAAGAAATGTCAGAATCATTTCACCTGGGGTAATGAGAAAAAGAACTGGACTGTTGCTCATTGGTCCACACATTACTCTTTTCAGATGAAAGTACATTTAGCATTTCATTTGAAAATCAAGGTCTGGAGTCTGGAGGAAGACTGAAGAGGCTGACCATGATATTACTGTGCTTGATTGGTCCGCAAACTCACCTGACCTGAACCTCACAGAGAAGAAGAGGAAGATAAGTAACATCTGACAAACAATGCAGAGGAGCTGAAGGCCACTATCAAAGCAACCTGGGCTTCAATAATGCCTCGGCAGTGCCACAGGCTGATCGACTCCATGCCACGCCACACTGAAGCAGTAATTCATACAAAAAGAGCCCCAACTAAGTATTGAGTGCATAATTAAACCTCCTGCATGCTCCGTGCCCAGCCTGCCTATAACCAGGTCACCTGAGGCAGGGCAAAAGCAGATCCCAAGAAGAACTGTAACAAGCAGGCTTGAAATAATAGTGATCCTTCTCACTGTATTGGAGGGCTCACAGAGGAACACCATACTGGCGTTTCAGGAAGTGTCTAATGTCTTAGCAAGGCTGAACAGCATCAGTTCCTCCTACATGACATACTCAACTTTTACAGAGGAAGTTGATTCCATTGGAACAACATAAACGGCTATGAGCTTTGTGTTGTGGTGGATTTAAATACCAGATTATGCTTGTGGTTGCTTTATAGCACTCTTGTTTTTAGAATGCATATTATTAGCTAACTTCATTGTGAACTAAAACATGGTTAATAAAATACATGTAAGCATTTTACATTTAATATTAGTTCAATTCAATTTTAAATATGTTTAATGTTAATCATTTATTAAAAACAATAACTTTTCAGTCATTGTTAAAAAAATAAATGACTACGTAGAACTACTTTAGCTCTGTGTTACCTGAAAAACAAATACAGCCCTGCAATATAATAAAACAAATATTTTACTATAGAATGTTGCAAAGACAGGAAGCAGGTTTATCATCTCTCTTTTATGAGTGCTGACAGTGTGGCATGTAGATTGGGAATATTTATAAATTTTAATATCAAAAATTGCTTTAGAGATTTGCAGGAGGCATTTTCCTCCCAATATCTGTACTTTTCTACAGACAGTGGACATGCACAGGGAGAAGGTGGCCCGCAGAGAGATCGGCGCTTTAACCATTGTCAAGAGGATTCCACGCAGTCATAAGATTGTCTTCCCAACAAAAAATAAAGAAGCCCCGCTCAAGTACTCCCGCACACCCATCTCTTTCTCTAGCCTGGACTCAGTTGGCCATGGCATGAAGGTGAGCACACATATAATTTCATGAAGTCGGTACAAAGCATGGTCCGTTCTCCAGATTGTGGTGCCAAAGGTATACAGTGAGGCGCTAGTCAACAGTGCTTTCCCAATTAAATACTCGTGCATTTTTGTATTATTCAAACATTCAGTCCAACTAGATTGGATTTATTTGCCATTGTTTTCACAGAAATTGCATGCCTGCTATACCTCTGGATTAACAATTCAAATTTTACAATTTTAAGAAATAACTTTTTAGCTTTCATCGTGTAACTTTTAATTTCTTCACTTCACAAAAAGTTTGAAATAAAAGGCAGAATGGTAAAAAGTATCATTCAATGTTTGTTTCTTTTGTTAGATCAATATCTTACTTGGCCGCATTATGTTATATAGCAGTTAGTCTGATATCAGTTAACAGTGCGCACACATTCAGATCACTGTCTTTTCCTGCCTCCTCTACACTCCTTTTCCCTCAAATACACACACACACACACACACACACACACACACACACACACACAAGCGCACACATTTGGCTGGCTACCAGCCACTAAGTAGTGTGGGAAAAGCAGCTACTCATTAAATGGTGTTACCCAAGTTTAGCAAGTTCATTGACACTCTGCTAGGTTCATATAGCAGTAAGCAGACAAATAAACACAAATCTTGAAGAATTTCACAGGAATGCACTTGCGGACAGATCAGCACAAAGCCACAGAAGACTGTTCAAGCACACATTTTATATTAAGTCTATCACGTAGCACACACACACCAAGACTTAACACATTGCACTTTATTTCCAGCGATATCGTCGACTTGACTGCACAGATCCTATTTAAACTGAACTGAGCTGGATGATGACATCATTGAATTCAATGATGAACTGCTTTGCATTATTTTGCCTTTTAATGCTTTTCAGTTTCTTTGTCACAATCTGTATTGTTAAAAGCGCGATATAAATAAAGGTGACTCGACTTGGCATTGCGTGTACTCGCAAGCGAACACATTTTTGATTGATATACTTGTAGAAGGTAGATTTTCATGTAAAATGTTGATTATATACACTACGCCAGTGTACGTTTTTAAGAAATGTATACTCTACACTCTTTTTAATTGATAATCTCTCACATAACTGATAATAGCTTTGATAATAATGAGGGATGTTTCTTGCATATCAGAATGATTTCTGAAGATCATGTGACACTGAAGACTGGAGTAATGATGCTGAAAATGCAGCTTTGCATCACGGGAATGAATTACATTTGAAAATATCTTAAAATAGAAAACAGTGATTTTAAATGTTAATAATATTTCACAATATTACAGTTTTTACTGTATTTTGCCCAAATAAATGCAGCCTTGATGAGCATAAAAGACTTCCTGCAAAAACATTAGAAAAATTCTGGTAATGTAAATATAAATTCATTCACTTTATGTTTGACTGTAAAGTGTGATTTCTGTGCTACCAGTTTCATTAAAAAGTATTAAAAATTAATGATGGAAAATGTTTTCAGACAGGTTACCCCACTCAGGGAGGTTACTCTTTAGTTTGTCTGTGGATTGTGTTGTTGTTTTTTTTTTTTGATATTATAATTTAGTTACTTGTATTTGGGAAACACTAACCTGCAATTGTGTGATGTTTTCAGGATTCTGACCAGGTGCAGTCAAAAACAGCTACCATGACACGGAGCGCCAGCATCCGGAGGTACGTCTAGAGCTGTTCACACAGGACCAGTGTTCTTTTCTATCATGATCAGATAATAAAGTATTTTTCATATTTTCAGTTTTTATTTCAGTCATTGTGAGTTTTTACAAATATTTTCATTGAGCTTTTATTTCTATTTCATTTTCATTTTTTTAGTTTTAGTCATTTTAGTACTATATGACTATAGTCATTTGGAGTTAGTTGTGAAGGCAACATTTTTAATATTTGTATTTTATTTCAGTTAATGAAAATGATTCTCAGTAGTTTTAGTTAAGAATAAAACAACATGTTTGATCTGTTTTAATGTGTGCTAATTTGTGAGCATTACACAGATTAGTGTCTAGCTATTTTTTTCAGCATCTTGTGCCATGAGTGCTGTGATGCTGATTACATTTAAAAACATATCTCGAGACATTTGCATGTTTTCATTCTGTTATGCAGTATCTAACTGTTTTTGATCACAAGTGTGCATCCTTTGTTTATTCATCACCTGCCACCCACATGACCACTGCCACCCTTTGATTCACTTTAATGAAGTCATCACATCTCTTTTTATCCTGGATTAGATCCTCCACCAAAAATGCCATGTTTGTTAAAAAAAAGCACGAATGAAATCAGATATAACTCATATAAGCCCCATGTCTCAGGCTTCTGTTCCTCTTCCCTCTGAACTAGAAGCCCTTTCTCCAGGAAGTGATTTTAGTTTGGTCCACCCACTTCCTCTTTACACTGTCTGAAAGCAACACAGTCTGCATTGAGATAACTTTAGTTAGTCTTTTTAGAGCAAAGTGTCCTAAGTGGCTTTCTGCATGAAATTCAGAAACCTCAGTATGTGTTTCTGTGTCTGTATGTTGATTAAGTCGAGGCAGCCGCCCACCTGAGCCTGTCCAGTGTCCTGTGGCACCCACTCTCTCTCATGGAGCGTCCCTTACCTCACTCAATGACAAGTCCATTGCGTAAGAGCACAGAAAGTGTTTTATCATTTCTGATCAGGATTCTAACATAACATGATATTTCTATCACTTGTCCTAACTGGATTTCTCCTGTGGCTGCAGTAAAGCCGTGCCGCCTCCTGTAGTGCCCAGCTGGCCCACCAGCCCTGATGTTGATATCTTCAGCTCGCTGCTGGAGGAAGGACCACCCCCTCCAATCCCACTGATGGAGGCAGAGGGCGAACAGGATCATGGACAGGAGACTGGTCTACCCCCACCTCCACCATCTCCTCCCCTTGATTGTATTAACCTCCCCCCGCCTCCTCCTATGGTGAATACACCTGAGCCCAGCAGCCCGATGACAACACCACCTCCATCACCACCTCCTCCTCTTGATTGTAGCAACCTCCCCCCGCCTCCTCCTATGGTGAATACACATGAGCTTAGCAGCCTGATGACAGAAGCACCTCCATCACCACCTCCTCCTTTCGAAACAGGTTAGTTTGTGCCGAATGACATTTCAGCATCATCCTATAACATGGCAAGTTATTGATTTGCAGCTCAAGAAACATTCGCTAGTATTATCAATATTAACAGTAGTGCATCTTAATATTTTTAATTTTTGTAGAAACCATGCTACGTTTTTTTTCTTCCCGGGATTCCTTGATTAATATAAAAAGAACAGCATTTATTTGAAATAAAAATCTTTTATAATATTATAGATGTCTTTACAGTCTTTTGTGATCAATTGAATACATCCTTGCTGAATAAAAGTATTAATTTATATACCGTATTTTTTAGACTATAAGTCGCATCAGTCCAAAAATACGTCATGACGAGGAAAAAAACATATATAAGTCGCACTGGACTATAAGTCGCATTTATTTAGAACCAAGAGAAAACATTACCGTCTACAGCCGCGAGAGGGCGCTCTATGTTTATTAGTGGTAGACTACAGGAGCACTGAGCAGCATAGAGCGCCCGCTCGCGGCTGTAGACGGTAATGTTTTCTCTTGATTCATTTTTAGTTAATTTCTCTTGGTTCATGTCAAATTAATTTTGATAAATAAGTCGCACCTTACTATAAGTCGCAGGACCAGCCAAACTATGAAAAAAAGTGCGACTTATAGTCCGGAAAATACGGTATATAGACCCCATACCCCAACTTGAATGCATTAAACAACTAAAAAAAGTTATGATGTATGAGACTAAAACAAGAAAATATTATAAACTATCCACAAAAATAAATATGTAATCAAATATATATGTTCTGTAGTATACATGCTTGTTGTAAGAATACAATCTAGTCAGTAAGCATATTTGTACTCTGAAGTGAAGTCAGAGAAAAAGAATCCACTGACAGTATAGTTTAAAATAGAAAATTCTACAGAGTAATAAAATTGAATAAGTATATATTTTTGTGTCTAGTGGCCGAGGAGAATGGGTTTCCTCTGCCAGAAGACATGCCTCCTCCACCAGTCCCTGATGGCCTTGATCTTCCAACCCCACCACCTCCGCCGTGTGATGAGAAGGTACAAGGTACAAAAATGCCAAAACAAAAGCACGTTTAAAGGTGGTATTTTGTTTTGTAGAATGCTTTGTGTCTTGTTTGAATGATTACATGTTTGCTTTGTTTTACAGCCAGTTTATCTATGCTCTTTATCTTGGTGATGCTGTAGATTATTTCTGTGAGCTTTTTTACTCTTTGCACTACATGTCACACTTGTCTTTCTCTTCTCACTCAGCCTCACACTCTCGCCGGTCACAAGTGCGATGTCATCCTCCAAGCTCTCGCTCGCTGTCTCTGAGGGTCCGCATGGGCCCCAGCGCTCGCTTGCGGTACATGCGCTCGCTTTTTCTGCCTTCTGCTCAATCACACAAGGCCCCACTCCTTCCTGAGACCTGATTGGTTAATGCCACCTTATCAAATATATTGATACCATTTACCAAAAATAGGTTCTTATTTAGCCATGCATACCGTTCCAAAGACCATTTAGTTTAGCAGTTGCATTTTTATTGTTTGGCCCTTAAAAAAAACTTAAATTGGTTCTCTCACACTTCTCTTGATAAACACCTGTCAGTCCGCCCCCTCCATACCCGCCCCCTCTGGCTCGGCCTGTTTCAGCCCATTGTGCAGGATCCCTGCTCGCCTGGAGCACCTGGGGAAGTGAGGCCTCTCTGTGAATTGCTGTCTGACGTTCTTCTCTTCCTTTATATTTGTCACTTCCCCATCAGCACATCACTTCTCATATCACGGCATCCTACACACAACAGGACACTCCATCTACATCCTCCACAAGTTCGATCTCTCTTTTGAAAACTCAAATGAGTCGAGTGATTTTAAAAGGACAGTTCTGCCAAAAAAGTCATGACTGTCATCATGACTCACCATCATGCCCATAAAAACATGTAAGCTGCAAAAAGGACAAAGAACAACCAAATAGGCATCATAAAAATAATCCTTGCAATTTATGCACTACAGCGTTGTTGTTGTAATTAACCAAAACTATTACCAAAATTGTAGAGCAGGTGCTCAACCAACTATAGAAAAGATTCAGCAAAAAAACAAACAAAAAACAAACAAATTTAAGACTGACCTATAAAATAGATCTAAAACAAGGAAAAATTATATACTGTACAAAAAAAAATTAAAATAGACATGTTTGGACGCTGTAGTGGAGTAGAGGAACATAAAATAGTTTTGATGCGTTATATTCCAAGTCTTCTGAAGCCATAATGATAAACTTTTGTTGACTTTGGTGAATCATCACTGTAAAGGTGAAGTGTGTCATTTCTAGTGTCAAAAAATGGAATCTCGAAATAACTGCAATAATAATTATTATTACTATTTTATAAAATGAGAAATATGTTGGTATAGTTTTTATTGTTTGATGATCAGTGTGGGCTTCCATATGTTTGAAATGGGGGGAAAAAAAATCACAATTTTATTTGATGTGGCACGGAAATTACCCACATTTCCTTCAAACACACTTATGATCATAATGGTGCATTTGAACTTTGCCAGTTTTGTCATTTATGTTAACTTTGTGTGTCAATGCACATTTAGACCTTGAGCTTCCAGCTCCGCCCCCATCGCCACCACTAGAAAGTTATGACAACTTTGAGGAATTGCCCCCTCTACCTCCCCCCATTGATTACGACATAACTGCACCAGCCGACTATTTGGAGAAAGGTAGGCTCATTTGTTAACTCATTCAGGTAAAGAATTTGCATTGTGAAAATTACTGTATTGACATTTTATTTATTTATTTATTCATAAAGGGACCATGCACAATTTTTAACATAAAATTTCTATTTCATGTATTGTACCGGATATAGCCAATTGTCATCCGTAGTCCCCCGCATCTAAGACTGATCATTTTGTAATGACACATTCAGAAAATGAGATATCAAAAATACCTTTGGGTACTGATTTTCCGTTGTAATTCTTTTTCCTACCAAGTGGTGGCACTATATAGCTACAACACAGGCAAGCCAGGTGACCTGGTGTTTCTGGAGGGCGATATCATCTACCTCACCAGCAGGAATGAGGATGGCTGGTGTGAGGGCTTTCTCAATGGAGTAAAGGGACATTTTCCTGGCAGCTATGTGGAATCCACTGCTTAACTTGCCATAAGAAGCCAGAACGTCAGTAAATAAATTATTGAGACTTAAGTTCAAATTCAAGTTTAGCTTTATTGTCGTTCCGCTGGACGTGGGGGCATACAGTGGAACGAAATGTCGTGCCTCACAGGACCACGTTGCTACATGAATATAGAGATACAACAATGAAGTTAAACAGTATAAACCTAAACACAACTACTAAGGCACCTTGTATTCGCATTTCTAAAGTGAAATCAACTGTATGATTGGAGCTGCTGAAATGCTTTTACACTATGTTTAAGTTTTAAAACATACCAAATATAATTAACATGACGACTGATTTCAGCCAAAATGAGTTTGTATTTGGGTTTAAATAACGATGGTGATAATTGATATCTCAGGACTTTAAGTTATCTTAAGTACAACATATTAATGTTTTTTTTTTCTTTTTTGTACATTTAGCGGTATTAGATAAGTTAAGTTCACAAAGTCATGGGTAGTCGATGGTTATTTGTTAATTCTGCAAACATTTTCAGTGTTTGTCTGAATAGGCAATTGTGTCGAGCAAATAATGAAATAATATACAGGTATAATATATTATAATGCAGTTTCCTAATTATAAACCTTTATTACTCATGGTACGTTACATTTAATCGATAACATTTAATTGATTCCCTTACAAATACTGTATTTCCAAAACATTTTATCCTTTAGTTTGTGAATTCAATGTTAATGTACACCACACTGGCACAATTTAGTCCAAGTTAGCATTTTTAATAAATAAACCGTTGACACTTTTATGTCACTTATAAACATCCACTCTTTGTGAACTTTATACAAAGCAAATTGACCTGTTTATTTGGCATTTTTGCATTTAGCAGACACTTGTATCCAAAGTGATTTACAAAAGAGAAAACAAAAGCAGTTTGTAAAGGAGCCAAGCAAACGTATAATATACAATGGCAGGTTTATTTGACTAGATTAGTTCATTCATTCATGTGGAACTGGCTCATCAGCGTCAGCAGCCTTATTTACTTTATATTTTTTTCTCCTTTAGACTGTTGTTTGCTTATTTCATGTTGATAAAATATATTAAACTTTACATTATTCTTAAACTTAAATGTGTTTCTCTTTATTTCACATAAATAAAAGGGAAACGTCTTGGGAGATATAATGTGTATTTGGAGTCAGCACAGTTGTTAAATAATAGTAAGACTTCCTTGATTAGCTGTCTTGGCCAGAAAGGTCATGTTGGTCCACCAAAAACAAAGCAACACAAACCAGCCTGGACTTTGCATCATGGAGAGGCAATATAATGATATAGGCAATACAATGCCTGTTCTTTAATTATAAGGCAACTGAGGAAAATAAAAAACAAATAATGAAGCACATCGTTGCTGGTGCACTCTTTTAGAAAAAAAAAAAAGCTGTGACTGGTTGGTACCTTTTTATACATTTTTTCCTAATTAACCCCCCCAACCCCTCCCCCCCAAAAGGTACATATTGCCTAATGTGAACATATCTGTACTTAAATCATACATATTACCGTAGTACCTTTTATAATACTACTGGCCCAGTGACAGCTTTTGTACCTTTTTCTGAGAGTGTGTAATAGCTGAAATTAATGAAGTGCTGCAAAAACAAAATGTCCTGGTACAGGAAACTCCTGGGATATAGGTACTATGTCTTTAAATAACCAGTCAGTCACCATAAAAGTGTTCAAACTTCACTATCAGCACTTTAAACCCTTCCTCAGATAAGGCTGAGTCTCAAATCAGAGCAGTGCAGTGCACCCAGCGTTTCTACTTTACTGCCGTAATCACCTGTGTTCTTCTGAGGTAAGACTTCTATTTGTTTTTCAGAGATGTGCTTGAATACTCGCTGGTTTTAAGAAATAATTTCACTGGCTACATAAAATGTGTTCGATGTTGATTTATGCTAGTAGAATATTACCAGCATGTGACTGGGCTTGTATAAATATACTGATCTGTAGGCTTTGTAATAGTGTTAAAGGCATGATTTGCTGATCTGCTCTAACATATAGGCCTACAGCAAGGTGTTCACTAAACTTTATAGAGCCTGGGACAACATTTTTAGCCCACTTGGGCCCATTGAGTAAGAACTCAAAAGGAAAACTTGGAAATATATATTTTGTTTCATAACTGTGATTTGTTGTCTTTTACATCTGTCCTCAATACAGCATTAGGACATTTCCTTTTTGAATCACTGTCTTGACTCATTAGGTTACAAAAGTTTAATATGGGGGTTAAATATGGTTAAATATCTACACACTGATTTTCAAAGGTCTATGAAAGGTCCATGTATGTTTTAGCATAAAGTCGGATTTGAACAAAGTACTGCCTCTTAAATGTTTCATGTATGAAGAGTTGGATGGACCTACTGAAAACCTAACAATAAATTCAATATCATATGTACATTAATAATAGACTAATTAAATATAATTTATTTATTTCCTGACAGAGTTGCTGCTGATTTGGGAATTTCTTCATTGCCATGGAGAGGAGTGATGATTCATATATTACAGTATTTAGGTATGTATACCTGCTCTCAGTGCTCTTTTGTGAAATTGAACACACACGAGCACAGTTCCCAAACCATCTGTTAGTATACTAAATGTATCTTATGTATCTGTAGTTTATTATTTATAACAATAAATAAATGATCAGTTTCTATCTTCTGTTTAGCTGTACGATATATGAATGATTGATGCTCTTTATCATCACTAACAACTAAAACTCACATCATCACACGTGCTCACACTCATGCAGTATCTTAACACTGCCCAACTGTTGTTCTTTCAGGATCATCGTACCTATTGTAACCTTTGGGTTTTTGACAATCTGCTGTGCTGGCTTCTGTAAAATATTCCAGCGGTTTCGTAAGGAGCGCGTGGAGCGTCTGCAGGCACAAGCTCGAGCCGTGGATCAGCGCTCTGTCTTCGTCATTCCAATCTCTCTGTCTGAGGATGAGCTTCACAGACCACCGCGCTACAGCACTGTACAGTTCTACGAGCCACCTCCTGCTTATCACGAGGTAACCCTGACGAAATTGTGCAACTCACTCTAAAAACATTTCAATGGCTTTGTAAATATCACGGTGATAACTTAATTCATTATTATTAATAAGTTCACCCCAGAAAATGTACAGTCTGTCATCATTTACTCACTCCAAACACCCCAAACCTTGAGCCTGATGATAAAGGGAAGTCGTGGGTTAGTGGTTAGAGAGTTTGACTCCTAATCCTAAGGTTGTGGGTTCGAGTCTCTGGCCGGAAAATACCACGACTGATGTGTCCTTGAGCAAGGCACTGAGCCCCCAACTGCTCCCAGGGTGCCACAGCATGAATGGCTGGCCACTGCTCCAGGTGTGTGTTCACGGTGTGTGTGCGTTCACTGCTCTGTGTGTGTGCACTTTGGATGGGTTAAATGCAGAGCACAAATTCTGAGTATGGGTCATCATACTTGCACGTCCTGATTTTGCCAAGTTCGATGTGTTCCTAGGTCAACATATTTTGTTGACCCTGGAACAACATTTTACTCCAAAAATATATTCTTAACCATATCCCTACACCTAAACCTAACCTTAACCATGAGTAATCCCTAAAATCAGAGGAAATGATAGATGAATGACACTGATGTACAAGCACCAAACACTGATTTTAAGCATAAACTTCACAAAATCTATAAACTGGTTCTTCAAATCTGATTGGATAATCACAATGTTGTTCCAGGGTCAACAACGATGTTGTCCCAGGAACATGTCGCACTTGGTAAAATCAGGTTAGGCCATCATACTTGGCTGTATGTCACATCGTCACTTTGTAGTGTCATTCTTCTGTTGAACACACACACAAAAGATGTTATGAAGAATATCTGTCTGACTTTCATAGTATGGAAAAAATACTATGAAAATCAGTTGGGACCATTTACAAAATATCTTCTTTTGTGCTCAACAGAATAAAGAAACTCTCAGGTCTGGAAGAGCTTGAGGGCGAGTAAATGATTACACAACTTTAGATCCTTGATTGTTTGAGTTGGAAATACCAAATACCAGTGCCTAAAATTTGTTTTTGACCAATTTTATATAAACAACTAAACTAACTAACTATACAACTAACTACAATATACAACTAAGTATATTTTTTAACTTTACAACATACTGATGTATTTGTGCAATTGCTTGCTAATAATTGCTACATTTTTGAACAGCTGTATTTTTAATGCATTCAAATTAAATAACTTTGCTTTACTCGTAAATATTGGTTTTAACTTGGCTTTCTCAAATGTGTGATTCAAATGTACTTTTTGGGTAAATTTTATCATCATTTATTGCATCCTGAAATGTTTAAATGAGCTTTTTGTCATCACTGTTAATGATCATTAATTCCTGCTTTTGCAGTTAAATCTGAAGCCAGAGGCCTGTCCTGTGGAACCCCCTCCTGCATATTCAGAATCTGTCTCTCCTTCACCCTCACATTCATGATCACACCAAACATAAGCGCATCTCAAGCACATGGACTGGTTAAAGGAAAAAATAGAAGGTAACGTCATATTTTCATGACTTTTCAAAGGACCACTACTCCTGCTACCAATGCAAAGGTTTAAAAGATGAGAAAGAAAATGTGACAGTTATAGTAATCTGTAATGCTGTTGGGATTCTGAACATGTCCTACAGGGTCACAAAGAAAGACCGTTTTGCACAATGAGCAGCAGAACTTTAAAGTATATATTTTTTTTTGTTTTGTGAATATTTATACATTTTGTACATGCTATAGCTTTTTTGTTAACTTGTGAAATGTGTCATTTACAATAAATGTTTTAGGTTGACCTGTTGTAAATCGTATGGCTGAAAATGTATGATTGAAAGAATGTATAAATCATGCCTTTTATTAATATCCTCAGCATATACCTGAGAGTATGTTAAAAGTTAATGAGAGATAATAAATGATATGTAGTATAAGACATCTTTGTTACTTTCTGGAAGTTCTCTTCATGGTCAACATGCCCCTGAGCTGCACCCTCAGAAGCCAAAGTCCAGCACTGCTACAACCTCCTGCTCCGCCTCCTGCATTACTGCTGCCACTGTCCTCGTGGTCCTACACACATATGAGCCAATGCATTTATTATTACTCATGAAATGTGATCCATATAGTTAATACATCACATTTAGAATTCACAGCCTTGGCTATTCAGAAGGTCCATTGACAGTTACACACAGTCACATAAGTGTGATTTTGTTAGTAAACACAATATGTAAAAAACAAAGTAAAAATAAAATCTACCTCTTCAAATGTTTTTATGTCAGCCAAGGTTACAGAATTGCATACAGTCACATTGCTAACAGTTTCTCTCTTTGTCTGTCCATTTATTGATTTGTTATTAATTTAATATTAAACATTTGTTCAATTGATTTATTATTAAACATTACCCACCAAATTAAATAATGTCAATTCATTCATTTACATTAGCTACTTTTAATTCAGAAAGATTGTCTTATGATTTAAAGAAAGACAGGATGATGAAAATCATTTCAGAACATTTCAGATTCTGACATGTTTTATGTCCAAGTTCAAGAGGCTTGAGAGTTCTAGATCAAAAAACATACTTAACCCATTTTTACTATCATCTTCATTTCTCATGCTTCATAATCTATGGAAAGACAGTGTAAAAAGTGTAAAAAAATAAGCTTTTACTGTATCTGGGTTGTAAGTGAAATGGAATTATGGTTGCAATGGAATGTTTACCGGTACAAAGGTCTACATTAGTATTGTCCTTGTACATCATGTCTTATGTGAAAAAAACCCATCCCCATGTCATCATATCATCACATGACTAAAATATTCTCAGAAATGACACCAATGGCCTGTCATAAAGTATGGAATCATCCACTTTCACTACATGACCTACAGAAAAATCAGAAGCTTCCCATTTACTTGTAGTCTACTGGACTCTCAACTATATTCTCAGAGCCACTGGGTTAATAAAAGTAAATGCCTGAAAATATCAAGGTCAACTCGACCTGCTGCAGAGAATGACTTGCTTTCAGAATATAAATTATTTCCTTTTAATAAATAGTTTGGCCATTTCTACAGATTACCTTCGAAGTTCCTTTACCATCCTGTATCCATAAATAACTGCTGGTAGCAGATAAGGAGGTGCACATATAATTTTCATAAGCAAGTTCAAGGGAGAATTTTTTTTTGTACAGGTTAGTTCACCCCAACTGTTTGAATACCAGCATTCTTCACAATATCTTATTTTGTGCTCAAGAGAAGAAAGAAACACATACAGGTTTTAAATGACATGAGAGTGATTAAATAATGACATTTCATTGTCCCTTTAGGTGAGAAGATTTAAAGGTGTTGTTTTTGTTTTAAATGTAATGCACATAACATGCAGTTTTGCAAAACAAATCCCTCAGAAAATCTCTAGAACCATCCCCAAAAGTCTAAATTTTTTACAAAAAGTCACACACACACACACACGCATACACGCATACACACACACAAACACTTTACAAATGATGACAGTATAAAAATATAACAAAATGGAAATGATGGAAAGACAAAAAAAAATTATGTTGGGAATTTGTTTTAGGTGTCACCAAAATGCATCCCTGTCCTGCTCAAATACAATAGATAAAAGATATTATGATTCTCCAAAAACTTCATTCATACAAACTTATTTCAGGCAACACAACTACTCAAAAAACACTGTTACAAAGTAAGTGCAAAATACTGCATCCCAGCACATGACAAGATGATGCACTGTGTATCTCAGTATCTGGTTGACATGAATTGTGGAAGAACTTTTGTGTCCGTGGTTAAAACAAAATGTTCATGCACTGAGTAGTTGGTCCCCTGACGTAAGTGTAATTTGGGTGTGCGTCACGGCAGATATGTGTCCAAATTCAGGGTCTACCCTTCAGAGGACGCATTTGAAGGATGTTACGTCACAGCGCCGCGACGAAGGCTGTCCAAATTCGTAGGATCCTTCCATAGACAGTAAAAGAAATGGACACAGCGACCCCATTGGAACTCAATTGAGACAAATGAAGCCCAGTTTTAGCGTTTTTTTAGCACTTCCGTTTCTGACGCGCAGACTTAAACGAAGCTTGACGACGTCAGCAACCTGTCTGACAGATGTAAATCGTCTAAGTGGCTGTGAGTGCAAACTGCCATCGTTAATTTTGCAGAGACGGCAAGCTTGAGCGGGGAGTTCTTTGTCGTGAGTGAGCAGGAGTAAGTATTCTGATTAATTATTTTGTATAGTATTTTAAAATGTAATGCCAGCACGTCATATTAAGTTAATTGCCTGCGAGCTTCTCCTCCTGTCTGTACGGTAATGCGACAGAGAGCCGAGTGGTTATGACGCAATCGTTAGCCTATTTTTTACAAAAACTATTTATACGGGGCCATAATGTAACATAGAAGGTAATGGAGCCCTTTATACATTGTCGTGTATCTTTAGAAATAAATAATGGACAAACAGAGTCTTTAAACGCCTCAGATGTAAAGTTATTCGCTGTCAAAGTGACGCCAAAATGAATGGGAGTCAATGGGAATGCTAACGCAAGTGAAGTTCTGCTAAAAGATGGCAGCCCCCACCCGACTTCAACTTTCGGTCGACTTCCTTGCCCCTTGGATCCTTCAAATGCGGCCCACAAATGCGTCCTCCTTTTCCCCGAATTGGAAGGATGGGTGTGGTGGATCCTTTCGCGTCCTACCTATCCCATAATTCTTTTCGGAAGGACGAAGCGAGCAGTAGCGGAGTGGGGGAGGAGTATTATTTTCGATGTTTTTTAAAAACTGGCTTTTCAAAAATATATATTTTCAGTGGTTTTCTAGTTAGGCATTTTGTTTTAGCAATAAGCATTTTTTTTTTACATTTGTACGTGTATATGTAAAAAAAAAAGTTTACTTTCGTAAACTAGCTTCTTCCTTACTGCCTGTGTGAATATCCCCTTACACACAGCTTATTTGTTAGTGATTGAAGCTGTTTTTAACGCTTCTAAGGACGAAAGAGCAGACAGAAGTGTTTATAAAGCTCCGGGGAGAGAACGATGAGCTCTTCACCCGCGTCTTGCATAGCGCTGTCACGGTTGCTAGGCGACAGGATATGAGCAACGGTTAAGGGAGGGAACTGAAAGAAGGGTAGGCCAAAGAGTATAGAAGTAACATCGCAGCTACAATGAGAAAGTAGCTAAATTTTATGACAAAATCCCTAAATTGACAACACTGATAACATACGGATTGCTCTGGTCCCGGTATCTGATTGGACAAGAAACACCTGTTTATCATATCACTGCGTATGTTGAGTATCATAGTGGCATGGCAACGCATTATATTTTAGCGGATGTAATTGAAATAATTTGGCTATTAAAATACGTTTAGATGAAAACTTGTGTACTTCGTATTTATTAATATTTAGTTTTAAAATGTTTTTAAAATGTTTAAAATTGCACTCTGCTGTATTATTACTATTATATTCATGGTTAAAGAAGTTGCAGCTACTTGGTCTCTCGTAACTTGTTTCTTTAATCAAATAGTAAAACATTCCGTTTCCTCCAAATAGACAAGCCTTTACTAAAGATCTCTACCTACCACACTCTCGACGACGGTCTGCAGTCTCTGAAGTTATGTATTATTATACATTTGGGACAAACTCTGCCCTCTAATGGTGAAACCGGTTGAACAATGTGCCCAGGAGAGAAGTAGACTGGATGACGTGACTGTTTGGACAATTTGTGAGCTCACCCGAATTGAAGCTGATAAATCAGTGCATATCTTTATGTTTCCCTTTCACAGACAGAAAAACACAACATATCATTGAACAATAGCACTTAATTATATGTTTACTTTATAATTTACTTCAGAAATTTCATATTAATATCTTAAATCTTAAAAATGACAGATTCATATGGATGTGTATGTGCTACTTTAGTTACATTCATAGTTAACAAAATTAGCAACCAGTGAAAACAACACAAATGTCACAATGTCACTAATTGAAAACAAAGCATTCTATATTCCTTGAATAGGTCACATTTAGGTTTTAAATAAATGATTTCCTCTGTAATTTGCTTAAGATATTGATCCCATTCAATGAGATTGAAATCTGGTTCTTTTCTGTGTGGATTCATTGTAAATCTGGACAGTAATTCATCATCCATACAGACACTGAAGCCAAAAGGTGTACAAAAGGCTGTCAGTATTTTTTCTGACTTTGATTATTACAGTCTTTCAATTAATGATTCATTTACTTCCCCAAACATTTTATTTCAGAAATCAGGCACTTTACAGGTTGTTCTTGTAAGCACACACTGATTTTGCACATGAAACATGACTACTATACAGTATCTGCCTCTAGCCGATTCCATTATCTGATACATAGGAAATGTAATACCAATATCAAAACTGAAATCATAACACCTTACACATAGATATAAATTATAAAAAAACAAAACAAATAAATAAACAATAGCTGCCATGAAAGATAATCAGTGACTATAAATTGGCACTTGAAGAATGTTTGAATAAAAAAGTAGAGAGGATTTGTCTTTAAGAAAAATAGATATTTTCATCCAATAAGCATTGCAGCATTAGAATAAATACATCATGATGTCTGCTGCAAATAAGATCAGATACACAACATTTTACACCAACAGCATCTTCATGGATATTTATATAAAGATCTTAATGTCATGCTCTAGCACTTCAATTTACAGGCTCTTTTCCAATTAAAAATGATGTTTGGGGCTTTAAAACTTGTTAAAAAAATGAATACATATTGGCACATGTTTGCATGTAGGATATGTAAATACAGTTCACAATGTTTGATATAGTGATCTTTCAAAAAGAACCATGTGAAATCAATATATAGTATATGCTGTATATATAGTATAGTGACAGCTTCTGCACAGTATATTGTGTGCAAAATATTATCTGCCTGCTGTTTCCGTTACTCATATGTCTTTCAGTTTGCTTTCTGTTTTAATATGATCAAGTTTCAATATGTTCTTGCGACACATGAATTAAAAAAAAAAAATAGTGATGTAATGTGGATGAAAAAAACTGAACAAAAGTCATGTGCCTGACACAACAACAGGAGCTGAGCAAAATAGAACCTCATAATAAAAATATAATTCAACGATGAAACACTGTCCAATCATATACCACCCATGAAAAACTGAATTAATGTAGGCCTGTACTAAACTGTGAATTCTAAATCAAAAATATATATTAAAAAAAACATAACTTAAATGCAAATCTGGATAAGAATTCATACTATAATTCAAAAGTTTGATGTCGATAGATCTTTGAAGACACTTATGTACATCAAGGCCGCCATTTTGTTTTTTTTTGATAAACAATACAGTAAAAGTTAGGAAATATTATTAGATTGCAAAATGTTTTTTAAAATGTTATTTTAAAATGTAAATTATTAATGTGATATTAAGGTTGAATTTTCAGCAATGTCACATGATCCTTAAGAAACATTTCTTATTATCATCAGTGTTGAAAACAGTTGTGCTGCTTAAATGTTTTTGTGGAAATTGTGATATATTTTTTTCAGAATTTAAAATTTATATTAAGAATTCTATTAAACGCTTTTAAAAATATTATATTCAAAGCATTTAATTAAAAAAGAACTATTTTGTAACATTATAAATATCCTGTATACTATCACTTTTTCAAGTATTACAATATTACTGATCCCAAACTTTTGAACAGTTAAGTATAGGCTATATTGACATTTAACTTTGGTAAATTGTTTTTCCGTTTGTTTTTAACCCTAAATATAACAACAGTTTGAAAAGCTTACATTTAAATAAACAACTACAAAAAACAATTTTCCAAAAGTCATTATTAATTCAAGATATATTCTACAAAATATAGTTTTGTTTTACAGTTTTGTAACTGAAATAAATGTATCTTTTTATTTTTATTATTATTTTTAACTTAAGGATGAGGTTCAGATTTTTCGCTAAATAAAAAAATAAAAAATAAATCTCAAATGTCAAAAATGCATCTAAACTGAAACTTGCCTACTTTAAACATATGCTTCCTGTAAATAAAAAGATGAGACTGTAGCTAAACTCTGACACAGGAGTTAGCCATAAGCTTGGTTCTGAAGTTTTTGAAAAGGATAGATGATGATTTCACACACACACATGCACACACATGCCCTCATATAAGCTCTCTTAACACTGGTATAAAGTGTAGCATGAAACATCCATTACTTGCCACACTGAGCTCTAAAAGACCCACCCAACGGGAACCCACTGCTGAGCTCCCTTTAACTTCTCTAGGGAGGATTTGAGGTTCCTGTACGCCTGTTCCAAATCGTCGTTTACTATGGTGAGGTCGAAGTAGTGTCCGTACACTCTCTGAATCTTGGCGCTCTCATCCACTGTCCTCTTCAGCTCTGTGTCCTGTCAAGAAGAGGCAGACTCAGATTTTTAGAATGGTCAAAACTAGAGTATCCTAGTACCGTATTTTTCGGACTATAAGTCGCACCTGAGTATAAGTCGCATCAGTCCAAAAATACGTCATGATGAAGAAGAAAAACATATATAAGTCGCACTTGCCTATAAGTCGCATTTATTAAGAACCAAGAACCAAGAGAAAACATTACCATCTACAGCCGCGAGAGGGCGCTCTATGTCTTCTGTGTAGACTACAGGAGCACTGAGCAGCATAGAGCGCCCTCTGGCGGCTGGAGACGGTAATGTTTTATCTTGGTTCATTTCTCTTGGTTCATGTCAAATTAATTTTGATAAATAAGTCGCACCTGACTATAAGTCGCAGGACCAGCCAAACTATGAAAAAAAGTCCTAATAGTCCAGAAAATACGGTATATAGCTACTGAGTGGGACTTAAACGTACTGTCTGCTGTGTGGTCACTCCTGCCTCCATCCCAGATCTGTTCATGGCCTTCAGCACCTCAAACTCAGGGGCTTTGATGAACACCACATTAGGCAAAAACTCTGATGTCCTGAGGACTTTTAGGGCCTATGGCAAAAAAAATCGGAATCAAATTGTTTTTATTTTATTTTTATGGAATACTAAAAAACAGCATCATATGATTATGAAATCTCATGGATGTTGATGTTATCCTCAGTTGTCCCAGTCCTTTACCTGTGGTTTGACGTCCAGGATACAGATGCGTCCAGCTTCCACTACTTCATGGATGGAGTCAATCTTGGTGCCATAGAGGTTACCGTCATATTCACCGTGTTCAAGATAGCAGCCAGCTTTTATATCAGCCTCCATCTTACTCCGGGATGTGAAGACATACGTCATATTCTCTCTATCTGCTGGTTTGGGTTTCCTAGAGGTGTCTGTGGACCATTACATAAGAACAGCTCAGCACTACATTTTTATTATGTCCTAAAAAATCTCTTACACTTAATGGAAGAAATATTTACATTAGGTCATGATCATGAATGAGTCTCGAGCTCTCGTAAGAGTGAAAACTGTGCTTGAAACAGCTAGAGAGGACTCACAGGGGATGGTGGTGCCGTAGTGCTGAGGGTCTGACACTAGCAACTTATTCTTCAGACTTCGTTTGCCTACTCCAGGTGCACCGATCAGAACAAGCGTCTTCCTGAGAAACGGTGGGAATTTTGCCACCTCCTCATAGATAAGTAATTCATGCCTGTCAAAATCTGACAAGGGAAAGAGAACGAAGATTGGAAAACAGAAAAGACATGACGTTTCAAAAGACAAGAACTGAATGGAAAAGAAAAACAAACCTGCATTTTTTGTAGTTAAATACATCATTTTCTTCTTCTTCTTGTCAGCCATTCCAGTGCAGAGATTGGCTGTAATACACAGTGATATTTTTTGACATATTAACATCATTACTGAACTTTTAACAAAGTATGCACCTTAACTGTTTGCGCTGCTTTATGATTAGACATAGTTCATGTTCATATTATATCCACCAGGGCGCGGTATGCACAAATTAACCATTCTATATGGGGCGGTCAAAAAAAAAAAATAATTGACAAAATAAAGGGGAATATTTTTATACATCAAGGATATGTTAAATTGATCAAAAATGATAGTAAAGACACTTATAATGTAAAAAAAAAAAATCTAATAAATGCTGTTAAACAAGCCCTGGAAAGATCAAATAAAACCGTTTCCACAATAATATTAGGCAGCACAACTGTTTTCATCATTAACAATGATTTCTTTCTTTGAATGAAATGTTTCTTGAGCAGGAAATCAATACAGAATGATTTCTGGAAGATCATGTGACACTGAAGACTGGATTAATGACACTGAACGTTCTTCTTTGGCGTCATAGGAATAAATTACATTTGAATATATTTAACATATATACATTTAAAACTGTAATAATAATAATAAGTACCTGCTGGTAAAAGGTCAACATCTTTCTTCACAAAAGCTTTCCTCTTCTCCTCCAGAAGTTGACTGGGAATCAGGCCCGCACTGCCTCCCTCTACATGATGTGCCTTCGGAGATATCATGTACAAACAAGTCCTTGAGCATATTTTTAGTTTTGTTATACAGTAATTTTACAAGCCAAAACAACTTTTATAAAGAGATCTTTACACTTTAACTAAAGAGCAAACGTGACTTCACATCCTCAAAAAAGGTAAATGAACAAGTCATTTTAGCACAAAGGCACTGTAGTGCTCCTGTGTTGACTGACTAACCTGCCACCAGTTCACATCGTCCTGGTTAACAATCTGCAGAATGTCTCCATTTGAGACCTTTAGTCCCGCCTCCTTGCAAGGGATGAGGTTGTCATTGGCCGGGTCGTAATCGAAATGGCACTTCACAAAAACCTGTAGAGCCAAGGATAATCGTGATCCTGACTGAAATACAGTTTAGGGTAAAGTTATTGATCTGAACTGTTTCCTGCGCTGGGTAGATTACTTAACAGATTGTAGTCTGTTTCTGATTACAAATTACATGACAGAAATTGCTAGAGTGTGCAGCTCAATAAAAAATTGAAGACTTTCCAAATGTATAGAAGCTGTAAAATGTTTTAAAAAGGGAAATTTAAGGGAGAAAAAAATGAATTAGGGAGAATCAATAAATGATGTATAATTTACTTCCATTATGTGAATAAGTAATCCAGATTAGATGTAATCGCTTACTACCCAGCACTGACTGTTTTCAATCATTCAAAATCTGAAAACGATTGAAAACAAATGTGAGAAATGAGTTAGAAGTTAATATTTTAACAGTCCATCTGATACACCACATCAAACAAATATATATATTTGTAGTCTGAAATAGTAAAATGCTAACAGTGTCTACTGAAACTGAAACAGTGTCTCACAGTGAACACATCTGGCTTTAACTGAGAGTGAGACTTCTGCGCTCACTCCTTACTCTGGTATCCATGACAACCAGGAAAGAGCAGCAGAGAAGAACCAGAGGAAAGTAGTGATGTGCATATGTGGAGCCACAAAACCTCTGGTTGCCTGAGACATAATACCAGGTGTAAACGGGGTCACTGATGCCCTGGGCATGCAAGTAACATGTCCCACTGTGTCTTTAGGGGGTGGAGATGGTACCTGTCTCGGGGGATGTGGCTCTTGGTAGCTGGGAAGGATTTTGAGCACCACATTGACACTGGCCTCCTGCAGCATCTCCTGCAGCACATGAGGGTCGTCCCCCACCTCTCGCCCGTTCACCTCTTTGATGATGTCACCCACGTGGAGCAGACCCTGCTGGTCGATCATCCCCCCGTGGAGAATGCGGGCGATCACCAGCTCTCCCTTCTCAATACGGAACGTCACACCCTGACAAAACAACAGGACAACGAGTCAGAAACAAGAAGTCCAAACACAAAACAATTCATGAATTAACTTTTTCCATGACATTTATATATTAATTGACTATTTTAGAGTAGAGCATACAAAAAATGTGTACTCTGTAAAATAAAATAATTATAGAATTTACTTGATATACAATGTATATGAACATTTTCATATTTTAGAGCAAAGCATAAATATAAAATGTATATTCTCTATACCGCCCCACCCCACCCCTTATTTCTATGAGTTATGCCAGGCATGAAAACATTTTTTTACATCTAGAGTATGAGAGATGAGCAAAACTGAAAGCCTGATCTGCACACAGAAACACTGTGAATGCCATCTTACCAAATGCTCTCCAGCCACTTTGCGGATGCCCACCATGCGGATGGCATCGGCTGGCACCCGTACACTGATGGGTGGCTCCATGAAAGCACAGGGGCTCGAGGGCGGAGTCTCACACGTCTGTGTGGCCACAGAGTCATGTGTCTCCAACAGAGACTGATCATCAAAAGCACAGCATGTCAGTTCTTAATCAGACTGTCTATTATTCCCATTTCATTTGACAGGTTTGTTGATCTACAGCTGTGTACCTGAAAGTGCGGCTGGTTGAGTATGCTTGACAGCTCTGCGGCGGTGTTGCTGCGGTGTGTAAAGGGGCTCAGCTCTCTCAGGATGTCCTGCACCAGCTCCACATTATTGTCCCTCACGGCCTTCAGTCGTGTCTCCTCCAGACTCTGAGCACTCTAAGAGATCAGGTTTGAAGCACCATATTCATCACCAGTTATTGGTTTGTCATGAGAGAATGCTTATTTTGCTACTGTTGCTAAGAACCATTATTAGAAGTTGATCATCAAAAATAATTGATTATAATCGAGTACAAAATTAGAATGATTTCTGAAGGATCATGTGACAATGAAGACTCAAGTAATGGCTGCTTTAAATTCAGCTTTGCGATCACAGGAATAAATTAAATTTCAAAACATATTCAAATAGAAAACTTTTAAATTACGTTTAAATTACAAAAACAATAACTGTTTTTACTGTATTTGTAGTTAAATAAATGAAGTCTTGGTGAGGAGAAGTGACTGAATTGTGAACTTAATTGACTTATTTTAAATTTATTTTAAATCAGAATTTCATAAATGTATTTAGCAATAGGTGGGGTAATCTGCAGTCATATACAGTAATGTACAGTCAAAAAAAGTTTTTTTCTTTTCTTTTTTTCTTTGGCAATAATGGCTTCAGTATGTTTGGGGCTGAAAACTGACCACTGGGCTCTCCATGATGCCCTTGAGGAAGATAAGATCCAGGTCATTGGCGGTGGCGGAGCTGGTGCTGTCACTCAGCGTGTCCAACACCTGCAGCACTGCTGGAGGGAAACGACAGAGACCTGATTATGCATCTTCTCTATTGTTTCTTCTGTGGATTTATGAAAGAACTGTTATTTGGGATTCTCTGTCATCTTGCTTTCCTTAGAGCACCAATACGTTACATGGACATTGTTATTGGATACATAAACATAGAGTGCAAAAAGTTGTTTTATGCATTAATTTCATAAAGTCTGCAGGGCCAAAAACTCTCTTATATATGATAATACTTACAATGCTCTGTGCTGGTGGCTGCCACAGGCATGATGTTTGAAATCTGCAACCAAAGCATTAAAGAGAGAGATCTAGCATTAATATTTAACATTGTCATTAGACTAGAGGATAAGTAAGAATAAGCAAAGGAAAGATGGGGAATGAGAGGGCATTGACTAGTAAGCTGTGGTTTCTATGACTATATGCAATAAAATGAGATATGCAGTCTATGTGTGTTAAAAGGTGGGAGGGAGGGAGGGAGACAATGAATGGTTTCCAGGGGGTTGCTTAGATTCAGCCCTGTCCTCCAAATGAAACCATGACAGGGAGCAGGTGCACTAGAGACACTAGTCGTAAGAAGAGGAAAGCGAGGGGAGATGGAGGGTGGGAGTGAAAGAAGTGCTAAGAGTAAGACAAAGGTTTTTATTATGTATTTATTACAGACATTCTGCAATATTTGATTCAGATTGGTCAACCACTTTATACTACAAAAGTATAGATAGATTTTGCTATCACTCCACAATCTCTTTATTCCAATGTAATAAGATAATTTCTAACAACTAAATCAGTGATTCGCGTCATAAGGTTATCATGTTCCATGTTATAATGTTCCATTTGTCGGTCAATATGATGAAATAATGCTGATACAGGATCCTGATTAGCTGCCATACTGATCACTGACTCTACAGTACATCATATAACAGACTGGCGGGCAGATGGACAGACAGACAGACATGGATAGGTGGATAAGATTCCAATTCATACCACACACAGTCCATAAGGTTTTCATTGCCATAAGTTCCTGCTCTGATGGTGTAAACAGTGTCCCAGTAAGCAGTAATCACTCAAAGACCTGAAGGATCAGAGGAGGTACCTGACACAACTTCTCTCTCTCTCATTTGTGTACGCGCACACACACACACACACACACAGAGAGAAATGGCTAATCCAACTATTAGGCAAACAATTATTTTCTAAGTCTGGACTTCTGTTGTGTTTTTGCGGTTTTTGCACTTTCTCACAAACAGGAGCTGCACTGTCAATCATATTACAAAACAAAATGTATTATGTAAGATACGTACAGATACAGCCCACATTGAGCAGTCAATTAGCCCTGTTTATGCTAGAGAAGATTACACTGCCTTCATTACTTAAGTTGAATGAGGAATCGTCCCATGGGAGCATTGAAAAAAAAAAAAAAAAAAAAAAAACATTCTACTGACATTATGAGGCTTTCAACACAAATAATAGGAACAACGTATTCTCAATAATCCTATGCAAGAATGAACCATTTTCAAATACACTGTATGACAGAGGTGGTTGCTATAGTGATTCTTTTTCTCCCACATGTTACGTAGGTTATGATCTAAGTGACTAGTAGCCTGCTTCCCTAAAGGGGAAAGTAGCTGCTATACATTCCAGCTGCCCGGATTTTAAGATGAATTCAAGAAACTTGGAATGTCTTACTTAAGAAACTGGAATATCACATATCTTTCCAAACGTATGACTTACTTTCTTTTTTTTTTTAAATCAAAAACATGTCACAGTGTGTCTGGTCTGTGTATCCCTGGGTGTTCACTAGAGGTCTCACTTCCCCTTCTCGTCACTGTTCATTGTATTCAGCTGTTCCCACTTACATCGTTTGCACCTGTCTATAAATACCTGGTTTGTTTCTGTCTTTGTTACGGAGTCCTTGTTTAATGTCAGAGTTATTTCATGTCCGTCATTCTTGCCTTGCCTTGCCTTGCCTTGCCTTGCCTTGCCTTGCCTTGCCTTGTGTTCGTGTCTTGTTTATGTTTTGTTTGGATTATCCCTTAATAAACGACTTACCTGCAATTGGTTCCTTCTCCTGTGTTTCCCATAACACTGAACGTGACAGAAGGACTCCGTCACACAAGGAACCAGCGGTATGTTGTTTTTCTGTTCCCCAGCCAAGATGGCGGAGAGGCGAGCCAAGTATCTGAGGTTAACCGCCCTCCGCCAAGAGGGCAATGAAGTGGGTGCCCTGGCTCAGGTGTTCTGGTCCATGGCAGAGGGCATGGGCTACAACGATACGGCCCTTAAGGATTATTTTAATGACGGTCTGGATGATCCAGTGTCTCTGGAAGAGATGGCGCAGTTAGAGACACTGGAATTCTGGGAATTTGTGCGCTACCTGCAGCATCGGTGTCGGTGGGATGCCCCAGCCACTCCTGTCTCTTCCGGCGGGGTGGTCGTCAGCCCAGCACCACTGCCCAGGATGGCCACCAGCCCAGGGCCACAGCACAAGATGGCCGCCAGCCCAGCGCCACAACACAAGATGGCCGCCAGCTTAGATCCACAGCACAAGATGGCCGACTCAACGTCTGAGTCGCCAGTCAAGGTGCCCGCGACTCCCCATCGTAGAGGGCGGAGGACGAGGAGACAGGCTTTTACCGTTCCTCAAAGCCTGGAGAACGTTCCTGAGCGGGCTACTGCCGTCCAGGGGGACGTTCCCGAGCGGGCCGCTGCCGTCCAGGAGGACATTCCCGAGCGGGCCGCTGCCATCCAGGAGGACGTTCCCGAGTGGGCCGCCACCGTCCCCGAGGGGGTGCCCGAGGCCGTGGTCGTTCCCGATGCGGTGCCCGATGCTGTTCCGGAGGTCGAAGTGGTGCCCGATGCCAAGGCGGTGCCCGATGCCGTTTCGGGGGCTGAGGCGGTGCTCAATGATGTTCCGAAGACCGAGGTGGTGGCCGATGCCGAGGCTTTGCCCAATGCTGTTCCGGAGGCCGAGGTGGTGCCCGATGCTGTTCCGGACGCCGAGGTGGTGCCAGATGCCGAGGCGGTGCCCGAGGTCGTTCCCGATGCGGTGCCCGATGCTGTTCCAGAGGCCGAGTTGGTGCCCGGTGCTGTTCCGGAGGTCGAGGTGGTGCCCAATGCCGAGGCGGTGCCCAATACTGTTCTGGAGGTCAAGGCGGTGCCCGATGCTGTTCCAGAGGCCGAGGCAGTGACTGATGCTGTTCCGGAGGCCGAGGCGGTGCCGATGCCAAGGCGATGCCCGAGGCCGAGGCGCCTCAGGTCCCCACAGACAGTTCAGAGTCAAGTCATGTTCCTGTGAACTCTCCAGAGTCGAGGCAGATTCACGTGGACTCTCCGGAGTTGAGTCAGGTTCCGGTGAACTCTCCAGAGTTGAGTCATGTTCCCGTGAACTCTCCGGAGTCGAGTCAGATTTCCGGTGGACTCTCCGGAGTTGAGTCAGGTTCCGGTGAACTCTCCAGAGTTGAGTCATGTTCCCGTGAACTCTCCGGAGTCGAGTCAGATTGCCGTGGACTCTCCGGAGTCGAGTCAGGTTCCGCTGGACTCTCTGGAGTTGAGTCAGGTTCCGGTGGACTATCCGGAGTCGAGTCAGGTTCCGGTGGACTCTCAGGAGTCGAGTCAGGTTACGGTGGACTCTCCGGAGTCGAGTCAGGTTCCGGTGGACTCTCCGGAGTCGAGTCAGGTTCCGGTGGACTCTCTGGAGTCGAGTCAGTTTCCGGTGGACTCTCCGGAGTCGAGTCAGGTTCCGGTGGACTCTCAGAAGTCGAGTCAGGTTCCAGTGGACCCTCCAGAGTCGAGTCAGGTGTTTGTGGACCCTCCAGAGCCAGGGCCAGTCACCGATTACCCTCCAGAGCCAAGTCAAGTCACTGGGTGGTCTGCTGCTCCGTTCTGGGGGACTCCAGCCTCAACCACGGGGACGTGTTGGTCATCTGCTCCGCCCTGGGGGACTCCGACGTCGACCACGAGGACGTGGTGGTCATCCGCTCCACCCTGGGGGACTCTGGCGGCAACCACGAGGACGTGGTGGTCATCCGATCAGCCCTGGGGGACTCGAGCGGCGACCTCGAGAACGTGGTGGTCTTCTGCTCCGCCCTGGGGGGCTTCCGCCCTGACCACACAGTTGTGGTGGTCTTCCGCTCCGCCCTGGAGGGCTCTGGCTTTGACCACATGGCTGTGGGGGTCGTCTGCTCCGTCCTGGGGAGCTTCCGCCCTGACCACACGGCTGTGGTGGTCCTCTGCTCCGCCCTGGTGGGCGCCTCAACATGCCCTTCATGGACTTCTGTTTGATGTTTATGTTTCTGTCTGTTCCCCTCAGTTAGTCTGGCCCTCCATCCCTCCCCCTGAACCTCCTCCGGTCCTCCTCCCTCCTGGTCTTCCTGTTTTGTGTTTCCACTTCTGGTGTCTTTTCCCCTAGTTTTCTTTTCCGGCCCTCCGTCCCTCCCCCTGAGCCTCCACCTGTCCGCCGCCCTCCTGGTCTTTTTGGTTTGTTGTTGTGTGTCTGAGGAGCACCTGGAAGCTGCTCCTTAGAGGGGGGGTAATGTCACAGTGTGTCTGGTCTGTGTATCCCTGGGTGTGAACTAGAGGTCTCACTTCCCCTTCTCGTCACTGTTCATTGTATTCAGCTGTTCCCACTTACATCGTTTGCACCTGTCTATAACTACCTGGTTTGTTTCTGTCTTTGTTACAGAGTCCTTGTTTAATGTCAGAGTTATTTCATGTCCGTCATTCTTGCCTTGCCTTGCCTTGCCTTGTGTTCGTGTCTTGTTTATGTTTTGTTTTGGATCTTCTGGTTTTGACCCTGCCTGGCTTGTTTACCCGTTTGGATTATCCCTTAATAAATGACTTACCTGCAATTGGTTCCTTCTCCTGTGTTTCCCATAACACTGAACGTGACAAAACATATGTTGAGAAGTGTCTCAGTGTTTGTTTTTGTTTTTGTTTTTTGTTTTCTTGTCCATACAATGTTAGTTTATGTGCACCAAAACTGTGACCAACATTCTTCAAAATATCTTCTTTTGTGTAATGCAGATTTGGAATGACATGAGGGTGAGTAAATTAAACATGAGCCAGTACTCAAAATATTTGAGGTAAAAGGGTTAAATAAGGTCAAATAAGCCTACTTTAGAGATATAATCTGCTTTTCGCGGGAAAAAATAGTAATAATAATAATTCTCTGTTAGCAATTCACCTTTGCTCTAGCTTTATAGCGTACCTTTCTAATAACTATGAATATTGTTATCTCTAGGAAAAATGACTTAGTGGCTTTGGGTGAAAGGATCTGCTAAATGCATAAATGTAAATTCCTGGAGTGCTAGTATGAATCACACACTCCTTATTCACAAGCATGACAGGGTTCAGAGTGATGCTGCTACACTGGGATGAAGTGTCAGTTTAGTTCAGCCAAAGATTTAAATGGAGTCTCATCTAGCTAAATGTCTCATCTAGCTCATTTCCAGCAACTCCTTTCCTACAGGTCTTTTATTAACGGGTGTTGGCTGTGCTTTCTTTGAATATATAGGTGTCGTGAATCCCTTAAGCATCTCAGATTTTTTTGTTGTTGCTCCATTCCACAATCTTTAATCACAGACCCCTAAAAGGCTCCATCTCCTTTGCTTTTATTAACCCACACAAAACAAGCAGACTGTATTGTTAACCTACAGGCACAATAACAGGACATAAATTGCTTCTCTGATCAAGGTGTTTGATTAAAACTTAAAAAATTAAACATCCCAGTTAGCACAATATTGGCATATTGATAATAATATTAGCAATGTCCCAGAAGAAAAAAAAAAGAAGAAATTCAAATTATAGTGTTACAATTTAAATTAAATACCAAATAAACATGGATCCCAAAAAGTAATTGAACCCCTAAAAATCAATTAAAATATCCAAATAATCTGCAGTTATGCTAATTATTTTAAAGTGTTCAAATCAGTGTTATTTTAGTATCGCTGAGATACAATTGTAGTTTGTGTTCATAATTTTATTTTAGATGAATTATTACGTTTTAATATTTTTTTATTATGGTTTTAGTTATTTTAGCACATATAAGAATTATAATTTTTTCCATGGCAACTGGCTGAAATAAATAAATAAATATTGGGGTGGAGATAGACCGATAGTTTGAGATATATATATATATATATATATAAGTTTAGTTAATAATTATTTTATTTCATTCAACTACATTTTTTATATAATAACTCTGGTCCAATTTTGGAGCCACTGTATTTACTATGTGTTGTTTCAAATAAATAAATAAATTTAAAACAGAATACACAAGAAAATTATTTTTCTTATTGCCTAGTTGAGCCAGGTAACATAATTTTTTAAATATATTTAAATGTTACAATTTTATATAAAATGTACATACTATAAATACATACTATACTATACAATAATTTGTTAACATAGCATTCTTTTATTATATTAGAAATAATGTATAGAATTTACAAATGATTAAAAATTATTATTTCATATTGGTGTCATATTCAACCCATTCTCACTAAAATTACTGTCAAGTTTATCAACTGCCTGAAACTCCAAAAAGAGTCCGGCTCTATCTGAAAGGATTACTAATGCTTGATCTCAGTTGACTTTGTAAGCTGTCAGCAAAGATATGAGAGATGCTCAAGCTCACATTTCAATCTCATTACCAACTTGCTCCATTGTTTTTTGGCCAGGTATAAATGCAAACTCAGCATCTGAGTGAGATCCCGAGAGAAAGTGTGAGGGGCGTCTTCCTCCAGCCTTTTAAAAAAGGAGGGATAGTGAATTTTTCATAGTTTAGCCACTCCTGAACCCCCTCTGCAGACCCCAGTGCTAATGACACCCTGGTCTGGCCCAGCCCACATCACAAGCATCCATACTCTTCATCTGCTCCCTCGAGCCAGAAAAAGGTATGTCCCATCTGTCACCAGCACACACAAATAGGTCTACGTCCCCTTTAAGGAACCATAATGAGAAGCTGAGACAATGCCAGATTATTCTTTGCATTTAATCACTTGGTTTTGACAGCACATAAATATTTATATGTATTAATGCTATAATCTCATATCATGAATGTGTTTTTATTGCACTCACCAAACACTCAACTAAAGCACAACCAACTATCATCTGTCGGATATTATTATTATTTAATTTTTTTTCTTTGTGCTTTTGTTGTTGTTGTTATTTAATGAGTACACTAAACAAACCACTTCACTGTGGTATTGAACACAGTTACAAAATGTCTAACACCTAAAATCAGGGAATAGAGGTAATTTCAGGCACAGCTAGAAAAGTGTCCCATTCCAGAGCTGTTATGGTAAAAATCAAACCTCTTGCAACTGAGCAATTTAAAGGACCAGAACTAACTGCTGTATAATAATGTCCCATAATCTTCATATTGATGCTTCAGCTTTGTAACATCCCAAAAATAGTATAGCTAAACTCACATACAAAAGCAGCACAATTACATTATATTTCTAAATTCTGATTAATGATTTTTTTATATATATATATATATAATCCTGAAGTGCTGATGTTAGAGATTTACCAGGAGGTTCACGCACCACCAAAAATATGGACGGAAGCGATGCCATGTGATGCAGCCTTTTTTCACACAAAATCAGCATTCGCATCTGACATCTGAACTTAAATATGATGAAATGAAAGCATTCGGATGAAAAAAATCAATAACCTCCAGACTCATTAAACAATGGATGAATTCATAATTTCACTTATTTCCTAACCACATAACAACAATATACTATATTATATCACAGCAGATGATATTTTATGGTTCGCATTGCTGAATGGAACACACGTTCAGAGGGATGCTTCCACACATAACATACATAACATAAAAAAATGTGTGTATCGTAAAAAGAGATACTAACCTTTCCCGTATCGTAGACGTTTCGTAACGTTGTTTTGATTACGTGAGACGTGTCTGAACCGCTATAAAAGCATCAAATCAGAGTCTAGCCATTGCGTAGACATAAAGGGGCAACGCTCACACGTCTCAGTAGGTGGGACCCACCAGCTGATGTTTGGCTACAGGGGCGTGTTAACAACAGAATGTTCTCGAGAGCCCTCTTTAAATGTTCTCTGCTAATTTACATAACGGTGCAAGGTATGCAATGAAAAGATGCAGTTGCAGGTTCAGCAGCAAAAATGAATATTACTTGTTTAATGTGTTATATAAATGTATAAAGAAACAATCGAAGCATTTAATAAATATTAGCTAATAATACAAGCGTTATGTGTTAACTGTTATTCCTATAAATTGCTGTTAAAAATTTAACAGTTTTTTGTAGAATGAGACGTTAGCTCTGACTTGTGGTAATAAAATAAAATAAAATAAAAATTGTACAAATAAATAAAATTTAAGTATTTTGCCGTTCATGCTATGCTCTTGACTTGTCTAACAGGGCTCTTTTTAATTTCACAGGAGGGACATCTGCTGGTCATTTAGAAATCTGCTTATTAAAAAGAAAACCAATTAAGTATTGAAAATGTACTAAGATATCATTTTTTAATGACTTGTTCTTTTTCTTTATGGCATACGGTAAAGCTTGTTCAAAAACCACCAGAGCAAAATCAATCTCCAGATTCAACCAATAAACTTTTAATCACATAATTGACATGGTACAAACAAAACTCATCATTTCTGCATGACACAATGAAGTTTACACACAGCCTATACATTTCCACTGATAGATCCTATTATAATATATTATGTACAGTTGTTAATGAGATTTGTTCTGTGCAGATGAAAGAAAATAGAGGATGTATTTAATAAAGAGGTGGATGAGGTTGATAGTAACTGGTTCACATATAGTTGTCTGGAGGTTTTCTGTGGGAGGCACAGGTGGGCTTATATCAAGACAGGTGACACGGGGGTCACTGGACTTCACCACATATAAGAGTCATCATATCTGAAAGAGATAAATATAATCAATAAGCAATCAATATTGCTTTTTTACTGACATCAATAAGACATTTTCCCTATTCACTGTTTTCACAGATACTATTTTCTTGGTGTAATGTCTGGTTCTTGTGAAACTACTATTTAACGGTGTAATGTCTGTCAGGGATTTACAGTTTTCAATTAGTAAGCACAGTGCGATTTCTTCCTTTTTAAGGCCTAATTAGGGCTGTTAAATGTCAAGGCCTTTCAAATATTCATTGTGCGTCATGTTCCCGAACCCACTCCCTTCCTGACGGACAGAGAGAAAAGAAGCCAGGGATCCCATCTGTCCCCTGATTCCTCAACAGGTGTGAAAAATTCATGAGTTGTTCCTCCTTGCTATTAACACACAACCCATCACCTTTCATGAGTGTGTTCCTCGAGGATTTAAAAAACTGCATTTGCCAAAATACTTTAAGAAGACCATTTAAATCAGGAAACAATCTTATAGTTGTAAAACAAGTCTGTTATTAGTTAACATTAAAATAGCAGTTAAAGTTAAAAGAAAGACTCTCACCTTGATCTCTGTTTGTGCTCTGTGTCATCTCCGAACAGCAACTCAGCCATCACATCCTCCGAGGTGGCCCGTTTTCCATACCTGGATGTAAGGAATATGACATTTTATTTCCTCATTACTTCATTCCATCCGTGTAGCTTCGCTGGGAACATTTCAGTATTGAAATAATGATCTCAAATTGCTCACAGAGTGTGCTCATTGTGGTGTGTGAAAGTGTCTGGAAGTGAAAAGAACTAGTCAGCCCACTTTATCTGTCAGACACCAATCACTGAATACAAACTGTCTTTTCACCCCAGATGTTATGAATCTAATTTAGCTGTTAAATGTTTTTTGACCACTTGACAGCTCAATGTGCTTGAGACACGTCACCTAGAAGATCTGACACTGATCACACAGACGAAAGGTACAAAGCCTCTATATCTTCAGACAAAACATGACTGTCAGTTCTGAAGAACATTCAGTAGTATTGGAGAAAAAAGTTTAAGTAGGGAGCTGAGACAAAATTACTAGTTCTTTTCTCTCAGAACAGCATCTTCAAGACGAATAGGCCTACACTGAAAAACATCTAAAGTGCTCCGGTTTTGGCACTCAAATCCACAAAGCAATTTCATGCTCAGATCCCTCTTCGATAGATGCCTACAAGCAACATAAATGAGTTTGAGACCAAGCTAATGTTTTAGCTATTTCTGAAACATGAGCTAAACAGACTCTCACTTGCTCTCCATTATGGATGTCAGCAATACTTTGTGAAGAGACCAACATTCATTAAACTCAGTCGTGACAGTCTTGAACCATCATGTCTGTTGGTTTTATCTTAGATATTCATCAGAGATTTTCATTTGGACTCTTACTGGTAAGATTTAAGGTTCTTTGGTGGACTTGCAGGGTATTGGAAAGAGACGATGCTGACATTAGGTACTCTCTTGGAATAGACTGGAATTAAAGTATATTGTGGGGTGAAAAAAATATTTACTGTTTTTTTTTTTTTTATATTGGAATGTCTCACTCATTGTATGAGTCCTAAATGTCAAAGGCCTGTTTAGAAGACTATAAATATGTAAATAAATGTAATCCTCTATAGAGCAGGGCTGAGAGAAACATATGACAGATGAGTAGCCTATTCAATCTCAGAGGTTTCTCTGAGGTGCATCTGTTTGGGTTTTATCACTCAAGATTGGTCATGCAAAGAGCCTCTAGCCACTAAAAAGTGGATCATAATGCAATTTCAGCAACCTACTACAGAACTTGGACATTTTTCTTGACATATTACTGAGAGATGGTGCAAAGAGGAAAATTGTTATCATGGTCACCTGTTCGAGGTCCGAAGTGTGGGGTGGTAAGAATAATTTAAGCAAACAGATGCATTTGTATGATACATAGCTTGACGTTCTCACCGTTGTCTCGTGATGAGGTTGATGTAGTGTCTCAGCGCGGTGTAATATTTGGCGAGTTCCTCCGGAGGAGCGTCATCTCCGGGATTCTCTGGTTTGGGCGGATAGGCGTCCACAAATGTCCCGAGACACAGGAGCACGCAGAAGAGGACAGTAGCGATTACGGTCCAGGGTTTCAGCATGATGGCCATCTGAAAAATAAAAATCGCATTTTTCCCCCTTCCATTAACTAATGTACATGAAGACTTATTGTGGTAGCTTTAAATTAAACGGCCTTTTATAAGAAGTCTGAGCAGATCAGAAAAGTGCTAGCGCAACAACAGGTTGAAGAGAAGTCACGACAAATACAGTTTTGTAATAGTTTTGCAAATGTAGCTGTGCACATTCACCTCGACGGCAAAAACTCAATCGAGATTCAAAAACACTAGATCAAGACTGAACTGCATTAAGGAACGAATCAGTTTAATTTGTCTTTAAAACCTTGATTTAAAAAAAAAACTTTTTATGAAATAGAATAATTATGGATTAATCAAATATATTTTTAATGTTAATCTAGACTCTCGAACTTCCTCCTCCTAGCAGCTAATTAAAAGTAGTATGCGCGTCTAAGTGATTGCTGTCCATGGTGCTGAACGTGTTCGTACTAATACAAACGACACACTGAAAACATCTTTTGTATCCGACTTATATTTTACAGCAATGACAAAGCCTAGATTTTCCAATAAAAGCCAAATTTAGCATCTTTCAAATGTTAAACACAATTTTCATTTTGCACCTCCACATGCAGAACGATAACCACAAGACAACTTACTTTCAGCAGCCAAAGAGTTTAGGAACAGTTATTTCTCTGGAGCGGAACCTTGAAGTTTCTTGTTTCAGTGTTCTTTTTTTCTTTTCTTTTTTTTTTGCGTCTCCCGATTCTTAGCGAGGTCTTTCAGAAATAAGAAGTTGTCCACTCACGGATCTTTCTATCTCGTCCGCTCCTCAAGCGGTTTATATACGGCGCTGCGCCTTGCGTAAACACGAGACGGGCGGTGGAAGTGACAGGAGCTCTGCCCCCAGCATCACATCCAACGTCAACCATGAACACATTCGTAATACACCTCACGAGACATTTTCATTAAGATCATTAGTGATGTTCAGCTGCAGATCAATTACCTGAAAGTGAGACGTAATTTGAAATGAATATCAAACATTCTTTAAGCTTACACTAGGCTACATTATTTTGCACATAGCATTATCAATAAAGTTTCTTATTATTAAAACCCCTGTCTTTATAAACAGATAGCAACAAGTGTCTGTCAAGTAGAACTTTCATCAAGTTCAGAGTGTCTTGTGTCAGAACGAAGTTTCTGATGAAAGGAATTGAGTTTGATTGGACTTCAATAGAAATAGTAGATGACGCTCCAGAGATTGATTGCAGCGGCTAATCAAAACTCAGACACTAATCGAGCAATCAAATATAATTCTTGCTTTTTCTACTTGACCCTTCATCAAATTAACAACTGATTCTGAGCGAACTGAACAATAAATATCTGTTTTAGGCTTAAAATCAAAGTTAGGTGCTTCTACAGTCTTGTTAATCAGCGATCATTTCCCAATGATTTTAAGAATAAATTATGGGTAGGGCTAGTTTCAGGGGTAGGAACTGTGTTAAGTCTATATTTTTGGGAAATATTGTTTATCCAGGATCATCAATGTTGATCCAGGAACATGTCTTACTTGGCATAATCACTGCGACCTCCATAAGATATTAATCTCAGTGTGGGAATTATACAATGACTTTTCTCATACAATGAGAAGGTGATGATGTTCATTGTCTCATACAATAATTTGACTTGTAAAACAAAACATTAAAGTTTTATATGAACAGAATTAAGTGACATATATTGACAGTAGTAGGCTACTTCATGATAGACTATGTGTCATCTTACCGACCTAAACTGATCGTGATTTAAAGCTCGACACGCTGTTGTTATGGTTACCACCTCTTCTGAACATTTGCGTCTATTTCACTACAAATGGAAATCCTCGCTTTGTAACCTAACTTTTAATCTTTTAGCATTTACACACACGTTTGACAATCCTGTTGAAATCTATAGGTATTTGTATGAAAACGTTCTTTAATCTTCCAGTTCAACAAGATACAAGATTATTTGCAGTGGCTGGAAGCCTGGATAAATGAAAACCGACTTCGGAAAAACTTAAATTAAATATGATCTTGCATAATGGCATGCTCATTTTACACAGGTGTCACTTTGCGTCATATTTGCATTTAGCTGCTTCTTATGTTCCATGCAGAAAATACACGTGCCAACATCATTTGTTACCGGAAATGAAGAATCTGTAATTTTCTAAAAGATACAGTGACATGTTTGCCTATGTTCAAAATTAAATCACTAAGAGCATATTGGTTAAAAGAAATGAAAGAGTTTCTGTGGCTCCTGGATCTATAATAATGCATCTGATTTCTTCTGGTCCCTTGAGGCATAAATAATAAAACTTGTTCCCAACAGACTGATTATGTTGCAGGAAGTTAATACTCCCAAGAAAGCTTTGTGAGAAATCAATTATGTCTTAACTTGATGTGTGGTTTAGTCACATTGCATGAGAAAAGAATGAAAAAACAAAGGAATGATTCATAAAATGAGACTCAAATGACTTTTAAATGACTTGAAGAGATGCAGGACAACAGCAACTAATGACTGAAATCATATGGTTTATTACTGTTATCTGGTACTTATTATGAATTGGGAAAAAAAGAAAAAGAAATTGCAATCATTAATCCTGGGTATTACGCTTTTTAAACAATTTTATATGACTATTTCTTATTAACTGAGCCTATACGTTTTTTGCTTAATTAATCTTGTATAAACTAATTGCTGTAATTATAAAACTTATAGCCTATTTTATGTCATTATATACCAATGAATCATTGCTTTAAACAGAGACAGTTAGTAAAGTTTAATAGTTGGCAATGGTGAATACATTTTAGTAGTGCTCCACACAGTCAGATAATTAACAATACGATACCAAAAAAAAAAAAGAATATTTGTATGCTACAGACTTTAACATGTTCTTGGTTTAAAACTTGTGAAATGTGGTTCTGAAACAGCCTTTGCAAAGTCCGGCTGTAGTTTCTCACTAAGAGTATCATTTATTTCATGCAATGAAACTGATATCATCATCCAAATAGTTCAGCTCTACATGTGTCATCATCTTTATTATCCAGAAGTACTAAAAAGGTCAACTAATATCTTACTCATTGTCACAACAGGCAGTGATGACTTCTTTCAGTCCTTTCAAGTTGTTGTTGGTTCATGTGCACAACGTCATGATACTGGATTTAGTCTTGGGGCGGCTGACGTGGGCTGCTGTCTTGTACATGAGCCCTTACAGGGAGGCCCACACCCATAAGCATCCAAATCACCCTATCACAGCGCAGGAGACGTCAATGGGGCTTGCTCATGCTATCTGCTCTTCCTCAGCTAGGTGATGCTGTTCATAAGCTCCTCATCAATCGTGGTTTGGAGGCATGTTCAACCCCCTCGAGGTGTTATCTAGTCACTCGAACTGATGTACCAACTCCGAGACCCCCCCCCCCCCTCCAAAAACTCACACTGACTCAAGAGGAGTCACCCACACAAAAGACTGAGTATATGCTGAATAGCAAAGGTTGTGTGTCATGAGAAGATATTTTTCAGATACACATATGTGGTGGTTTCTGTATAGTCCTAGCTTTTTTAATGCAGCTTTTGGATGTATTTGTTGCAGAGAGGTCCTTAATAATGATTTTTTATTATAAAATTTGCACTTTTTGTCAAAGCAAGTGCTTCGAAACATTTAGCTGCGGTGCTCATGTGGAAAGTACGATTCGAGTCTAGCTTATGACATTTTCTGATCAGCCTCCCCATTATTAGCTATGTTTTCTTCTGTTAAAATGTAGCAAAAAGTAAAATAAATGTATGCTTTTTATGTCTTACAGCCTACTACCAAGAAAAAAATAAACATAAACAATAAATAACTATAAAGATATCACATATATAATTAACAAGTATGGTCAAACGTCCCGACATTACCTTTACAAATTCAGAATTAGTATCTTAACAGTCTAACATTTTAAAATGTCACCCAGTATTTGAATGAATGTGACAGTATTTCATTTGCAAGTGCAAGAGACAATCAAATTGCTAACCTATTTCTTGCCTTGTGAGAAGAAAAAATGTCATCCTTCAACATTTAAAGCTTCCAGTTGTTAATCAAAAGATACTGCCAAACCTGCAATATCAAGCAATCTGACTGAAACATCCAGGTACAAATTGTATTTAATAGCATTCACATGTTGCGATGCCAGGATGTCACATATCCCATCTGGCTCTGAATCAGTTATACAGTACATATTGTATGTCAAAGCAGGAAGACATATTCCTTATAGGCAGTAAGAGATTAAAAAGGATATTAAAGTGTTAGTATTTTATTCATCCAGATGCTTTATTAACATTTAAGGATGGTTTGATATGCTGATAGGGCAATATAAATTTTTTCACTTCATTCATTATTCAGACTTTTGTGTTTCCAGAAGTTGATTTTTCTAAACACTTTTTCTAACCACAAGTGGCTACAAAATATGCATGAAAGAAAAGGTCACAAGCTAAATGAATGAATTATAACCTTGTTAACATTCTAGTAAACCAGTGTTCCCCTGGTTAAGGTCGATTATACTCTCTTAAAGTATAAAAGCTTCTTTTGGCAGCTCTTCTACCATAAAACTGTGCTTCATTTGGGGCCATCTCAATTCATTTAATTAAGTCTTTACAGTACATTAAGCATGTCACACGTTAGGTTACACATCTACATTTGCATTTCTTACAGTTAAGAGCTCTACTTTTTACAATGTGAGTGGCTCTAAAAATAACCTGAATAACATTTTGGAAAATTCTTGGAAAAGCCTATTTGGAAAGATACACACACAATCACGTCATAAATTCCTTTGACATGGCAATATAATGTTAAATCTAACCGGCTGAAAGAAAGACTTAGATAAACCCATGGCTCATGCGTCTAAAAGAAAACTCACTCTGCACTTGATGTATGATGTATTTGTCATTGAATGACATTGGAAATATTATAACAGCATTAAAGGAGGGTGAAGGAAATATAAAAGCATTAGTAATATACCTTACTATAGATTTGCATGTTTCGACAATAGCACATGACTCACAGATGACAGATATGACCATGAATTGTAAATAAATCCTTTCTTCGGTGCACTCATTTGCCAAATACAAACAAATCAGGCACCGCGACATCCCATGTATTACTGTATCATCTGGCTTTAGTATCAAGCTGTGGCTTATATAACTTCCTGGACAACTCGAAAAAGCGTGATTTCCCTCCCTGACAAAGAGACTCATCAGTTTGTTATCTAAAAGTAATCAGCGCTCTGACTGAATGCCACATACAAATATCTTTGTATGTTAAAACTGACAAAAGTGTTACAGAATGGGCTGCGGTGACTCAGTCTGTGCCTGTTTATTTCACTGTCCGCCTCTCAGGTTTGTGTCACATAATCGACTAGCCTTTTATTAGCGCAACAAAAACTTTGACGAACTGCCTACTAGCTATCTACACAAATCCCAAATGTCCTTTTGATTTGTTGAGGAATTGTCGGCGGGATTCAAACCCCTAAAAACTGCAGGTAAGAACCCTCTCAGACAGCTTACCCTCTTAAAAATGATCTTCTGCAACAGGAAGCATCGCTATGGAAGTATATGGTGGGTAAATATGTTATTTTATTTCTCAAAAGCATATTTTCACAGTAATAGATTTCAATCGGCCATAAATATTGCTTAACATTAATTGTGATTCACATGAAATGACAAATTAAATCAGTACTTATTAATATCATCATGATATAGAATCGTTCAATAGGTTCATACGCAGCAGTTGAGTCCCTTTTTGAAGGGGAAAAGGAAAAGAACTTGGAAGAAGCTGCTTTTCTGTGCTGGATGGAGCCGTCACACCTGCGGTTGAGGGAGTAGGAGAACATGTGTAGGGGTTAGCCGGCTCTGCGTCATAACACACCCTGCAGACGCACACTGTCAGTCACGCAGCCTTCTGTCTTGGCAACTGTGGCTTTCCTGCAAAGATCTCAGGTGAGCAAAAACTGCATAGACATCTGGTTTGAAGAAAAGAATAATCAATTCTAATCTGATCCATTGAAATGACAGTACAAAAAGAGGTTAAGACAAGAATGCAAATAACTGATGACTTTGGTGTCTTCAAATAGCTTGTGAACTGTGTCACTTTTACAGGCAATGAAAGTGTTTGTTTTCCTGCATTACTTTCTGTTCTAGTCCTCGTTCAACTCTTTGATTATTCATAGTAGGAGCCAGTTTGAATCTGTGAAGTCTGTTATTGTCATTCTTTGCAAGAAATCTTCTGATACAGTTTGTCATGTGGCAGGAAGTGGAGGGAGAAGTGGCGTCATTAGAAAAAATCTTTCTGATAAATCCTTATGTGTCAATGGGATTGACGTGTGCCGACCTGAGAATCATTTTCTCTGATAATATTTCAGCAGTGAAGTCATGTGCGTTTCTTATCAGCTGTTTGAATATGAATCACTCATTTGATCTAATTTAGTTTGGAAAAAGGTCTGAAACTGTTTGTGATTCAGACTGATTCATTCAGACAGTTCACTCACATTCTGAATCATTTGCAATGGTTTCTCACACTGTAATAGTAACAGGATATTTTGTAAGACAGTAAAAAAAAATGTAGACGGGGTGGATATTTACCTGCAAAACCATTATAGGAAATAAAACTTGCAAATGTCTTCACTGCTTGCATGTGCAGTTTGTAAATGAGTGTGCTTTAGGCAAAGATAATTTATATCCATTTATATCCAAAACAGTAACTATTAAAAAAAGTGCATCAAAATATGGGTGCTTTTTTATTTTTATTTTTTTTTTTTATGGGGGGCCTGTATCCAGTATTGAAGAAACTCTGGAAAAACCCATGGGTGACGGCAATGAGTTTTTATTGGTAAATGCTTGTGCTTTACTGCAAAGGCAACTGGTATAAGTGCATTTCTATGAGAACAATTATCTGGCAGCAGACCACTGGTGAAATCTAAGCAACGGCAGGATGAGTGAACAGTCACTCCGAGCGCCGATGGCAGAACAAGTTATGAAGAGAAAGTGAGACCTCAATAACACTGACTGACCCCATATGAACAGTGGTTCATCATCATTCACCTGCAGCCCAAGTGACTCAAACTATATGATAATATGGCACTGACTCTGTGGATACAAAGCAGGTAATGTTTTGATTTGTGGCACAGATTTCCTTAGACTTGCTTTATTGTGTTAGGTTGACAAATTGGGCCGTGAAAGGTATTGTATTGGTATTGGAGCTCTTGCAGCCACTTTAAAAAACGCTAGCAACACTGACCAGCGAGTCATAGGAATCAACATAACTGCAGTATATCGGGTCTATGAAGCAAACGCAGCTCAGTGAACTGAAGGATGTAAGGACACCAATGGCATCTGAACTCTCTGTGAGGTGACCACAACTGAGGTAACTACAGTTTTTATCTCAGCTCTCTGGTGTGGTGGTTGCAGCATATCTTGATTAGAGAACTTGATCAAAGCTGACAGCTCCAACCGAAGCCCTGAAGGCCTCATGCAACCTTAACACCTGTGGCCTGTTCAATAGCACACTCATGAGTTCATAAGCATCCCCCAGCCTCAAAGAACCATCCCTGCAAACAGTGCACTGAACCATGAACTCAAGTTCAGCACTTCACTCACTGGCCACTACGACACTACTGAGATTTTATGTGTGTCAATGAGTTCCAGAATACCAAAACATAGAATATATGAAAAAAGGAAAAAAAATAAAAAAAATAACAACAATAGAAATACAAACACTGTGACACACTGGAGTTATATAGGGACCCATTAAACTATTTGGACACCTAAGCCACAGATATGAAAGAATGATTCATTTCTTAAAAAAGAAAGAAACAAACCATACTTTAAAGACATCTGACAAAAAGTTACTTCTAATTATGAAACAATACATATTGTTTAATATAAAACACTTCATGGTCAACATTAGTAAAACCTGTTAGTAGTAAATTAGATTGTCACAAGTCCTGGACCTGATACTGGGTAGTTGGTGTTATTTATATTTTTTTTTTCTTACCGATTCTTCTAGCACTGTAAAGCAACAAATATTGGAAACAAAAACTGCAATTTCATTGCCAAAAGAAGAGGAAAAAGAGAGGCCTTTTTTTGATGGCATGTTAAACTAATGATGCTTAAGGAGCTCTCAGTGGACGCACTAGTAAGCACAGTGTATACAAGAAACAACCGCTCAGAAGCAAAATCAGCAAAGCATCAGCAGTGAAGCAGACCTCGGCATTGTGACATTGGTGGCAAGGCCGTCGCTAGGCTTTTTAGGGGACTTTAGCCCCCCCAAAAAAATGTATGCTCAGCCCCCCTAAAAATTTTGCGATTAGCTCCGTAAACTGTACATGAACCTGTGATTGCCACAGTCCCCTTTAAATTTCATACGAAAAAGGCAGCAGATTTTGGCTCAGCATAGAAAGAGGTTGGTATACAGAGGTATGTAGGCCTACGAGAAATGCAAACAGTAAAATGTTGTGTTTGTACAGTAAACCGGTGTGTGTGTGTGTGTGTGTGTGTGTGTGTGTGTGTGATCGAGAAGACTATAATTCAGGATTAGTTTAAGAATATAGCTTATTCATTACTCAAATGTTATAGCCATCTACGCAAGTAGCCTACAGTGGAATACCACAATAAGCTTAGTAGGCTATATTACCCTACCCTATTAGTCAAACCTTGTATATATATATATATATATATATATATATACATATTATTATTATTATTATTTTATTATTATTATTATACCCTCATTGGGGAATGAGACCCCCAAAAATGAAAACCCTACAATCACTGCTGATTGTTGGCAATGGTTAGATGATCTATAGGCCTGCGATGCTTTTAGGAAACGCAGCCCTCATCTGTTAGATCATTGCTAAAGAGGTATTATGGTTAAGGTCACTGCAGAAGCAGGAATTATTGGGAATATAATGAAAGGATGGCAAGAAAAAAATGGCAGAAGAGCTGAACCCATTTCATACAGGCAGGTTTGATTAAATAAGCTTAATCCAAATTCTTTTATAATGTAATCATCTTTTCTGCATCTCTGCTTGACATCACTGCAGTAGCAAATCTTACATCAACAGCAAATCGTGACAGGGGAAATCAGACTCATTGTTCATCATTTCTAGAGTGCAATTGGTACATGTAAAAGGAAAAGGTTAACACAGAAGATTGACAGCGATCTTTCCCACATATGAGAATAAAATAAATATTGGTCATGTCTTAATTTTCCAATCTGTTATCTCTGATGAGGAGGAGAAGATAAGCATATGGAAATGTTTGTCAAGCCATGTGTTCTGAAGATACAAATGTGATAAAAAAATATATATAAATCAAGATTAACTCTGAATATAAAGCTGGGGGAGAACACAAATGAAATACAGGAGTCTTAATTTCATGCATAATTAAGAAACATCTGTTGAGCACAAGTAGACTATTCACAACAGTACATCAAGAAAACAGTATTAACTTCTTGAAACTGGTGGGAATTGAAAGATTCTTCTGTCACATGTATTGGTAAAAAGGCATATGCCAACAATAAGCAGGCCGATATCATATAGTAGAATATTTACAGTTATAATTATGAGAGATAATAATCAGAAAATAATATTATTATTTGAAATCAAAAAGTCTTTGTGTAGAGTCTATAGAGACTGCACTGAAATCAGCTTCTTGTCACAATAAACTGGCAAAACACAAGAGAAGACTCAAAGCAACTCTAGATGTGATGGATGATGGGCTTGCAGGCCTACCACCCAGATGCTGTGTCTGTCCACGGAAGAAAACATATGGCTTGAGTCTACTGCCAAGAGATGAAAGCTTGGTCCTATACCCAACAGAAAAAACTAAAACAGACACTATTATTATTTGTTTTACACAAATGTAAGTGCTCAAGTGTGTTGTGCTTCTATCAAATCTAATTATTAACACAATAAGTAACGTGTCCCTTTGTGTCTTTGAAATATCTTGAGTTTTACAGCAGATGTACTGTAGAAAACGGACACAGTATCCAAGGCTTGACTTGACAGATCAAACCGCAGAACTTGGTTTGACAGTCAAATAGTGTTTATTAAGGACAAAATATGAGACTTGTTTGTAAGGGGCTTTGCCATTATTACAGAGATACAGAATTGGGGCATTTGCCACAGCCAGACCAAACATTAAACTCTCTTGATCCTAGACTGTCAGTTTTTATTGCCTTGTTTTTGTTCAGGTGAGAGGGAATTAGACGGTTTCCATATTAGAGGCCCTTTGAAAGGATTCCTGCTTGGTCTGCCAGTAAATCACTAACTATTGACTTCGGCCAACATTTCAGACAAGCAGATTATGACTACTAAAATAAGATGTTGTTCAAGTGTTGTAGTGCAAAGATGGTTTATGGGAGATTTCTTAATTTAAGGGCACTTTTGATGCCTAGGTTCATCTATGTTAAAACAACAGATCTGATCCGCTAAAAACCAAGAGGATCATCTTGATTAAGTAAAGTCTAATGTTATGATGTGAATTTTTAACATGTGATTTTAATAGTATTTTTCACTTATGAAGATTAATTGTATAAGACCTGATGACACAACAAGTGATAAAAATGACAGCTATTTAAAATTAAGAAGTGTTTACTGAACACATAAATACTAAATTAACTCAAATGTTGATTTTACCTGTATATACAGGTCCCTGTTTATATATATATATTTGATATTAGAAATGTTTATAATGATGTATTGTGCACATTAGGTTATTTATTTATTATATATTGCATTATTTTAGTGTCATCTGTGTTTCTCAGATGGTGGTTTGTGTTTGTGTGTATGACCCTGTATACATCTATACACAAGTATTTGCCATTTTTTATGGCTAGCTCACTTATGATTCATTATGAGAGTATATATTTATCTCTTCTTATTCAATACATGTCATAAGGGGATTCATCTATAATGAAAACTCCCTTTGGCATCTTTAGAGAACGATTGCACATCTGTATTAAAATGCTTCAGTAAAAATGATTTTAAAACACATTATGGTAGGTGTCAGTCACACAGGACATGTCATCTTTAAATTAGAATTCTCTTTAACATACAGTGGGCAGAGTGGATGCTTAACAGTACAATAATACTGTTCCAGTCTAATATCAATAGTAGTTTTTGCTCTTTTTTTGATATATTGATACAATTGTGCCAGTATTCCCTGCAGGAGGGAGTAAATGATGACACCTGCGACAACAACTTCTATTTAACTTCTATTGAGCCAAAACTATCCTGCCCCTGGCATAAACAGGCCTGCAGCAACATTTTAATTACTGCTATTTATCTTGGCAAGATGACAAGGCCAGGCCTTAAGTTAGACGAAACACATTACTTTGTGTAAGCCAACTAAAAAAAACATTATTCAGTCCAGGGATATTATTTTGATCTATTACACAAAGCTTTAAAAGAGACACAGACGTTCTTGGAGGAAAATATTTTCTTCAGCTGAAAAGAACAGCTTGCCACTTAAAGAACTGCATGCTTTTGACATACTCAGTGAAAGTGTGATGTTGCACGTCAACCATGATTATAGTCACGAATCATCTACCACACCAGCCTCAAATTCCATGTGATCTACCATTGTTGTTGAGTTCATATTTTTCTATCCTCTCAATGTTTTTTATTCTATTAGAACGATTGCTGAAAAAAATGTGAGGCAGAACAGATCTATCTGGACTGCTGTGGTTTTATGTTGATTGGAGCTGTTTTTGAGTTCAGCATGTTTTCTGTGAATTAATTTAGTCTTTTACAGGGTTTAGTGAACCAAAAAGAGGATGTTTAGCTATATTTGATTATACAGTAATCAGAGTGAGTATCTTAATTTAAAAAAAACATCTTTAAGCAATAACAAGACCTTTTTTTTAAGGTATGATGAAGTAGGACTGTTATAGTTATAGTCTTTGTCCCCCTTAACCTCTGGAAGGGGTTATCAACTTCTTAGATTAGGTTGTGCTATTTGATTACCCTATTTGGGGGCTCCTGAGTACACATGTCTGTTGTTGAGGAGTGTTTCTGGTGTTCTTGATTGCTCTCAATGCTGCCCAAGAATGTCAATTAAGTAAACTAGCAAATACTCACATTAACATTTACTCTGTAAACGGTGGTGTGTTGATCTCTAGAGAGGAGATCAATTGGATTTTTACACATTTATATTTAAAGGGCAAGTGCAATTAAAAGTTTTTGAAAATTTGCATTTGTTTAAAAAAAAAAAAAAACTCACAGCATATTTAGAAGAACAAGGTTAGTTTTCACACTTTTGAGCCAAAAGTCCAATTACACAAATGCTTGTTGGTTTCAAATATCCAGTTCATTTTTTTTTTTTTTTTTTTTGGAATTCAATCATCAAAAGATTTTATTTCAAATAAATGCTGTTCTTTTGAACTTTCTATTCATTAAAGAATCCTAGTAAAAAGTATCACAGTCCTTACAAAATATTTTAACCTAATAATAAGAAATGTTTCTTGAGCAACAAATCAGCATATCAGAATGATTTCTAAAGGTCAAGTGACACTGAAGACAGGACGGAGGATGCTGAAAATTCTGCTTTGCCATCACAGGAATAAATTACATTTCAAAATATATGAAAATACGACATGGGAGATCATAAGCAAATGTTAAAACAAAGAATAATGTACCACTTCCTTTATGTTCATATAGTTTCAGTTTGGACATCTGATGCCTAATCTATAAAGTTGATATAATTCAGGTGGCGTATTAAGCATCTATCAGGTAATGCCAGAGCAAAATATCATCCGGGTTGAAACAAATGTTTGCTATTTATCAGGAGCACACTCAAGCAGGGTAATGCGAGCGCTCAGAGCAGTGGGTGTCCTTGTGTTGAGATATCATAATCATCACAGATGTGCCGTGAGGGTCAAGACCTGGGCAGACGCTTCACTGAACCACCGGACAAATCAAATCAGTGCACCCACTGCCAGGGGAATATATCTTTATTACTAGTTTATATCAATCGCAGAGGAGACCTTTCGGGTTTAGACACGATGGACCACATTTTATACTGTCGCCCCATGACACCTATTGCTTCAGACTGTCACGGACCCTCATAAAGGCGAAACTGCAAAATGATCTAATTCAAACCTACATGACTCTTCACCACAGCCGATTGCCCCAATTATTTTTTCCCCATCCCAAAATGTGAAACACTCCGGGGGGGATCTGAACAATTTACTAACCTGCTACTGATGCTGCCATTAGTTTTTGATGTTTAAGCCGCCGATAAATCGAAAGAACAGAGCACATTTTCTTAGCTTCATCCTCTTAGTTGTCCAAGCTGGCAGTTGGAACATCTAATACGTTTAGAGTCATTAATATTAAAATGAGCCTTGACCACTGATCCTTTAATGAGTTCAATCTTTTTAGGATTAGGTCTTTCTGTTGCTCTCTGATAAAATGAACAAACTTTCCAATGTACTGAACATTACCCTGTTGGGAAAAAAAAGATTAAGAGAATAAATACATAAATAAAAATAGCTTAAGCTAGTTCGCTGGGCTTAATGGTCTCCCAAACTTGTCAGACTTGTCTGTTGGCTGGTTTTATGGTTTTTTTGGGCTAAAACCATCTTAAATATTACTTATTTTATCATGCATTTCAAGAACATGTTAATTTCAGTGTTGATTGTGTCCGTTTTACATTACATATCACATTATATTACTCATATTGTCATATTAAACATTCCCTTTCTTTTCCTTTTTTTTTTTAGCACACTACTGCAAGCTACTTTGAGGTTGGCTTAAAACCGAGATTGTGACCGTGTCTTTTCTTCTCTGTTGTGACATACATTCAAGTGAAATGGCTTTGTAGATCTGGAATCGGATCGTTGATTGCTAAATGTTGCGATCTCATGTGATTGACAGGTTGCTGAAAGAGAGAGGTTATTGTCCCGCCCTTACGTCATTAGAGGGTAATCCAGAATCAGTGTCCAGAATGGACAAATGATCAAATCACAGGTAAACAGCCCAAACAGGCAACAAAGCAGGGGAAACAGGCAAGGGATATTCAGGGATCATTCAAGGATTCAAAACCCAGAGACACAGGGAACAAGGGGACTACTCAGAAATGCAGCAGACACTAACAAGACTTGGCAAAGACACCGGAGAATACACAGGGTATAAAAAGGGAGATACAAACAGGGAAGCAAGGGGGAGGAGCTTATTAAACACCATGGAAACTAACAAGGGGAACCATGGAGGCCAAAAAGGCAGAGGGGCCAACCGCTGATGAGAGCTCGCAGTGGTGAGAGAGTTGTGGGAAATGGAGTTCAGGACAGAATGGCACTGGAGTAGAGAGCAGTGCCCACTAGTGGATGTCCAGGACACTACAGCTGGTGATGGTGAAAATACCAAAACCCCTCGTTTTTTTTTTTTTTTTATCAAGCACTGAAAAAGGGGGAAAGGATTATGCACAAAATTAGGATAGCATTCCCTGCGACAGCCCTGGGTTGGACCGTTGGGTAGAAGAAATATATGAAAACCTGTGAAAGCCTGTGTGGTATTGACATGGGTGTAGTTCAACAGGATATACAATTTTACTCTCATATTAATTGTTAAATGTATGCAAAATAGTGGTTATGCGTTGATGCGTTCTGAGTTTAACTTCTGGTTTAAGCAGTTGTAAGCACGTTCTCCAACAAGCAGAAGCAATGGGACCTGTTTTCCGGCTTTGACGTTCGACATATACCCAATTGTCTTTTCAAAATAGTTCCTAGTGACAATTAAAAAAAAAAAAGAAAAAAAAAAAAACTTAAACCTTATATTATAAAAATGGCACAATAGGACAATACTGAACATTACAGTACTACCCATAAAACAGACTATACATCTTTTTCTCACAGCCTTGGTTTTTTTTTTTCATTATGTTTGCCTTAATTAAGGTCTATTTAGGTCTATTTACTTAATATCTTGACGTATACACTGTTTTGTACATTTATTATTAAATCTACAATTTTTTCCATTAATTCCATCAGATTCCAATCTGGTGAGAAATAGCACACAGAAAGAAAGAAAGAAAGAAAGAAAGAAAGAAAGAAAGAAAGAAAGAAAGAAAGAAAGAAAGAAAGAAAGAAAGAAAGAAAAAAAGAAAGAAAGAAAGAAAGAAAGAAAAAGTACCGCAGAACATAAAAGATATTTTGAAAACACAAAAAAACACTGTCAAACACATATTATCAAAAACAACTCATTTTAATATGTTGCATGTAAATTATTGTATAGTCGTAGTATCTTGTGTTGTCATATACTCCATTATAAATGGCTGCTTGTTCACAGGTAATCCTGAACCTGCTTTCAAGGAACAAACGACTCAAATCACCCGCACCCTTTCTTTACTGAGCAACTCACTTTTCTGTCAATGCATTAGCCATGGATCACAGGAACCCAGTTTCAACATCTGGTGTACCAGTGCTCACCAAGGTTAAACAGTCTGGGATTAAATGTCAGATCTTCAGACCATCAAGAAGAAATGACTGAGAGGAGGAAAGAAAGCATGTTTTGAAAAAGATTGATGCCAAGGCACGGGGGAGTAGCTCTATCGGTGCATTGGTGCAGATGACACCGGCTGCCGAGGGAACAGGTCTCCTCTCCCAGAGGCATTGAACTGCTCGACAAGACACTGGACTATCATTAGCGCTGGGTGGAAACGGGATCAATATTTACCCGCTGGTGTGGGTCTCCTTACACAAGTGATTGCCCACAAGGACTGCTTGTCACTGTTTGAGTCATCTATTGTGCTGGAGGCCACACAAGACCATTAACGTTTGTGAAGAGGATTGGACAGAGATGTGCCTCAGCTGAAAGCACCCATTAAAAAGTTGTGTTTAAGTGTAGCTGTAGACACCCCGTCAATGATATCAGTGATATTGTTGACACACTGTAATAAGGAGGCAACATCATAAACAGGTTATTTGGTGAAAAATGTTTAGGGGCCATGTGCAAAAATATTTTCTAAATCTGCTGTATTTAGAAAATATTTTTGCACAATATTTTTTCAAGAATACCACATGGCCCTAAACATTTGTTGTATATTCATGTATTGACTTCTTTTTTATTATTATAATAAAAGATTAATATTCAATTGTTTATATTTTATATTAAGACAATTATATTTAAATATTTAAATATAAAAATGTTTGAAAAATACTTAAAATTTGATTAAAATATTTAGTGTTTTATATGATGACTTACTGAACTTATTTAGAATGACAAGCTACAATGACACAATTAGTTTGTATTTATTTTTTAGTGCAGGACATATTATGCTAGTTGTTAGTGAAGATGGGAAATCCAGTTCCATTTTACCTCAGTATCACTTTTGCCCACCCAAAGACAATTATGTGCTATTTTATCCTCTTGCCAAAAGTCTGGTAAAAGCAGTGATCAATGTCAGACAATGGCAGGTGCTGAGAGAGGACATGAGCAATTGCCTTTATTTTGTAACTCTCTTTCTCTCAGACCGAGACATTATTTAATGGGAACCAGATCAAACATCTCTATGCCGCTGACATTTAAATTAGTCCGGAGACATTTGTGGTTTCCCTTGTGCGCTTCCTCCATCTTGTTGCCTGAGGTTGCACACATCAAATATTAACCACTGTGTTTTGTACCTGTGCTGAAGCCACAACAAATGATCTCCCTTAGGCTGAAAATGTCAGAGAAACCTTTACAGGCTTTTATTTAGCTCCTCCTGGGAACTGAATGTAATGGCAGCATTTGGCCTCTTCATCTCATGATTTTCTGGTATCAAATTCCCCTGCTGTCCATTTCAAGAATACCATTTATAAGCTAGCTGACTGTTTCATCCGGAAGCCTTTCATCTCTTGAACTTTTGCCCTCCTGCATCTCGGATGCCCTGCGTTTTTCGTTTGATAGAAAAGATTCCTGTGTCCGGTATAATGTGAAGAAATCAATTACTATAATTGTAATGTGTTATGAGTAGGTTACTATGGCTGGTGGTCACAATGGGGGTCAAGAAATTAACATTAAGGCGTGTAACAGACAAACTGGCCTATCAGTCTCGTCTTCCAAACATTTAACTCAAGGGAAGGTTTGCATTCCTAATCCACAAAATCTGTAGGCTACTCCTTCCAGATAGCTCTGCATTTAGCTATTCCTCAACGCTGCGTCTCACGTTTTAAAACGGAACGGGTTCTGTGTAAATCAGATTTTAAAACCATAATATATAATAAATAAAAAAGAAAAGAACTGACCCAGAGAACCTTTAACAGGTGATCACTTCAGTTGGGCAAGAAACATCACAACATAGCTACAATAAGAAAATAAAAACAACAACAACAAACAAACAAACACTGACTAATCTTAAAATTAATCGGTACGATTCGGTAGGTTTATCAATAATAGGCTACTAGCTTTGGAATGAATAATAAATAAATAAAGTTTAAATAATGTGTCTAAATAATGTGTAATTATATTGGATGGTTGATATTGTACTTCTCTGGAAATAGGCTAAATTCTGTTTCACAGACATTTTAAGTCACTTAAAATTCTGCTAGACGAAATACTTCCAGAGATTGCATGTCCTGATGGATCTTAATTGCACACCTTTATGGAAGCTGCTTTATTATTTTTTTTTTCTTAGGGTATACTTTAAGCCTCTCTCAAGTTTAATCAGTGATAACTGAGAGAGAAAAGTCTATTGTATTACTAAAATGATCTACATTACAGCACAAACCACCACCACATTCACTAAACATAGAACATGAACAAATAAGTGATGTCCTATTCTAGAAACATACCTGCATATCAGTGATTATGTACATCAATTAACATACCATAAGAAAACTGAAAATCGGTAAATTAGCACTCCACATCGACAATAATGATAATGCCTAGGGACTGTAAATCCACTTTCAAAATCTAAGGCTGATGATATGGGGCAAAGTTTTGAGCAATGTTGCTGGGTCACTTTCAATTTTACCCTCACCAGGAAACTAGGTGAGAGACGGGGCTCATGGCTGATCTAAAACTATCCAGACAGACATTTGTTACCCATTTTCAATGATGAAGTGCCCAAGCAACATTGCTCAAAAAGTTGCCCAATGTATCACCAGCCTTAATCTTTCATATCTCAAGAAGACATGAATAGATCTGTGCATGAAGTCTTATTTAAATTAATCTTTATTAAAACCTTTTTAGAACCAATAATTTACAGTCACTTGAAGCACATCCACGATTCATGAGAAATAATTGTAATAATTGTAGAGTGTATAATAGGACATCAGTTAGTTTGATTTCTCAGCTTTATCCTGCATTTTGTTTGTTCTGTCCTTGTTGATGGGGAAATCCAGGGATGTCCTGAAGCGGATGGGAATGATCTGCTCTTCTGAGGACTTGTCTCTGGATTCTGGTGACTCAATATGTAGAAGTCCATCTTCTCCGAGTGAGCAGGTCAAGGAGGTTGGATCCAGGTGGTCGGGAAGCTGCACAGCTTGAACAAATCCTTGTCCCTGGGCTTCTGCGCCATGTGTGGTGCTGGTAGATGATGAAGAAGTGTCTATCTGGGCATGCTTGCCAGCCATCACCTCCAGGCGCCTTCCAGATAGTGTCACAGTGACATCTTCTGGAGAGAAGCCTCGAGTGTCCAGAGTTAGAGACATGTCTCGCTGTTTGTTCTGATCTGTGTTGATCAGGCTGAAGAGCCTGGAGAAGGAGCTCTGACCATCTAGACTCATCAGTGAGTTCATTCAGCAAGCTTTCTCTGATCTCATTCCTCAGGTTCTGCATTATTTGGGCTTTATGGGTGAGGAAATCTTCTTTAAAGCTGGAAAAAGTCATACTGCATCTGGGCCACAAAAAGTGGGAGTTTGCAAAGAAAAGGTCATCCATGAAGAGGCTCTTGGTAGAAGACATTGCTCTCATCTGTTGGTCTGGGTGGTGTTGTCTTGAGGGCTTATCTGTGCTCTCAGAAGTGTGATCTGCTTTCTTCAGGTCCCTTCAGTTTATATATTTCTCCAACAGGTGTCTAGAACCTCCCTCCACTCCCTTTTTACATCAGTGAGATCATGAATAAAAATTTGAAGCTTCAAGTAAACAGGAAATCCAACATGCTCATAAGGCTAATTTATGGTTGTAATTTGATTGGGCAATCCCAAATTGCTGTCCAATTTGGGATTGCCCACCGCCTCCTTTGTCATGCACAGAGAATGAAGTCACACGATAAATTTACACCCTATGTGTGTGTGCATGTCAGTGTTTATTCTGTTCTTACAGTATAAGAAGCTGCTTACCGTATGCAGGAACTATGCTGACTGCAGTCATGATTTCATTTCCTAAATGCCGGATATATGTATATATATTGTATATATTTATATTTTTTTATTGTAAAATTGTAAAAAAAAAAAAAAAAAAAAAAAAAATACAGTATATAGGAAAATAATATAAAGACGAATACAATAAACCTATTATTATTTTTAAAAAAAGCTTATTTGCTGGGTGCTTAGATCAAAACATTAAGTTGTAGGCCTATTCATTAACATTTAAATCTATAAATATTGTAATTAGTTAGTCTATTTTTAATGGTCTTTGAAAATCATTTTTATTATACTGAATATCTGTAATGGTATTTGAATGGGAATGTATAAAACTGACATAACATTTTCTGTTCACATAAAAGTAAATCATGTGAAACAAATCATATGCTGTCTAATGCTCCAAATGTCAAACAAAGGGCAAACTTAAACAAATTTGTTCAAATAAATTAACTTCTAGGAGTATTTAGAACTTCCTTTTTCTTTTGAGTTCACAAAACTGACACATTTTAAGTACCGTAACATAAATTATTTCATTGTTTTGACTTTAATGAACTTGTTTATTTGAATTTAAAAGAACTTAAAGTCTTGCTATACTAATTTAGATGAGTTTCTTTTGTTTTCAAAGCTTTGTTTGTCTTTGGAACACAATTTAAGATATTTTAAGATATAGTTTTCTTTCTAATCAAAGCATAAATACACATAGAAACAGCGCATTATTGTGCCGTGACTGACAAAGAAAAGCGTAGGCAGTTGATGTGGAGAGACACAGAGGAGACTGTTGAATAAAGTTGTTATTTTTGTTTTATTTGCGTAAAAAAAAAAGAAGCATTGTCACTTTATATCGTTACTGTTGAACCACTGATGGCAGATGGACTATTCTGATGATGCTTTTCAGATTTTTCTGGACCTTGACAGTGTATTTTACTTGGCAGTCAATGGGACAGTTATAAGCCTCCCGGTTTTATACAAAATATCTTCAACTGTGTTCTGAAGACAAACAAAGCTTTTACAGGTTTGGAATGACATGGGGAAAGTGATTAATGACAAAATTTTCATTTTAGGGTGGAGTATCCCTTTAAATGATCTTTAATGCATTACTCATTCAGCAAATGCTATGCTATTAACAAGTTGGCATTTACTGAATTAGCTAGATATAGTTAAGTCTAGTTAAGTTTTAACCCCCCAAAAAAAAAAAAAAAAATTATATATATATTTATAATTATATATATATATATATATATATATATATATATATATATATATATATATATATATATATATATATATATATATATATATATATATGAGATGACATTGCTCTTACACAAAAAATTCAAAGTGAAGAGCAATTAATGTATAAATACAAAATAATCGTCTGCTTGTAAACTTAGAATTTCTTTAAAAAATGGATTTAACTGATTAACTTAACTTTTATAACTTTTTTTCTAACTGAGGTTTACAGGTTTACAACATGGACCTTGTTTGTCTTTTCCATATAAGTCAATTTTCCCCCTCACATTCCCCATGAATGAGGGGTTACCCTGTGAGCTAATCCAAGCTTCTTAGGAGAAGAAGGAAGAGCAAACAGCTATCTATATTTAAAACAGATATATTTACCTATGACACAATTCAGGCTTATGACACATTTATTCAAGGAAATACCATTTAACCCTGAAATCGAAATGACTAAATCTAAAACAATTAAAGCAAAAACTATTTCATATATATATATATATATAATATATAAACATAATATATAAATATATTATTATATATAACTTTTTAGAATAATTCTTCTCAGTGTCCATATGACTTACTTTTTTTAAAGTACAAACATGTCTGCTTATTATTTAGTTATTTTATGTAAACTCAGCGAATATCAAATATCTATTGTGAAAATATTAAGCTTTCAAAAAAAAAAAAAACGGCATCGAAAAATTAGTACTGTATGTTTGATATGTATCAAAATAGACATTAGGCGGCGCTGTTAACCAAGTATAAAAGCACGACCACGCTTCAAGTCTGCTTACTTTGGAGTGCTGTGCAGCTTTTGCCTCTAGAGGGCGGTTGAGGATTGTCTTAATGTATTTCTTGCATTCACTCCAGAAATCACTGTGAAATTATTTTTAAATAAAAGCTCTTGCTGGCATATTCATGATATATAACCATACAAGATAAAAGGAAAACATAAAATGAATCATAAATTCTTCACGTAAACTTTTGCATGACATATTTTGGAGAATGCACACAACAACACAGAAGCAAACTATGACATGCACACACACATATTAAAATGCATTCTGTAAATATCAGTGCTCAAAACATTCAGACCTATCAGACAAATATCATATGGGCCATCCACCTGCCCTGTAAATCTTTGCTTTTAGTATGTCCCAGCAGGGAAGGTTTTTCCCTCTGTTCAGATAAGAGCGAAAGAGGAAATCTATTAGTCTGACAGCTCTCCCAAAAAGCCTGGCCACAGCTTCTCCCCTGAGACCTTCCAACTGACGGCTTGCAGGAGGAAAGAGCGTAGTGATGGGGGACCGAAAAGGAGAGCGAGAGAACGAAGCGGAAGTGGGAGTGAGTTGCGGGAAGAAGACGATATGAATTAGACTGCAATTAGCTTTGAAGATTAGATTTTGAATGAGCTTTTTTTTTTTTTTCTGAACACGTTCAGATTATAGCTTACCGAATTGAAACAAGTCAGCAAGTGTTTCATCGTGACAGTCAATGTAATAGTGCTGAGACAGAGCAATGAACTAATGCTGCTCATTGTAAGGCAAGGTCAGAACTGTAGGGATTCGGCGCTTAACCTTCAAGGCCTACGGGCAAGGGCTTACCATACTAAAAGAGCAAAAAGAGACAAAGGAGGGAGACGGAGGAAAAATGGGGGAGATTTTTTTGTCATTTTCAAGCAATCTCTGAAATATGACTGCAGCAGTAACGCTGTCTCAACAAACGCATAAGTCATATGTCACACTAGACTGTTAGTACAAGCATACAAAGCAGCTTAGCGTCAACTCACTGTCAGGAACACCACAGTATGATGATCATGAACACAGCAGCCAGTGGATTTTGAGCACAACTGAATAAATATCATTTGCCAGTAAGTATTGGTTTAAAATGTGTCTAAATAACTTGTGTTTTGTTTGTATATTTTATTTCAAATTGTGTTTTTATTTAATTGCTATTATTTTAATAAATAAAAAAAATATATATGAAAATCAAGTGTAGACAGAAACGAGGGGTTATATTGGAACTGGATTGGGACATGATCTTTTAAAAAATAAAGCTATTGAAATGGTTTCGCAGCGATGCCACAGAAGAAGCAACACCCTGATTCTTAGAAGAACCTGCTCATTTCAGCAACGGTATCTTTTCTGCACACTGTGTTTTGAAGTTGTAAGTGACACGACATACAATCTTTAAAGAAGCCAGGAAGTGAGAGGGGTGAAGACAGGAGCAATGGGTTTGAGAGTGAGGGTGGTGAGTGTTCTGAGATGAGACTGCGGTGACTGCCATTCTCATACGTTTCACTTCCTCTCGTGGCCAGCCTTGTCACGCAAACCTCACTCTCAGCTCATGAGATAAGACAGTCAGCTCTTTTCTCCAAGACCTTCACAGTTTTTCATTTGACTTTGAGGTTCAGCAGTGTGTTGTGTGAACCAGGAATCAGAGCAGAAACAGCTGCCTCTAATTTACTCTTCATCTGTACTCAAATTTTTTTGTGATGTCTGCTTTTTTTTTGGATTTATATTCATAGCATGTTTCTATTTCTAGGTCTTTTGGGTTGTTCCTTGAATCTGACTCACAATCATGTTCTGCAGTTTTGAGAAGTTACTAGGGTGTAACAGGTGAAAAAGAGGAAACCTTTTTTTTTGTAGCACTGTACAATAATTTGAGTATAATAAATGACATGTAAAACGATCCAACAAGATGATTATGTTTTCTAAGAATTCAAGTTAAAATAATGACCTGCAAAACAGAACCTTGACATTTTAAACCCTCATTTACTATTATTTATTTTATATATACCTTATCATATTTATCTCACAGTTTTGGCCTCAAACTATAGCCACAGTAAGTATGTACACATACACATACAGAGTAAGATCTGGTCTGGTGGCTGAAGTGGTCTCAAATAAACCAGCTGCTGTCTAGAGCGGACCCTCTACCTCTTTCACTTTTAGAAATATAGCTTAGACACTCCCCTGGATCCCTAAACTATTGTGTGCATGTAAATGTGTATGACTGAAAGAGTCAAGACAGCAAGAAAGAAAGAGAGAGAGAGAGATGAATAGAGGAGAAGAGAAAATAGTAGAGTGAAAAGAAGTTATTACGGTCATTAGCAGTGGAAGCCAAGCTATAAGCTACTTTGTTAAACTACAGTCAAGCTACTGAAAAAGTAGTTAGCAACAAGTACAGGTACTATGCGAACATTTTATTATTTTGCAAACATTTTGAGACCACTATTAAAGATCAGACTTTAAACAAACAATCTATAAACATTACCAGAAGAACATTTGTTCGTAACTTTGAGATGACTTCAATATTAGCTACAGTTGTGAGAATGTTTCCTGTTTGCTGGGTGTATAGCAACAATAATAATCCAAAAATATAATTTCTGATTTAATTGTTAAGATAGATCCTTCAGTAAGGTAGAAAATGCATAACTGATTCGGCAATGCATGGCCTATTCGACAATGCATAAACGCATAATCGATTTAAAAACAGTGTGCCTAGTCCAGAGATTTAAACTGTTGAATAGTTTTAATCAGTTCATTTGCATGAACCACAGAAAAAGAATTAATTCATTACAATGCATCTGACTTTCCAAAGCTACATATTATTGAGAGGATCATTTTGAGAAATAAATAAATTATTCACCTGAATGAACTCGAATGCTTCAGACTTTGCCATGTGTACGTGTGTGAAAGAAGCCCGTTTAGTTCTGTGCATTTGATTACTCTGTCAGTTCAGACTGGAAAATAAACACTGTTAAAAGATTTGCTCAGCTACTGTCCTTCTGTTTTAGGTAGGCTAGTAACTCTCTGTCACTTGTCAAATGGTCTATAAATATGACAGACTGATTCACACAGAGTTCCACAGTTACATTATCACTAATAACAATTAGCTTGAAACAAATTCAATATAAAGTAACTTTATACTGAAAAGTGAAGATTATTGTATTTCATATCACATCCTCAAAGCCAGTCAGAGTTCAGAGGTGTATTCATGCCAGACATTTCTCATGACCTTGAATACTGACACGCTCATCAAGACTGAAACTTCTGATGCCTGCCACTTCCTGTCTCAGTATCTACATCCTGTATTTTCACACCATGACCCTGAGTTACCACACCTCAGTGGGTGGCACATTAACTTTTGTAATCTGCTCTCATGCTGTTTTGTTGATATTTATCTTCAAAGTAAGTGTACCAGGGCCTTTTTTTCACCCCTTGCAATGGAAATTTCATCTTTCGATTGAGCATTAAAAACATAATGACATTCAGTACAGAAACAATATCAGTGTGTGCACAAGCAGAATGCAAGGCATGAAATCGTTAAATTAAACTCCCAACAAAATTGTATGTGCCATCAACCTTTATACACAGAGAGTTTTGACCGCCATTTTTCATAGCTGAAAACTTACATTTAGAACATTCTTTCAGCTAATGTGCAGCCTACAGCTTTTTAGGATTCAAACAAGCAGTTGCAGTTCAATGATACTAGAAAATCAACTGAAGAAGATGCATAATAACATTTGCACCAGCCATTACATCCCTTCAGGTTTAATAGCGAAACCTAGACATAACTAAAAACTTTTCTAATTGAATACAAACCTAACAATCTACCGTCTACCCCCATTCCCATATTTACATCCTCTCTCTCTCTCCTCCTCTCTCTGATCCCCCATACTTCCTGTTTTGCTGGCTAGACTTCACTGGCAGATTTACAACTGTGGGGTCAAAGTTTTACAGCAGCGTCCTATAAATCGTGTTCCACCCTCTCCCCATGTGCCCCTCGCTCTTCCTCACAGCACATACCTGTGTGTGGTACTGAGAGAGGCACACAATGCAGTTGGAAGTTATTAGCATTAACTCTTGCAATGTTTCAGTAACATTCACAACTTCATTTTATTATTCAGGAGGGGAGAGCAGGGATAATGGCAACACTCAATAAATGTAACTTTGGGAATAAGATGAGACACAAAGCACTCGGAGAACCCATATCAGGTATGTTAAAGCACAAGTCAAACACTTTTGTTAACTAAACTTGACCTAAAATTACAATAATTTGAGAATGTTCGCATGTTTATGGATCTCTGACATCAGGTAAAGGTCGCATGACATGGAGGTAAACAACAAAAATATAATAGTAGTATATTATATTAGAATTATTATTATTATAGATTTTTCCCCCATTTCCATAACCATAACTATTTCATGATTTAATTAATTGATAATGTTTCATCAATTCGCAAACCCCAGTTTTGGAAACCTTGCTCTACCTCCTTACAAAAAATAACTAAAAATTTAGTTTTTCATTAATAACACACATATTTAAAACAAATAAAAAGTTTTGAGTAAGGTTAGCATGTAAAAATGTCTTATCACAGTAGCTTTTGACTTTATGGTTATAATTTATTAGGAATATTTAATCTTATATGTTGTGGTGTTGTTTTTGGGCCTGATTTAGTGGAAATATTTCAAAACATAAAAATAAACCAGAAACAAAACCAAATCTGTGTTCCTCACTTTAAGTAACGTTTATTAATGTAGGCTCTTACAGCAATCAAAACGAGGGTCTGGCTCATGTACACATGCAGTACAAACAAATATAATACGTTATAAATATATATAGTATATAGAATATTATTAATAGTTAAAATATATTTGTAATACAATATACAAATATCATTATTACATTCATATTTAAAACATATTTAATCTGCCTTGATTAATTTATACAGTTAAAAGACACAGGAAGTAGCCGCTAATGTGTCAAAGATGCTGTAGGATATAAACTACATGTTGTCTGCATAAACGAGCAAAACAACCTAGCCATATTTCACTAGCCCACTTTAAAACTCGATTTGCCTTCGCAAGTTACTCCGTTACAAGGCAGACGGTGGGAGACTAAGCCTCGAACCCCCACTTTTTTTTTTTTTTTTGATATCGTGCCCACAAGCACACACTGAGCACAAATCCGAAACAGATGCAGCGTGATCCCTCACATCTGCACGCTGACACACAGACTCTCACCGCGTGTAGGATCGATAAGGTGCATTGATTATGCCTGGTGCTGACAGGCCTGCTGCAACTCTGCCTGTTCTGATCAATTCAGAGCTGCACTGGGATGGCTTGAGGTTAATTATATTTATCAAGGGGATCTACTCAAGGGTGTGTGTGTTGAAACTCAGGCTTAGATAGCACAGTATCAGTTTGAATGGGAGGCTGGGGCTTATTTGAGTTATTTCGTATGTATGTGTTAGTCCAAAGGGTGTAGGTGTAATATTTCATAACTGCAATAGTGTGGATGTATTTGAGTATGTTTGCTAAGGACTGTGGGTCATTGTCGGTTTCCTTTCTATTGAGCTTCATCATTGTCTAAAGGTTGTTTCCATTATATTTTCAGCAGTTAAAGAATTACACTTTGACGTTCAGTTCCTCATGCAGTTGTGCAGTATGTCATGTGACGTTTACATCAGTGGTCAAAAATGGTGCAACACATAAATATAAACACACTGGGAGCTTTTCATTTAAATTTATTTATTTATTTAGTTAGCTTTGTTCTTACAATGTGGAGATTGGTGACCAGTACGGGTTTTACTATATATATACACGACTGTTCAAAAGTTTTAGATTTAAAAGGATGCAATGAATTGATCAAAAGTGACAGGAAAGAGATGTATAATCTTACTGAAGATTCTATTTCAAATAGTAAAATCTATTGTTTTGAACTTTCTGTTCATGAAAGAATCCTGACAAACAAATCATAGCTTCCACAAAAATATTAGGCAGCACAACGGTCTTCAATATTGATAATAATATGCTAAAATGCACATTAGAATGACTACTGAAAGATCCTGAGACACTGAAGTCCGGAGTGTTGACTGCTGAAAATTTACTTTGGCTATCATTACATTTTTAAATATATTCAAATTGAAATTTAAATTGTAATACTATTTCAAAATATTACTGTTTTAATGCATTTTTGATCAAATATGCAGCCTTTCAAAAACATTAAAATATCTTATAGACGCCAACTTGAACTTGAACAGTAGTGTTCTGAATGTTATTGTTTTAATATGAACATAAAGTTTGGCTGCAGTAATTGCTGCTCTCTAGTTAATGAAAAAAGGGAGCTTTGTGACTAATATCTTTGTTAACACCTAAACCCTGACACATATACACATTAAAAGCAGTCTTTCGCTTCTGGGAAAACTAAAAATATTGATGACTCATCCAGATTTGTCCAATCAAATGCTCTCTGGAATGATAAGGTCCCGCCCCATATTATTACCTAGCAACGAGCAAATCATGGCGCCACTTTATAAACAAAGTTGACAAGCCCTTCAATTTGTCTCACCAAAACTTCCTGTTTCAACAGGAAGTACATCAACACAGGAAGGAAAGATTTGTCAAGTGATTTCAATAGGTCTTTAAGACACATTTGTATCTCAGGAGACATAATACTAATGCTTGCTCATGCTAAATGTACATGCTAGCTCTGATAACACTATATTTGTGTTACATAATTCAACTTTATGTTATTGCAGAAATCTAAAACTTTGAATCAGATTCATCCATTGTTCAAACAAAGATTTTTTGTGTGTGTGTGTGGGCATGTCTGTGCACCCAGAATGCCCTGAAGTGACCCCGGTTTCACTTCTCTTTTCAGAGGGTGTTGATGATAGTGCTTGGGCACCAAATAAACAGCAAGAGGAACAGGAAGCCCTTGGTGAGGAGCATTGCGTGAGAGACAGTGAGAAGTGGGCTGAGGTTTTGAGCGTATGTGTGTGTACGTGTGCGCTTCTGTTCTTCACTTTAGTTTTGCAGTGGCATGTACTGACGGGTGAATGTTACCCAGTGACCTGACTTTTCATATATAAAATCTGCATATGAAGTATTCTGGATATATGAATCTTTAAGAAGACTTAACAGTGTCACTCTCTCTTCAGGTAAGAAGATCAACTCTAGAATTAATATTACAGCAGTCTCTGTGGCGCTCGTAAGTGGCTATTTTAAGAAAAAAATCTAGAGTGTTACAGTTTCCTCTCACATAGATAGATTTTCAGGACCTCTGGAGGAGAGGATGTATGTTTTGTGAGGGGCTCCTGCTCGCGAGGGCTGACTGCCCGATGCCTGCTCACTGTAATGTGAAGCGACAGCTAGCCTTCACGCACCAGTGGGCTCCGTGTCCTAAAATGGACACAGGAGGACTCTTTCATGAAAGAAAAAAAAGGGGTAGAGGCAGGAGTATGTGGGAACATCTTTTTGTAGAAAGTGAAAGACATAAAAAACAACCTGATTGTTTGTTGTGCAAGCATTTATTTATTTATTGTGAAGTTTGGACTTGTGTAGAATTTTTTTTTTTTTTTGCGCAATTTGGACCAATGTGAAAAATAAACAACATCTCTATTTTATCTTAATCCAAAATGCTTCATATCTGAAAAATAACTGTTTTTCAGTCTGTTTTGAACACACACACACACACACACACACACACACACACACACACACACACACACACACACACACACACAAGAAAGCACAAATGTAGGTGAGTTGATTGAGTTCAGAAACAAATGGGAGGAATCGAGAAAGACAAGGTAGGAAGCAGCATGTATACATAATTCACCCCGACACCCACAGTACCATGCGGCTTATATAGTGAAGTTGATGTTTATTTGTGTTACTTTTTACAGAACTAATGTATTCTTACGATGGTAATATCATGGTTCTAGATGATAGCTATATTTACATGCTAGTCCATGGTACCACAAATGATGTCATGTTACTATCATAGTACATTAAACAACATGGTATTAGTCTGGCAGATGTCATAAAAACAGTATTTTGTTATGGTATTGTAACATGTCAGTAGAGCATGGTGCAATGCAATGGAAGTCAATTTGGATAAAAGCATCTGGCAAATGCAATTTTGAAAAAAAAAACAACAACAATACTGTGGTACTTTTTGTTGGAGTACTATATTGTTCCATGTCATGTATTTGTACATTTGCCATCAACTGAACCCATGTAAACCAAAACAATAAAAATGGGCAGCAGAGTGATCTCTCTCTGGATTGTAATTGAGGCAGCAAAGATCCTTTTCCTGGTCCTTCTCTAAGGCTTAATGATGTGATCAATAACTAATTAAAAAAACGGACCAACAGATTATCTATGTTAGACTCAAGCTTTCAAACAAGACAAGCAGTAAAAACAGGAACGTCTGCCCGTCAAGTGTCTGAATGCATGTTGTCATGTTTGTAAAGCGTAGCAGTTAGTGCATAAAGAAAACCTGTGTACACTTCCTAAACTTGCGGTCTTTTAACAAGCATCAATTTCCACCTAATTAGTGCCTAGGGTTTTAATTGCAGTTTACAGAGTTGTTCGGTTTTATTGAGCTTGTGAATGTGTGTTTGTGTACAGTCAGAAAGGGCTCGGCATGCATCAATTGGAGCAGGCAGCTTCTATTTATGCAACTGTTTTGACTGGTTATATATTAGTGGCACTGACATGTATCTGTGATCTTGCTACCAATGAAAAATTAACTAGAAGAGGTTTGATTTTTTTAGTGATGACAAAAGGTTACGAATATGATTCAGATAAATAACACCACCACATTGATCCAGTAGTCTTGGGCAACTTTTTGATCTTGTTGTGAATTTGGGTCAGTGGATGTTCAGAGAGCACATGAAGAAGACAAGGTAGGATGTGGTAAGTGAGGTGAATAATTCATTTGTCTGTCTTCCATGTGTGCCCTGTCTGCACTTTCATCACCCTCATTATCCCTGTCATCGCTGGGCTCTGTCCTCTCCACGGGCTCCTGGTGCCATTCACTCACTGCCTCTGAGAAGGCAGCACTGTGCCTAATGCGGATCTATTTCAACAGATTAGTTTCCCTGAGAAGAGAGGATGGATTGAGAGTCTTTTGTCCATCAAACTGTACCTACAGTAGCCTAGCTGGAAACATTTACAAATTATCATACAAAATTTATTTCATGCACTACTATTTAAAAGTCTAGGGTTAGTAAAATGACATTTGAAGAAATTAATGCTTTTATTGAGCAAGGATACACTAAATCTATTTAAGAGTGAAAATAAAGACTTGTAAGAATAAGAACCCCATTCCATTCTGAGGTTCATAATCATTACTTGTATTCAGCCTCAGCCAACCATTATTCCAACAATATCAGCTCTTTGAGGGCCATACTGTCAGTCCTGATCTGATCCTACCTTCCTGTTTTGATAAGAAATATGTCAACCAGTCTAGGGGTAAGAAGATGAACATTATGCACTTTGAAAAACAAATAAAACTGAACTAGTGATTGTACAAGAAACTAAAGAAACTCATTGAAGACCAACCCCACTTCTTTCTGCTCTCCTCAAAGTACATCTCAGTAATTCTACTAGCCTCATCTTATGGCAGTACCTCCGACCTACATTCTGCCTTTTTTCCCCTCTACTTTCTCCCCACTCATTTAGTTCTGTCTATTGTTATCAGTCTGTGTAACAGGCTTCATTCCATGGCTTTGTTCTGGCAGGCGAATGAGCACAGAAAGGGAGGTGGAGGGTTGGCAAGAGAAAGGGCAATCGAGTTTGTTTCTTTAAAGGATATCAGTCACTTCGATACGATCGGCCTCCCAAGCAGCAGATTCACAAACACGAGACTTCCTCTCCCTGAACCAAAGGCACCAACAATCATACTTCAGCTCTAGCACTCACATATGAAGGGTGTTGATACGCCAATAAAACAACTCTAGACATGTTTGAAAGCTAATAAATGGCACAAATAGTCAAATAACAGAGGGATAATCAGTCATAAAATCAATAATGTGCTACTACAACTGTTAAGTATTATGGTGACTAAACAGTCTTTATGTCTGGCGCAACTTACTTTTGATGGATAAATGAAAAATCCAGCGTATTTTCTTTTGCACTATAGACTATAATGACTACAGTGTTAACATTGATATAAGGTTATCAAAGAGAGCCGACAAAGATTTGAAACAGCCCATTACGATCTCTGACGGTTGGCAAGGAAAATAAAGGAGACATAAACGTGCGCTAACACATGCACTTTAAATAAAAGTAAACCTGACTGCTCTGCCTATAGATGCTAAAGGGTTAAGTACGTTCACTGCCCGCATCTGGGAGTCATTTAAAACATTCCACAAGGCTTACCACATGCTTTCATACAGGCTAAACCCCATGAAGCAGATTTTTCTATCCAGAGCTGGAAGTTTTCAAAGAGTAAATATCAGAAAATGAAACTGTTATAACATTTTAAAGGCTCTAGATGAGATGGTGCGAGGATGGCAAAGAAGAATGTACTCGTCTGGAGATCTGTGACGATCTTTGCCTGTCTTTGTGTACCAGTGCATGTGTGGATCAGTAGTAAGGCTGTCCTCTTTGAAGTGGTGGGATGCTAAACGGCGCTAGCTCTTTCCCACCATCTGATAGGATCTTCACAGGCTTGCGTTCCCAGCTCATTTCCTCTGGTCAAGTCTTGTGACCCGTCAAGACACAGAGGAGTTTTAGGTGTGTGCTCTAGCTGCAATACAAAGGCCATACAAATTAAACCTTGTGCAATTAAACAATGACAAAATGACAAGCACACGTAACCCAAGTAGGCCTAGTAAATTTCCTTCCAGAACTGCAGTAGAGAATCATCTACGAAAAAATTAGAAATCTAATACAGTCCAACATCCAAATAACTCCATTCCTATAGCATGGAGGTAGTAACATCATGTTGTGGGGGTGTTTCTCTGCAGCAGGGACTGAAGCACTTCTCAGGATAGAAGGAAAAATGGATGGGGCAAAATGCCATTAAATACTTGAGGAAAATCTGCTGCCCAGAAAGTTGTCAAAGGGAAGAAGGTTTAACTTCCAACATGACAATGACTCAAAAGCAAACAGCAAAACAGATCACAGAGTGGTTGAAGAAGAAGAAATGTCCTTGCATGGCCTGATCAGAGCCCAAATATAAAGCCCACTGAAAATCTGTGGAATGACTTAAAGACTGCAGTCCACAAACGCTCCCCATCGAATTTACCTGAACTTGAGCAGTTCTGCAAAGAAGAGTGGGTAAATATGAGGTATTATGAAGTGACCATTTAAAACAGGGATCTTCAGATTTTTCTGGCCAAAGACCCAAAGTCAAAAACTAAAACAAAAGATCCCTGTTTTAAATCATCATATTATAGGCTTCACTAATTTAGTTCCATTATACCTCTGAAGAATTCATAACATGAAGTAACACAACTAAAGACTTTGCCAAAACTGGGTGAAATCCATTTTTCCTCAGAGAGAGTGTCCTGTCTGATTAGGAGTACTCTAAAAACTCCATATAACCTTACACATGGGATATGTTTCTAAATATATAACAGAGAACATTTTGATTTCCCCCCAAATGTCTTGCATTTCATTTCTTTATAGGTTGAAGAAGGGGATTATGGGTCATTAGAACAGCCACTGAAGCCCATCAGCCAAGCAAACCACATGTGACATGACTCCATCTAAAGGATAGTTTCTTTTTCTCTTCTATTAATGTTACGTTCCCTCATTTGCAAGGTGATGGGCCATTTAGTCAAAAGGTCTTGGCATTCTTTCAGCAGTTGTACTATTTGCAAACACACTCAGTAGGGAAACCAAGAGGGGTCACTCAGAGTGGGCAGTAATATTGTACACGATGAGCAGCAAACAAGTAGAGGCAAAGGCGGCTCCTAGAAATAGCTCTTGTAAACAAGATGAGAAGAGACAAACTGACAACACTTCCCTGTTGTGGGGGGAAAAAACATATTAAACCAGTGTTTGCTGGTCTCTCAACGTATTTACTCTAGTCCAGTCTGGCTTGAGATTTCTTCTTTAGTGGCTTAATGACTTTAGTCAGCCTGTTTAATTGTTGTTTCACTGTGGATGGCTTCTCTTCTGTTTGAAGTTCTTTGTTGCAAAAGAAGACCTTTTGCCACATTGATACGGTGTCCTTGTTGTCACAGTAAAGTGAAGAAAGGTCATATACTGAGTGTGGATGAGCTTGTGTAAATTCAAGGCATCATCACAAGATCAATGGTGCTTGCAGTTATTTTTCACACAGTGCACATCACCATGTTGACACAAGTGTTCTGAGACCACAAAGGACAGCAATGCAAATGTTGCTTAAAGCCTTTTGGAGCGCTCTACTACCATATTATACACTAATGAAATGAAAAGATACTTGAGGCACCATTGAAAGTTTTTCAGATTTACACACTGGTGGAACTTCTAGGCACCTGAAGATGGCTCAAATATTTGACTTTGCACTCTAAGAACTTCATTAATTTCTTTAATTTCTTTCAAAAGCCTTTCCCGTATGATTTAGGGTTACTGGAGGTACTGGTGATTGTGTTAAAAGAGTTCTTGTTGAAATGTATGGATTCCATTTGGTTCCTCATATCCCTATTCAATCAAAATGGTGCTGTTTTTTTTCACATATATGATATTTGTCAATTCTAAACAATACACTTTAATTTTAGATAGACAAACCTCTTTAATCCATTAACATGCTTATTCTTATTACTTTGATAATCACATCGTTTGATCAGGTTATAATTTGCTAACTTCAAAAGCAAAATGTGTAGTGGTTCTATGGTACCCCTTCATTTTGTCAGGAACATGCCTCATATGTCTCCTTTACAGTGTTTCCAACCAACCTAGAATTTGGGTTCTGTCAGTCTTAGGGACCTTAAATGGTTCATCCAATCTCTTTTCATTTTTTTTTACAGTGTAATTGTGCAAGAGCTTCCAGATGATGTCTGCAACTGTTTTTTCTAAACAGCAGTGACCTGAAACATAGCCTTGCCCTAATGCAAAAGCACTAAACTTCCTGCATAACGCGCTGTGGTTACATAAAGACAGGCACCAGCTGAGCTTACGTTCAGTGGTATCGTGCCCTGAAGTGACACCGTGCTCAAGGGGAGGATGGGAGGAGACGGCGGCGTGGGCTGGCCGGTGTTCGGTTTCACCAGCTCACACGTGACCGCAATGGCTGCTTGTCTGTTCCTTGCGGTGCATCATTCCTCTACCGCCCAGCGAATGTAGGCTACAGTAGTTTGCTCGCTTCGCTGAACTGTCAGTGCGGCCACTTACCACCCACCGAAGCGAAATTCCTCTACAGGTTCAGCCGAGCAGCTTACCGGCTGAGAAGAACCGCATTCGGGAGAGAAATTAAACCGTCTTGAGGTTCAACGTCCACCAACCAACACAGCAGTAGGAGGAGTCAACAGGTATTGGCGCTCTCTATTTACGTGACAATGCGAACGCTAGGCTGACAGGTATTCATACTGACAGCGTCTTGACAGATGTGGAGCGGTGAATAGGCGCCTCTTTCGGCGCTCAGGTGCGGTGTGATACTTAACTGTAGCCTTACGTTGAGTTTGATCGAAACCGCATACCGGGGGTAATAATGACCGGTCCGCGGCAGCAGCGTAATAAAATGCGCTGTATTGTTCCCTCACTTGAATGGCAAACGTGTCTTTGAAAGCGTTTGCAGCAGGTCTTTCGTAAAAAGCGTCGCTGCGCTGCACTAGCTGAGCCTGTATCGACTTTATTCAAGCTATTTGTTTTTGTTGCTGGTCTTTTAAAATCTTAACCATGTTATGCATCTGATAATATAGGCACATATAACACGCTAAGCGCGATTTAAGTGTGCAGTGTCATGTTAGATCACAATGAATTGAAATAGGTCACAAACAAAAGCTACAAATGCCTCTATATAAGTAATTTCCTGCGTGGATTAACTAAAAATAGTTTAAGAGCATTTGGTTCAACATGCAATATTAATACTGAGCATACTGAGACACAACGTCAGGGTTAACTTGTCTTAAGCTGCAATTTAAAGTGATAGTACACCCGAAATTCAAATTATTAGTAATACAGGAGTGGAAAATGTAATCCTTGTCTGGTTGTTTAAACCCTGTATGACTTTCTTTCCTCTGTTGGGAGTCCCTTATGTTCTGTTTAATAACAGTTTACTTTCCTTACAGTGAAAGTGAATCGGGACTGAGACTGTCATGCTGTCTAATATATCTTATTATTTCTTCAGGAAAAAAAAGGTCAACATGAATGAGTAAATGACTATCCGTTTAACTGCAGCAGTATAGGGATGAAATGAGTCATGCTTGAGATGCACTGAAACTGTACAGCATAATTTTGTAAGAAGCGAGGTGTTTTGGGTAAGTTCTGTTTTCGCAGTCAAATGGGAAGTTCCTCAACCATCTGTCTGCAATAGAAAGAGGAATGGGTATGATATTTGCTTCCTCTATGCGCTGTTACTTTTATGCCTGTCGTCTGCAGAGACATCTGTCACAAAGCTTGACATTTAGATTTTTTTTTTCTACTCGTGCATGCTCACTGTATCACCTCCTGTGGTGTTTGTCTCAAACCTTCCATCAGGGCTCTCTAATGTTCTTCGTTGTTCCAAAATAGCAGGAAGGGGAACACAAATCAGGGTGCTGTCCAAGTCCTTGCCATTTTTTCTGAAATCTGATATTTAACAGACCATGTTTTCACACTGCTGGATATTACTAGGTGACACGCCTCTATTTATTTTTCTATACCTGCCCCCCCCTCCCTCCAGTGCATGGATTTTAGCGTAATCTGTCATTAATCATTTCAAATTGTCCACAGTATTGTTGATTGATGGAAGTGATGATTAAATATGCTGGATCCCGGTCTTTAAAAGCTTAGTTCACCCAAGAATTCTGTCATCATTTACTCACCCTCATGTCTTTCCAAACGCGTAAGACTTTTGTTCATTTTTGGAACACAAATGAAGATTGTTCATCCATTTGAAGTCTTCGTAGTCATCATTTACAAACTACGTATGGACATTATAAAAGTAATCTAAATGAATTGAGCAATTCAGTTCAGGCTTTCTGAAAAGACATGATTGCTTTATATAGTGAACAGATTTTATTCTAGACTTTTATTCACTTACATTTTAAGAAAAGTTAGTAAAGTATAGGCCCCAAAAAATTTCTGCATAAATTTTTCACAGGTGTTTTTTCCATAATTTGAATTATGCGTTGCATTGTGCTGTGTTGTAAAGTTAAAAGAAATATCCATAAACTTCAAATAATAGCGCTTCCATTTACCATATTTGATGTTCTCTATTATGTGCATTTATCATTACTTTCTGTTCTTTCTTTCTTTCTTAGACCAGGTTTTTCATTTAATTAAAGATTCTGAATTGCCGGTCAAACTTCTTTATAATGATCCATGTCGGCAAATAAACAATGCGAGATGTTGTTGGGTGTCAGATATGCACAGACAAACATTGATTTTGATGTTTACAATGAAAGAGAGCTATTAATATAATTAACCAGAGCAAACCCATAAAACTACATTTCTTGAGGCTCAAACCCGTCTTGAAATGTGATGTTTCAGTGTTAATATTACTCATTACATACACATAATGTGTGTGAGTTACTGATACTGATCTTTTCCCATTGTTTTTTTATTTTTATCAGAAAACATGCAGCTGCAAATAAATGACTTTGACCTCCATAATTGTAAAGAAAATAAGTAGGTCATATGAGAAAAGAAACAGAAATCTTGCCGTGAACTCTGCATAGACAGCACTGAGTAAGAAGGTTCAAAGCTGCAACAACATGTAAAAGCTGACATTAGTTTACTGGAGTTTTTTTTTTTTTTTTAATTTTAGCTGTAGTTTTTTTTTTTTTTTTTAAATACACAGTACTTAAAAGTAGTCCAGATTATGTTTATTTTGGCATCTTTCTCATTTTGTCTTACATTTTTTTCTGTATATGGGACTCATTCAGTTAGCTCATCCAGCTCAGAGCCCTTGCAGACCTGCTTCATTACACCTGCTTCTCTTGTTCCCCAGTTTATGTTGTAGTGGAACAGGTGAGAATGGGATTTGTTTTATTAGGGTTTCAGGGATTGTCAGATAAGGACAATAAAAATTGCTGACCTTTCTTGAAATGGGATATTTTCATCTTTCTTTTTTCATAGTCTACCTGACTTGCTCTGTCAGTTTGGTAAACGGACAACCTGTCCATTAGCACCCTGTTATTGGCATTGTCTCTATTTTTACTCCTGTGTATTCTTTACATGTCTTATTTTTGTTGGTGTGGACTCAGACTACATTCAGCATTTTTGCCTTAAAGGGATAATTCACCCATGAAGGAAATTTCTGTCATCGTTAACTCACATCATTTGTCGTTCCAAACCTGTATGAGTTGCTTTCTTATGTTGAATATAAAATAAGATATTTTAAAGATTGCTGGTAATCAAACAGTTGGTGGTTGCTATAGACTTCCATAGTATTTTTTCCTACTATGGAAGTCCATAGCAACCACCAACTGTTTGATTACCAGCAATCTTTAAAATATCTTCTTGTATGTTCAACATAAGAAAGCAGCTATGTAAATGTGCCCAAGAGAAGCAGGTGATCCTAGTCCTAGATCCTAGAATTATTATTCAAGCTCACTTAAAACAGATTAATCAATAAATAATTTGGTCAACCCACCCCAGAATACACGATTTCGATTTTCTTCCCCCACATGCACTTCTTTTTTACAAGATTATATCCTGGTAAATATATAAAAGATGTTATGTCTGCCTTCCCATTTGTATATTTGAAAAAGAAAAGGCCACCCAGGCTTTGTTCACATGTCTGCAATGTTACTAAAACATCCCCAGATGAAGACAAGACATTAATGACTAAACCTTTAGAAAGAGAAGCAGGAAGTAGGTGTGTTTATTTCCCGTCAGTCACAATTTCCTTTTGTAAAACTTGCTATTCAGCTAGGCAACATATCTTTGTTTTGAACACATTGCCTGATGAGTGGCATCACATGCAGCCTTGGGCAATGCAATCTGAGGACAGACTCGGTTCTAATGACCGGAATGATTTCACGAGAAACATGCGCTCAGTCCGTGACACAGTCGCTTTGTGTTTTTACTTGATATATATTTACCAAAACCTGGCATTTATGACATGTAATTGGAATAGGATTTGATGTTTTCCTTTTAGGCATGTCTCTGTTGTAGGAGTAGTGAGTGTGTCAGGACGGGGAAGCTCATGGGCTGTACAGCAGGAGACAGATGGGTGGAGGGAACTTAAACAAGCTGCTCTGGCCTTCTCTCCTCACTTTGACAGTGTGCCAGCCACGGCGCCGGGTCTCTGTCATTATTTAACGGCCGGCGTTAATGGGCTCTGTCTGCCTGGCTGCCCCCCTGGCTGCCGGGAGAAAGAGAATTAAATTTGAAGGGAAAGGGTTGTGTACTTCCTTGGCCATGCAGTGTGTGTGAATGAGACAGAGTTTTCTTGTTTCCTCGCAGAACATAATGGTTTCTATGCTAGTAGCTGGTGGTAATTTAGGTTCTTCTCAAGTCTTGCATGGACCACTGTGACATAAAGTCACAACAGCTTTTCTGCACCAATTGTTTCTTGCCATCAGTGGTGTATTTATCTCAGTCACCCTTGAGCAGTTTTGGTGCAAGGAATGGAAAAACATCTGGATTAGCTCTGTAAACCCCAATAGCACGAAGGGGGAAAGTCATATTCACATCTAGTGCACAGTTGAATGGTGCTTTGTTAGGGCACATTTCAGTTGAAAGTGCTCACTCTGAAGCCCTGAGCACTGTTTGTGAGGTTCTCAGTCTGAAGGGAATTACTTTTATGTTCATATTTGTCACTTCTTTTTTAATAGCAATGTTATGTTCGTACATAGCAGCAAAATTGATCCAAATTGTTGATCCAAATACATTTTTGTATCAAATGTCGAGTTTGTTACAAAACTTGCTGATGGTCTCGCTTTGTCTGTTTTGTAAAACGCACATGGAAAAAATGTAAATATATTTCAGATTCTTCAAGAAGAGGGATTTTATCTTACGAATAAGGCAATTAAATTGCCATTTTATGTGTACATACATACTATTAAAATGTTAACTTAACTTCCTAGGACAAAAGAAGATCTTTACAGAAAGGTGAAACCAACCTGATCCAGATATGACTTTCAGGGTTTTGCATACTTTGTAGTTTCAGAGAACAATGGCTCTCATTCACTAGGCATGCGCATGCACAAATTTGCATATGAAACCTGCATACGAATGTCTTCACGTACAAATCATTATTCGCTAATACTTTCCTACAATCTTTTTTTCATAAATGTAAGAAAAAATATAAAAACAACTGAAAGCACAAGTATCTTAATCAGTCTAGTTAAAACAAAATGTATATTATGTATAATTTTATATAATTACAATAAAATTTATATTTAATCTTACAATTATTTAATCAGTAAAGGAGTAAGAAAATCTGCATAGCTCGAGCTGCAAGGTTTCTCTTGATAACAGCACATGTACAGCCGGCTATTGGGAGCTCTGTAAACTGGATCTACATAAAAGGTGTTTTATTGTGAATGAACTGGTTTTGAGGGCTGCGCATGGCATTGCTCAAAGATATGGTGAGATCGTGTCTGTAGAAAGTGTCACAAAGGGTTGCGTGGAGTATTTTTGAGAGAGTGCTGAAAGGCTGTAAAGGAAAGTTTGTGTGGAAAGCACTTATATGGAGATAGTATGGGCGTGTTTTGGAAATGTCTAACCTTGTGCACGCAGCTGCTCATTTAGAATAATTAAAATTCACTAACATTTGGATGAGGTTCAGAACAAATTCAAATGTGTACACACATGTTGTGAATTAGGCTGAGAGTTTTCGTGAGAAGTTCAAATATAAATAAAAATAATCTACGCAATTATTAGTGACCCAGTGATTTCCTAATCCAAACTGGATTTCCTTTTATTCGCAGCAGGCCTTTAGTAATGGAAAGAGACTTGGAGTAATAGATAAAATGAGATGAGATGAGATGATATGATGAACTTGACAGGTCCAATAAATGGAAACAATTAATGTAAAGTGAACACACTTATGAATTGTTTATGTGATTTTCTAAGTGTCATGTCTGTCTGTGTGCATGACCGAATGAGGGTAAATTAAAAATTTCATGCTGGAGGTGGGCCATCAGTATACAATTACTCAAAGACCCACCACACTTAAAATTTACTAAATGATTTCACAGCTAATATGTATTCCAGACATCGGGAGCTGCAAGCACCTTTTCCAGGCTTAAAATCCTCTAGTTGAAAGAAAAATGAGAGAAAAGGTTTATTTATTTATTTATTTTTTGCAAATACAATAGTAGTATCGATTTATATATATGAAAACGTTTATTGGTGTTTTACCACATGCAATTTACAATTTAAAGCTGCAGTTTTGTAAAGTTTTGTAAAAATATATTTTTTACATATTTGTTAAACCTGTCATTATGTCCTGACAGTAGAATATGAGACAGATAATCTGTGAAAAAATCAAGCTCCTCTGGCTCCTCCCAGTGGTCCTATAGCCATTTGCAGAAAGTCATCCGCTCCCGGTAAAAAACAACCAATCAGAGCTGCGGTCTGTAACTTTTTGTTCTGAAACTTTGTTTCAAAATTAAGAAAAATGAACATAATAAGCAAGTACACCATGAATCCATTTTCCAAACCGTGTTTTTAGCTTGTCCTGAATCACTAGGGTACACCTATAATAAGTGTTTATATTCAGACTATTTTAGATTGCTTCGGGGGTACCGCGGCGGAGTAACCCAGTACCTTTGTGATTCTTCATAGACATAAACAGAGAGAAGTAGTTCCGGCTACGATGTTCTTCCGCAAGACGCAAGCAGTTCTGTTTATTAACCGCTAGAGCGTCAAAAGTTCCCTACTGCAGCTTTAAGTCAATGAATGAAACTTATAATGTATTTTGGAATACATTTTTAGACCCAGACAAACAAATGAGCATCATGACAATAATTCATAAAACAGTTTTTCGATTTACTAGAACTCTGACCAAGAAATCTTAGATACAAAGCAAATATGCTTTAGAAAATGTAATTCATTGTTGTGTTAGGAAATGTCAGTGTTATTGTATTCTTGCACAGTGCAAACCGACTGTGTGGCCTGCAGTCAGAGGTGGGAAAGGTGGAAAATCTGTTGGGACATGTTAGACCGAGCCACTGATCTTTGGAGGTGCATGACAGTGGGCCTCTTCATGTCTCCCCTGTGAGTCTTTGAACCTCCTTGTGCCATGACACAACAGTTCAAAGGCTCCTCTCTTAACTCAATGCCCTCGTAAAAAACCCAGATAGCATGTGTGAATATGAAACAGAAGTGTCGCAGCGCTAGTCCCCTCATTTTTGATTTATGGCCCCCAGTGCACCATGGACACTAGTTCTCTAAGTTGTAGCCCAGCCATGGCAGAATGCCCCCATAATGGTGAGCATGTAAAATGCTCTTAGCTTTGTTCATCCTTTGCATTCCTCTCTTGCAGTTCTTCAAACTTCATAGGGGCTTGTTTTTTAATGCTTCATATTGCCATTAGAAACTACAGAATCTAAAAGATCCATGAGTGGTGAGGCACAGGAATATAGCTTTTCTGCACCAGAGTTCAGTCATGAAACTCAATGAAACGCTAATGATATTCAGAGTTAAATGACTTGGCACAAGTTGATTGGTTCATGCTGCATATACAGCCAATTAGCTTACTGCCTTGCATTTAAATGGCTGGCTAGCATTCACTTGAGATTCCTGCAGCGTGCTTTCAGAGTTTTCTGAAACCCTCCACCTTCCCCAGCTCCACCTATATAGATCTGCTACAGGTTATTTTATATGCTATTTGTTCAGCAGCAGTATGTCTTAAATACTCATTGCACTGTATTGTCATATGCATATATTATATATATTGGTATAACCAACAACAGCAGCAATTTAGCAGCAGCGTAGCAGATCTGTTCTGCCAAGACCAAAGACATTAACATTGCCATATTCATCACCATGTTAAAATGTTCCGAGAGCTGTCATGATTGAAATACAGTTTAGCTAGACAAGGGACTACATGTGACACACTCGCTTAAAAACACACGATCATGCTACAGTTATTCTGGCTTTGCTAATACAGTATGATGACTAAAATGGTACTTTGGAAGATTTTATTGAGATTATGCACTGAATCCATATGATGTATTCTTGGATACTAAAGGAGACTCTGACTTATTGCAACTAGCGTTGACTAATCCAAAATGCATATCGGGAAAATCAGGGCAAAAATCTTGTAGTGTATTCCAGCCTTTATTGAAGTGAAATAGATCCGTAAAGAGACTTCTTCAGGTCCATTTTCCATAAACTCAGTCTGATTTGTGGCATCATGTCTACATCTGATAGTCTGTTTAATGAAATGACTATAAAACAGTTTAAACGGATAGTTCACCCAAAAATGAAAATTCTGTCATTGCAAATTTGTATGACTTCCTTTCTACTGTGGAATATAAAAGGAGACTGAATGAGTGTAATGTACTCACACCCAAAAAAACATTGGGCAGGTGCACGATCATATGAAACCCTTCACAGTCAATAAACAGAAATCAGCACACTGCCGCTACTGCTTTCAAATATTTATTAAAAGACATTTTTGATCACATTCAAGCCCATATGATCCTCGGGGTTACTAATCCCGTGAGGATGTTACTTTGTATAGTTAGCCAGACTTGATAAACCTCTTTAAATAATGCTAGACTCCCCATACAATCGATTCAGCTTTGTATGATTCTTTTAAAAGGGATAAGTATGGTTGATCTGAAGGTGGCGTTCTCTTGAGGATGAGACTTGACCGGTGGCTGATATCCTACTGTATGATGTGATGTATGATACCTCTATTCTCCCCTACACTAGTGTGGCCTCAGCCACTCTGTAGACCTTGAAAAGAGAGGCCATTTGGTGGATTATCATGACAATGGAGCAGATCTTCCTAATGGGGATGACAATGAAGCCCAGATGAGCTATGAGAGCAATTCTCCTATCTTGGGCTGTTTCTGTGCTCTCAAGGTTGGGATCATTATGTCCTGTAGTCTGGTCTTGATGTCTTGGAAACTGTATTAAATAAAGCAAAAGGAAGTGCGTTGCTTGATTGTGTGCTGTAAGGACATCCTCATGGTTTAAAAAAAGTAATAGGTTGTTTGCTATTCAGTCATGCTGGAGCTGATGGATTCAGTGAAGAAAACACTGTGATGTTGATCAGTGAAGCGAAGGCTGAACTAGACTATTTCAGTCCACAGTTTAAAGACAGCAGCCGCTTTAAAGGAATGCTCCTGGTTCACTACAAGTTAAGCTGTCTTGGCAACATCTGTGGCATGCTGTCGTTTACCTCAGAAAATAACTTGGACCCGTCCATCAGTTTGTACAAACAAACAGTACTGTGCTTACAATGGAAATCTCTGGGGAAATATATCCTATTTAAACAAAAATGCGCAGCTCATTGTTTGTAAAAAAAACTTTTGACTTTTCTGGGTTATTTTTCATGTATTGTTTTTATTTATTTATTTTATTTTTTATAGTTTTTTTTTATTCCATAATTTTTTTCTTTGTCTTCATTTAAATAATCTGTTGGCAGCCATATGCATCAAATGCATCTTAAACGGCTTTCTGGCTTTGTACGGTCATGACAGGAGTAGGAAAAATATGATATCATTTTGCACAGATAAAGTTAATTTCATATTAATGCATGTAGTGTTTTTTTTTTTTTTTTTTTTTTTTTTTTTTTTTTTTTGATGCAGTGCCTTGTATGGAGTATAACAGAGTCCATTATGTTTTTCTCTAAAACACAAATCCGTTTGCAAAAACTGAGAAACCCGTCAAAACTGTTTTCTGTGGTCAACAACAGCATGTTACAGATTTTTAGAACAGTTCTGCACTTATTAAACCAGGAAAATGTCAGTTGTAATACAAAACAGTTTAAGCATGTCCATATTCAAAATGTAAACAATGGTCAGGGATTAACCTTCTCATTTGGAAATTAATTTAGATGAAGAATGAATGCAGCCTGAAGTAGTCACTTAAATTCAGGAAGACCAGTCATTATAGACTGACCATTAGTTTCCAGACATGGTAAAAAAAGAATAGACTCAAAGGAACAAAGTTCCTCTATGAGTGGAGTTGAGGTTGGACGGGGTCCTCACATGAGGTTTGCTGATACCAGAGACACAGGATATCCTGTGGAGCTGGCTCTGGAATAGGAAGTGCCGCCACGCCACTGGCACCAGTGTAGGAAGCAGCTCTGAGGAGACGCCTGGCATATTGGCAACCATTTTCGAAGTGTTAAGTGCGCCGATGACTTCTGTTTTAACAGAGACTTCCCCTTTTTGGTGACAGTGAGTCGCCTTTCCTCTGGATGATCCTTTTATCGCCATCTGCTCCTTAGTAATGCTAGATGCCAAAAAGGAATTTTAAAGCTGGGAATGGAGGCTTGAGCCGTTGATTGATTTCTAATGCAGTTATTAGTGAAGTTATTAGAAAGAGAGCAAGAGAGACGGAGACACACAGAGAAAAGAGAAAGAAAGTGAGATGGAGAGAGCTCGTGTGAATTAGGCTAACGTTCCTTTGTGCTGACTGTGCTTCCCTCAACAGTGTTCTGCAGCAGCTTCTCTAAACAGCGCTGTTATTACCTCGCTAGTGAGAAATGTCATGGGTAGCCTTTAAGGTGCTACACTATATATAGGCTAACTGATAAAATCATCAAGGCAGTCTTGTCAACACCTTTTTGTGCAAACTGCATGACCGTTATTACTGTTAACTACGTGAAGTGATATGAAACTGAAATGTGGTCAAGAGAGCTGCCTACAGCTTTGTTTGCCATGCATTTCCCTGAAAAATAATTGCACACCTCAGAACATATATATATATGTGTGTGTGTGTATATATATATATATATATATATATATATATATATATATATATATATATGTATGTATGTATGTATGTATGTATGTATGTATGTATGTATATATATATATGTATATATGTATATGTATAACAATGAATGGGGAAAAGTGCAATACATAGAATAAGAAATCCAGGCTTTTAATAAGAGCCAGTCACTAATTGGTAATAAGTGCTTGTATTTGTACTTGATATTGGCTATATCAAGATGTGTTTTTATTTTATATTTTAGAAAAAAAAAGCAACTGAGTATGTTATTTAAATGGGAGTTTTGTTGGTGTTTCTTTTTTAATTTGAGTATTTCTCAATTCAGATAGTAGTTAATATTTCATGCCTGAAATAGCTGTCCAGAACACGTTGCAAAAATGGTTGCAGAGTGAACTGACTTTATGAAAGGCACTGTTACTCAACAGTGTTCTGCATTACTTCCACAAAATATAGGCTCGAAGGAGGACCGCAAGGGCTTAGGGTGGCACTTGGGACAGGACCCATGTCTGTATCTGCTCATAATCTCCCAAATTACTCTGGGACACGCATAAAACATAAGTAGGGAACACATGAATCAGTTGGTAAGTCCAGCAAATTGCTAGGTACAGTACAACTTAAAGCTAAAACCAAAGATTGGCAGAGATGGATCTGGATCAAATTAGACTAGTAATTAGCATTATATTCTCAGATAATTAATGATAATCTTTACTTATAGACTCAAGGCACATTGGTCCCCTAAAACTGATGCTAATTGTTACGAACAAAGTGAATTCCCGTAAAGTTACAGTACAAGGGTTTCCTCCTTTTGCAGAAAGCGCTCTCACCGCAGCATGGAAAATCCTTCGCTCTTCCCTTTAGTTTGGGAAGAGGGCCCTAATTTGGCTGCTTACCTTGGCATACCGACTCTAATGAAGTAAGTTCAGCTTGGAGTGTGTGGTCTGCAAAAGCACCTGTGTGTGTGTTCAGGCGTTTGTGTGTGTTTGCGTAAAGGATCGAAGATGTAGATGTCATTGTTGTCTTTTTCTGCAAGCACTGCATTGTCTCCGCTCGTCAGTATTGTTGGCTGAGTTAAGCATGTGTTTGACTGCATGTCTGTGATTTGTGAGTGTATAACTGAATGATTTAGGAGGGTGTGCTAGAAAGAGGGAGTGAGTGAGTGCAGGGTGGAGGAGAGTGGAGTACGTGTGGTCTGGATTGGCTTATGAGTCTCATTCTAGTAAAATAAACACTCTAGTCTGCTAGCCCAAGAGATTATGCTACAATTTTGATAGCCACAAAAAAATAAAAAACCCCAGCTGGAAGGTCTGCATCATTTCCTCGACCTCATTCTGGCATGGTATCGTCAGTGTGAGTGTGTAGCGATCTATTTACTTTTTCTGTGTTGTTGAGAACAGAATCTCATAGGTCTACTTAATGATAATGAAAAGTGCCAATATGTTTTATAGAAAAAGGGAACAAAGAACCTACTCTAAAGCTGTCAGTCTCTTCAGTTCAGTGCTGAAACTCGCAAGTTATGTATATAACAAAATCATATTTACGTTGTACAGTATGTTGGTGGTGATGGGAGCATTCGCAAAAGTGCAGAACCCAGCCAGTGAGTTTGCATTTTATATGACATAGAGTGCTGCTGGAATGAGTACTAAAGCCTGAGGTACAGCAGTTTCAAACTTCTGGTTCCATTGTCCCAAAGTCAGTGGGTTTTTTCGAATGCATTTTTGGTTAAATGCCAGAAGTAAGATCTGTGGTTAATACAAGCTTTTATTATATATCAGATTTTTTTTCAAGCTTATACTATACTTGAAAAAGGCAGTTGTGGCTATACTGGGCTCCAGAGGTTGTGGGGGACTTTAAACGTCATCACACTGAACGGGAAAACTCATCTGCTCGCTAGTACACTTTCACAGCCTTGTTATCCCTGCAGCACTCGATTGAGCTGATTTCTTCTGCTGCTGTTAAATGCCTCTGTTTGGCCATTACATTCACAGGCTCAACTTGAATGTCTGTGATTTGTCTACAGTGCTCAACATAGCAAAAATACAGTTCAGAAACCCTTGACACAATAGGAGTGAATCTAAACAGAACTGCCGTAATCGACACTGTTCACGATTAGTTAACCGTGGCAGTTGTGATCATAATCGCAATTTCCTTCCAGATGAATTGTGCAGCTCTAGATTATTGTGATATTTGCTCCCCAAAGTATTCAATAAAAAGCTATAAGAGAGTTGATTTGCCAGTGCATCTTATTTATGTGTTTTGTGTATTGTGTGTGTGAGATGATAAAATGGGCTTCTTTTCTGCAGATGTTGTGTTGTTGTAAGTCCATCCATTCTTACCCAGTAATTCAGTTTGACACGTCTGCTCTGTGCCTGCCAAATACCTGTATTCCCTACCCTTCTTCTCCATGTTTTTAATGTGTGATTGAAGACAGATGTGGCTCAACATCTGTACAGCCCTGGCAGTACCGCTGTGTTTCTACAGCTGATAAATCGGTGAATCTGCTAGTGCTGAATGTTCCCAGCATTGCACACGCAGTACCTGCAGACGCCTCATGATCCTCTTGCCAGATACTGTTGTCAGAAAGTCCCCCACGGTTATTTGAGAATAGAAATGTGTTTCTGCACAGGATCCTGTTGGGATGATCAAAGGGATCTCCTTCGTCCACATTTAAACACTTTTTAATGATCAACACAATGTTAGCACAGCTATACAATGACCTCTGTTCACAGTTTATTGGGTCAGGTCCATCTGAAGCTGTCCTCTGTTTGTTGGTTCAGATTGTGCAAGATCACGCTACATGCTTCAGAATCCCAGTGGAAACACTTAGACAACCAGGGAAACTGCCCCCCCCCCCCCCCCCCCTTTTGTTCTTTTTGTACCCTGTGGAAATGTCTATTATGAATTTGGACACAAGTAATAAGCATAAAGATTAAACAAATATTAGAAATTATAACGCAGGGAAAGTAAAAAATAAACCCAAAAGGGCATAAAAAGTAGAAGTAGTAGTAAAACAAATCATGCTACCATATCAGCAAATAAAAATTTAAAGAAGAAACTTGGTGAAAACAAGAAGTGTGCTAGAAGATCCTCTGTCATTACCCGATACAGAGAGGCCCCTAGATAAAACTAAACTTCATTCAAGAGAAACAAATCACCGCGAAATGAACAATCTGTCATCATGTACTTTTTCCAAATTCGTTTTCTGTTGATCTGTCTGTGGGACACAACAGGAGAATTCAGGAAAATCTTTACACACCAGTTTTTGATACAACAGCAGTGACCTTCAGCTGTCAAGCACAATAAAAACAACTTTAAAAGGGGTCCATATGACTCATGTGCTTTATTCCAATTCTGCTTGATTGCTTTGCGAGAACAGAACGACATTGAAGTCATTATTTACTCTCAAATCAAATCATTCATGCACATCATTATACAGCTCTCAAAACAAATACAGTGTTTATGGTGCAGGTTATATATTACCCCCATCAAACGTAATTCATTCTTGTGTGTTTTGGGTCCAAGCATAATGGTGTGAAATCTGCACCATATTTAATCTGAGCACTGTATAATAATTGCATGAAATTGCATGATTTGAGAATGAAAAATTACTTTCAGTCTTTTCGTCACACAAAGCTATTATAGATCTTCAGAAGACGAATCCGGTACAAATGGACTATTTTAATGGTCTTTTTTCACTATTGTTGTATGGAAAATCTATTTTTAAATGTACGTTTCAACGACATGAGGGTGAGTATCGAATAACTAGCAATGGAATTTTCCATTTTGAGAGGTGCAACACTTAAAAAGAAACCCAGTAGACCAAAGTATTTTTTATTTGTTTATTTAATTTTTTTAAAGTATTTATGAACAGTTTTGCACCTGGCAACTGGGCAAGATTTAAAATAATACATTCACAATCAAAATGTTGTTTTCAGGCTAAAGTTTTAGTTTCTTGACTGCTTTAAACCACAGGAACCTGTTTTCTTCACGTTTTTATGTGCCATTTATTAGTTAACAAGAGCAATTGGTGTTCCTGTGGTCTCAGAGGTCTTCAAGGCTTCCTTTCAAGACGTTCTTATCAATGAAGACCTGGACTTTAGAATTTAGACTGGATTCTGACTGAGTACTTACAAACAAGTGAACAATGCTTCTGTCAACACCCCCAGCAGGCACAGACTGATCTACAATCTAGGAAATCTGGTTCCCTGGGCAGGGCAAGAGTCCAGGATTTAATCCCACAGTAATCCTTACCTTCACGCAACGATAGTGCAAGTCTGAGAGAAGGATTGATTTTCCTAGAGGGGGATGGAAAGGAGGGGGAACGACTGACGAAGGCCTCTCTATTTATGCTCATGGGCCCGGAGGGGGAAAGTTTCAATTTTTCATGGCACAGCTCGCTGCCCCACTTTCCAGAGTTAAAAAAATAAAAATACAGCTCTGTCTAAAACGATGAGATTAGTCACGCCTCACTCTGAATTGCTCAGGTTTTCTACACTAACAGAGCTCCTAAAATGAAACACAATCTGGCTGTGATTAGCTCTTGCAAAGGAAAGGTTTATGTGCTCTGATGTGTCATTGATCCTCAACAGAGCCAATAGCACTATTCAGGTGGGATTAAATTTCAAAACGTTCAAAAATGTTTGAGGCGGTGATTTCATGTACTGATTCAGACGGGATTGGAATCACTGTAGTTTTTACTGAGATGGGAGTGTCTATGTGGACATTATGGATGGTCATGTGATCTGGATGCAGTTGTCATTAAGCCAGCTGAAATAAACAAGACTTCTTCATATTGTGTGATATAATTGGAACATTATGTTTTTATGGGAAGAAATTAATTAACTCAAGACACTGCTACTGTAGTAGCTGTTCTGAGCAGTTTGTATGTTTCCATCTAAGCTGTGAAATTAATGTATGTAAAAATAAAAAAAAATAAAAAATAGATCACAGTATCGAATAAAGCCTATTTAGTAAAGCTTTTAATATGTAGTTATCATTGCATTGTTGTTATTATTAAAACAGAAATGTTTTAATAATAAACATTTCTGAAAAAAAATGTTATTTTTATTTGGTCAAATGACAATCTGAGATAAAGTAAATGTTTATTTTTATGCATATTTATGCACAAGTCCTCTAACCAAGAATATCCCAGAACTAGCAGAAAATGAATGGAAACCTGGCTCTTTATTGGACTTTCTTTATTTTTGTTATTTTTTTGTGTCACATAGGAAGACGCAAAACAAGAACTATGAAATGTAATTTTACCTGTAAAGTTAGCAAAAAGTCCATAATGAAGGAGCATCAAGCAGCTATAACTAAATTTTTTTTGAGAAGCCTAATTTATTTAGCAAAAATAAGACCACAAATAACAGACAATCTTATTATCTTATTGTTAATACTGTTGGTTGGTAGGTAAATGATAAAAGGAATCAGTAGGTAATATACATCAAAATGTTTGCAGACGTTGTTTGAGGAAAAGCAGACATGTTCAGTTTGGACTGTACATCTGTGGTCGCCATGATTTTGTCAAGTAAGACATGTCCCTGGATCAACATCTTTTGATGATCCTGGATCAACATAATTACCCAAAAATATAGATGTAACCCAATTCCTATCCCTAAACCTAACCCTACCCATCATTTATTCCTAAAATCAGTGGGAAATGATAACTGATTAACAAGACTGTAGAAGCACCTAACCCTGATTGTAAGCCTAAAGCAGATATTTCCTGTGAAGTTCAATTCTGATTGGTTGATTGGGATGTTGATCCAGGAACATGTTGTACTTTGTGAAATCACGCTCACCGTACATCTGTATTACACAGATTTCCCTGACCTCCTCGGGGGAAACTAGTCCTCTCCAAACAGAGCTTATGAGTCCAACATTTATTTTCTTTGCATAAACACAAACATTTGTAATTGTTATGATAAATGAAAAAAAAAGATTGATAAAAGATTTGAATATAAATAATTTGTTATATGGATTCAAGTTCAGCTGCAGCACCAGGCTGTTTACCATTTTTTTCTAAGATGTGTTTCCTCACCACTTGAGACACACAGAACAGAAAGTACAGCCATGGAGCTCAGAAATGCAGTCTAGTACTCAGGCGTACACACAGTACCTCACTGCCTCAGAGCGCAGTCTCCAGAGGCTATTTCTGGGCAGAGAATCGATTTGCATGTAGTGGAGTCTGGCTAGCTGGTCGATAGCAGCCTATTAAAGAGATGTACCTGCTCAGGCTGCAGTGCCACTATGTGCGGTCACTGGCTGGAGCCACACTATCTTCTGCTATGTAGAAGAGTGTGATTTGTGCTTCGTATTAGTAGGAATTCAATATGGCTACTTACACAATTGTCAATTTATTATAGACCACTGAGGCACTTTACTAATGTGTAGGGACCGACTTTCACAGAAGTAAACAAAACGGCTGAATTTAGAGTGTCTTATTAGAATACCTTCTATTTAGAGCAGAGTATCTTAGTTGCAGTATGTTCTGATCTGTTTGGAGTGTACAAACTCTGTTCGACTGTCACGTCATAGTGCTATGAAGGTGGATTGTTTAAGGTTGAGGTGTGGCCATAAGTAAAGTCAAGTTTTTGATGGAACACAAAAGGTGTGTTGACCTAAGCTGCTTAGACACCACCCAAATGGAGAACGAAGTATGCGCACTACCATTCAAATGTTTGGAATCAGTACATGCATGAAATTTATCAAAAGTGACAGTAAAGCAATTTTACTGCTTAACCGTATATTTGATTAAATGACTGCAGACTGAGTGCGCATAAGAGACTTCCTTTAAAAATATTTAAAAAAATCGTACTGATCACAAACATTTGAACAATATACAATGGAAGTTGTTTTGTTAAAATACTTTCTATCCCAGCTTAATATGCAGAGACAACCAGAGGTTAAACTTAAGCAGCCTCATCCTAAAGTGGTTCCAAAACCTCTATGATTTGTTTCTTGTGCAGAACACAAAAGAAGATATTTTAAGATTGATAAGTTCCAAACAGCTTTGGACCCCATTGAGTTCCACTGTATGGACAATCACAGAAACATTTTTAAAAGTATCTTCATCTGTGTTCCAAAGAAACAACGTTGTACAGGTTGTTGGAACAACTTTATGGTGAATAAATGATAACAGAATATTCATTTTTGTATGTACTATCCAATTAAAGCTTTGCTTAGAATATCGATTTTTTTTTGCCCTATTGATACATTTGACAGACAAACAAATTTTTATTTTATCAGCATTCAGAGCACCTACAATATGCTTCCCAATTTCAATCCAGATATTTACATTCCCCCTTCCCTCATGCATTGTGCTGTGAAACACTTTCAGAAACCTTCTGATATCCTGACATGTTCTCTCATTATGTATGACTGTATTGTATTGGTCAGCACCACTCCCTCCCCTCTTTACTGAAACACTTCGCCTGACCTTTAAAAGCAACTTTTCAATCTTACGCCTCATTTCCAAATCCACCTACCTTCCTAATACGGTACATTTTACCACTGATCTTTGGAGTAAGGGTTCAGACAAAAGCCTGGCACAAGCCTATCCTGCACCAGCCCTTGAATCCATTGGGGAAACATGTGGCACACACTTCAGCAAATACGGCTGTGTCTCAGACTCCGGGGACTCAAGGACAGTTTTGTTTTTATCACTCGATTCCCATCAATCCTTAGCACCCAAGGACAGAGTGTCCTGTGTGCAGGGGCTTCCCTCCAGGGATCGCCTGTTCCCGTGATTCATCCCCTCTCTCCTCTCATTTCGGCTAAAGCCAGAACTGTGTTGCGTTTAGTCACCCGCTTTGTCCCTGTTGGCCCGGGTGCTGTTACTCATGGCTTATTTTAGGCTACAATTCTGGCTGCCACAGGAGGTGTGGCTTGGCCTTTAAACACAGATGACACAAGCAATGCTCCCTGTCTTTAGACTTCAGTCTGTCTTCTAGCATGGAGACTTGGAGAAGCATGGAGAATTTGGGTGTCTGGATTGTCTTTCGTGTCCTCTGTCTGTCTAGGTGGCAGATTTATGACTAAAATTGTAATTTTGTAATTTTTAAAATACTTTGTAAAACTGCAGGTCAGCCATTTGTCAGCAAAATGAACAGTTGTAAACATTCTGGTGCTTTCAGATCGTTGTTCCGTTTTTTTCTTTTCTTTTTCTGAGCATTCCAACCAGCCTGCATAGCAACACTGACTCAGCCAATGGCGTGAGTTTGGGGCGGGACTATCTGTTCGACTGACCAGTGACAGATGACATGATTTTTCAGGAAACCTCTTTGTAAACAATCATTAATTTTGCAGTTCTTTTCAGTTATGTTAGTTCATTTCGATGGTAAATTACTTTAGTTTTGTCCCAGTTTTTGCAAAAACTTTTTTAGCTCTTTAAAATGGTTTGATTGAGCTGCTTGACTTATCAGCTTGAGACTGAACCAATGGAATAGTTTAGGGCGGGGCTGCCTGATTGTTGCTGGGCAAAAAAAAAAAAGAAACTGTCGCACATACAATAAACAATAACTAAAAAGAACTGCAAAATTAATGATTGTTTACAAACAGGTTTCCTGAACAATCATGTCGTCTGTCACTGGTCAGTCAAACAGATAGCTCCGCCCCAAACTCACGCCATTGGCTGAACCAGTGCTGCTATGCGGGCTGGTTGGAATGCTCAAACAAACAGAACAATTATCTGAAAGCACCACAGTGTTTACACTGTTCAGGGGGATTTTGCTGACAAATGGAATATATATATATATATATATATATATATATATATATATATATATATATATATATATATATATATATATATATATGTATATGTATAATATTAACTTTAAAAAGTTCATTGGTTTTAGTATTTTTCATTATAGTTATGTAATAAATGGTTTTAAACTTTATATTAACCTTTAGTAAAATAAAAATTTGGAGTATTATATTAAAACTTAATGTTTTAATGAAATCCAGAAACTTTTAAAACTTTTAGCTTAAAGGTAGATTGCATCAATATTGCATTGTTCCACTGTGACACCTTTTCAAGATTTAATTTTGTGCATACTTTTCCTCACAGTTTCCATTCACTGTGTTTCATTGGCCGTCAAATTGTGTGCCTAATGTGGAATATATTATTTAAACATGACATATGACAGTTTTAGAGATTTTACTCTTTCACTATTCAAATATATATTATCTGAGATGTAATCACCAGAATGGCTGCCGAGTGAACTGACTTGCTTTAAAAGGGACATTGACAAAATTAGTGTTTGGAAATCTGTTTGGAAACTTTCTTTTTAGTTCCTTTCATCGGCACTAAAAATTTAGACACCTTTTAATGTGGGTGGATTGTCTGGATGAAAGATATCTCTTGACATTTGAGTTTGGTGGCTGTTTTTCCATTATGCTATAGAGATTGGTGTCGTTTAGTGAAGGAGCCCATCTGCTCAGGATTTTTAGATTGCTATTTTGGACAGGTGTTGACATAAAGAATATACACAACTGAAAGTCACCCTGTTGAAAGATATACACACTTACTCAAGTGACTTTTGTATTACCGGTCTTGTACATATCTGTTTATATCTCTCTTTATTTCTATGTCCGTCTCTGTCTCTCTTTCTCCACCTCCCTCCCTTTCTTTTCTTATGCACACAGAAATACACTTTTTTCCTCCCCAAGACCTCCCAATGTATCTCATTCAGACCCCCATTGTAGAAGATTGTTTTCAGAGTTCAGCGGGTAGAGGTGCTTCATCTTGTGTCACTAGAGGGTGGTCCTATTTAGATAGACCAGGTTGAGGGGGGATGAGGGTGACCTTTAGCCTTTACAGGGTCATCACCCATTAAGATGTGATGGGTGGAAGTCACTAAGCACCCTGCTATAACAATTTGTCTTCTAGAATATTTTCTTTCTGTCTCTCCAACTGCTCTTTTCAAGACTGCCCCCCCCCCCCCACAAAAAAATGGTGATGCCCCTATTTCATTCTTTCAGATTGAAGCCCACATATCTCTGTTGTTTCCCCCGATCTCTTTTGTTCTTTATCTGGTTCTCTCTCTCTCTCTCTCTCTCTCCCGCAACAGACAGCTAATAAATTCCAATGTGTCTGGAAACCTTTGGCATATCAGCTTTAAGAAAGGCAGTTTCTTTCAGTTTGATCAGAATTTGAAAAGCCTGGAGTCAGTCATGGGAACTGTGGTCTCATGACTGCTCTGCGTTCTTGTGTAATTGTTATGTAATGACAGGTGTTCTTTCAAACTGCGTAGCTCCATAGCAGTTAATTCATGGAAAGCAGTTTCTGTTCAGCAACACTGTCATCATGTAATCCTAAAAACACGAGTGATGTGATTAAACGACACCACTGACTAGAAAGCGGATTACCTATGGGTAAAAATAAACCCATTCAACCAAGAGTGACATCTACAGTATACGGTAATGAAACTCACAAGCCTGTCAAGAACAAAATGACCTCAAAAGGTAAAGGAAAGAGTGAGTAATTATTATTACAATACATTTTTATAAGAAAAACAAAGCCTGTATTTAGGAATATAATGTTTGTTTGTTTTTTTCATTATGACATTATATTGAAAATGAAGTAGCCTACTTTTTACTACAATTCTCATTATCTCAATGTGAAAAAAGTCTGAGACCACTAACAAAAATAATACAAGTATTTTATTAAAAGTATGAAATACAGCTAAAAGTATTTCAATATGGTCTTTTGTACCTGACTGTAGAATGTCTATAGTATTTATACCTCATGTCAGTTATTGTGTGTGTGTGTATGTGTGTGTGTATATATTTATATTTATATATATATATATATATATATATATATATATATATATATATATATATATATATATATATATATATATTGTATCCTGTAATCATGCTAATTTTAACCCAGGTGTTATTCCAAAATGTAATGCTATAACACTGAATGTTGTTAAAGCCTCTTTCTGGCTTGTGCTTGATAGAGATGTCAAAAGCCTGGAAGAGCTCCCATCAACGAGAGACACTTGACTTTTAATATAACAGAAATAGAAGGAATCTGGTGGGTTGGGAACATTGTGTTTCACTGCACTAATGCTGTCACCCTTTTAAAATGTCATGCACTCTCACCATCTGAAGGTCAGGATGGGTGACGGGACCACTGTTGATAGCAAGAGCACTCGGACAGGACAGGTGACCTGCTGACAAAGCTTGCTCATGTTTGTCAGGCTGGGTAGATGGCACATGTGGCCTTAGCGCTGTGTGAAACGACATTTCAGTGTCCCTGAGCAAACGGCTCTTGAAGGCGCATCACTGGCACCTTGTTTCAGAGTTTGAGTTGAGAGGGAGTAGACCGGTAACTTTGAACCAATCAGATTCTTGTGGATTGATGAGGTCAGATTTGGCAGACAGTGCTTGATATAGACTGGATTATTTCTGCTATTTCTGTAGCTAAAATACTAGAGCATTTGCAATGCCAAGTTATTGTTGTTAAACCACATACAGGTTGTCAAATAAGAAAATGCAGTAAACTTACACAAATGTACAAAAGGAAGTGTGCATCTATATTTTCACTCCAAGCTTGCTGGATTAAGAGAGCAAGTTTTTGAAGACAATCTTTCAGGTACACACACATTCACATGCACATTTGCACTACCTTTCCTTCACTGTCACATTTTTCTTACGAAGCATTCAAATGCAATAAGCGTGAGCACATGATGAGACAGGAAATGTCAGAGTAAGAAAAATCAGGCTCTTCCATCTCTTGTCTTACTGCTGTCTCCTCCTCCTATTTATCAGATGTGTGGCTGCAGTCCCCCTGATGAGTTTGACCTCTAAAATAAGCTTCAGAGATCCATGAATCAAGACCTTCAATATGTGTGAAACACATGACTGTTTGTTGTCACCTCCTTTATAAATCACTAAGCCGTCACAAGATGACAAGCGATTCTTTTAAGCGAGTTCACCTGAATATTCTTTGACAGGAGAAAGAACCTTTGAAGTCCATGAATGAAATATTCAGTAATGCGTCATATGTTTTACAATAGATCAACACTGAGGATGGTGGGAAAGAGATATGTAATGTTATGTGTGGCCTTTAATTTGATTTGTTTGGGGTTTTTTTTCTTAATAAATATACTCAAGCCAATAATTGATATTTTTTATTACATTTTTCACATTATTATTTTTGAAAATGTTTGATTTACTACAGTGCAAATAAACAAAACTCTGTGATTTCCACCACCGAAATCCAAACTCCGAACAAGCTAAGATCACAACATGTGACCGTTTTGAATAACTTCTCACAAATTTTTACTGTAATATGTGACTGATACTGAATAGATTTGTAAGTTTAGATTTTTAAGTTAAAAATCATTAAGCTTGCAAATTTTATGTGTTATATTCTACTTCCTTTTTCAGTCCAAGCGTCTTCCTTAAAGAATAAATAAAATGAAATATCTATGTCAGTTTCAATTAGTGTGGATGAGTGCTGGAGCAGAGAAAATATACTAAACCGCTAAATCCTGTTCTCTTTTTCTCTTTCAAGTGTTTCTCTCTGGTGTGGTGCTGTTCCTCTGACTGTCTGAAGAGATTTAAGACGGAGAAATCCAGCAGCAGGTAACTCTACTCAGTCATTAAGAGCGGTTTTATTTGGCCCCTTCTTAAAGGCTTCAACAGCCGGAGAAATGGAGAATAAATGAGGTAGGCGTCAAAATGGACTCATGTCATATTTTATTTCCATGTAGCTTCTAATCAGATTGTAGCATCTTAAAGAGCGTTTCGAAAGCCAACCAGGATATGAGCTTCATGTGGAGTCTGTTTCCCTCCGCCAAAACCCATCAAAATAAATCATGTCACTCTAAGTCGCACGGCACCGATCTGTTAGCGCAGATGCAGAATGCTAAAATGGAAACAAGTCTTTCTGAAAATGAACTAAGATGACTTTGGGCATAGATTTGGGTGTGGATGGTTGAGACGTAAATATCGGTTTAAAGACCCATATTTAAAGTGACCACAGATGTATAATACAATTATTGAACATTTATAAAAATGCAGTGTGAGTGTGCACTTTGCTTATGCTTGATGCCCAAAAGCTTTTTTTTATTTTCTTTTTTCTCGTTGGAAATTATTGGTTCAGGGTTTCTGGAAGTCTTAAAAAGTCTTAATTCGGCCTTCCACAGGCCTAAAAAGAGTTGAAATCGGAGCGAAATGACTGAAATTTATAAAGTCATGGCATTAAATGTTGCATGCACTGCAAAAAAATAAGATAAAATGTAAATACGTCCTCGTTATATTTTAATTTTGTTTTCCAGTGCAAATTTCTTAATTGTTTTTTTTAAGCATAATCTTACATCATTTTATTCATCTTCTGTCAGTGGGATGAAAGCTTATTTTCCTTTTGAAATAAGTTGATTATTCTGAGTCCATGGGCAGAGATTTATTCTCGTTTTAATGAAAAACTCACTTAATTTGATCAATGTCTCATTAAACAAGACTTCTTATTTTATGCCATTTCACTTCTCAAGTAAATGCATCTTCATTTGTAAAGAATCCTTAGACAAATCCTTAGACATCTGCACTGGAAGATGAAAAAAACACAGAGAAAGAATGTCACATTTTGACTGTGTGCATCAGAAGGTACAGTAAAGTCAATATCATTATGACACCCTGGACCATAAATCCAGTCTTTAGTATAAAGGGGTGTATTTTTAACAATTGCAGTGTTGTTCTGGTGCCCATTGACTTTCACTGTGTAGATAAAAACTGTTCTGATGAAGAAAAAAAGATGTCATAGATGTTTGAAAAAAAAAAAAAACACGAGGATGAATGAATGATGGAAGACTTTGAGTCAACTATATTGCTTTCATTTTGAATGGCACTTTACTATATATTTGTTTCCATGAAGGATTCAGGAATACATCAAATTTTTAGTTAGCCCTCCCTCAATACATCTCCAGTGCAATTCACAAGCCATTTAGTTAGTTCTTGATAATAAAAAGGAGCATAATGAGCCCACAATGCCTTGTCAGCTCTTAAAAAAAGGTCTCAAATGATCTATTGTCTCATTCGTTCATTAGCATTTAGTTAACATCCTTTATAAGATAAAAACAAGTGGTTTCTCGTCTCAGAGTGGTTCGCCTGCGGATCTGCAGAGCGCGCATCACCCCAAACACTTCAGTGTTATCTTCTCGACTTCCTCCTCGTTCCCACTGGGACTCTCGTCCTCGCTTTGAAGTGGCTGCACTTGAAAAAGACATCTCATGCACGCTGAGAGGAGTAATATAAAAAAACGTCGTGAGGAGATTGGTTTTGGCTGCTCGAGTTAGGGGGATTTGTGGGTCAGACTCAAAAACTGTGCGCAACAGCAAAAGGATGTAATTGTTGCCGTTGCTCAATATCAAGCGTGTGCCATGGTGAGAAAAACTTCTAAGCGATGCCAGGAGAACCCCGCACCATCCGTGCAGTACGGTACTTTGTCTGTCTCTTCCGGCCCACTTAAAATAACGAGACCTCCCTTCTCATTTGGTTGTGAAAGCATCGCTCAGTCTTGCCAGTGTGTGTCCTTTCATGCATACGATTTGGCAAACAAGTGGATCTTTTGACCCTATAGCTTGTTTGCATATATAGTAAATGCTTTAATGTGCTCGCTCTGCTCGGTTGCTGCTTGCTTCTTTAAATCAGGCTATTTTAGTTGATGTCAAGTGAAGCCAAGGGGTAATGACAGCGCTGGCAGGCACACTTGCTCTTCTTTGCGGCGAGAATCAAAAAGCAGGCTGCAGCTTTCTGCCATTTTCAGTATCTGACACAAGCAATCGTTTTCTATCAGACACCAGGGATTTCATCTGGAATAATATGATGATGCTACGGGCTGTCATAATAAAGGATTGTATGATGGAGGCTTGTTTTGGCACATAACAGCTGGCTAACATCTATTTAGGTAGCCTGCTTTTTTTATGCATGTTCTGCGATTTGTAGGGCTTGTTGAATTTATATGGTTTTGGAACTGTATGGTTAATAAGAGGTGATGTGTTGTGATTGCGGTCGATATTAATTGGAGTCAAAATGCTTGGTCAAGCCTTGATGAGTTATGTCTTCATTATGAAAAGCAGGCAAGATATGTTCAGGTTTTAAGAATGTATTTAGTAATATTGTATGGATTAACAGTTTTTTATTTACATAAAGCTACCAATGTGTTTTCTGAAATGTTAGTGTGATTCATGTGATCACACATTTGAAAAATTCACAAATTGTCTCATCCTGTGCCAACAATAACACGTTCACACAGGAGACATAGAGTTTTATTGTCAAAAAAAATTTCAATATTAATTGGCCAGTAAGTTTTCATCACCTATTGACTGGGATAAAAAAAAATCTGTTTTATTAATTCACTTTTAATTTTTGATCATCTTTAAGCTAAGAGTTCCTGTGAGTGACCTGCAGGAAATGGCAACTCTATTTTATGTAAATATTATACATAATTTAATATCCTCATAATAATATCATATGTTTTAAATAATTATATTTCAACCCATTTTTGCATATGTATTTGACATAAGTGCATCAAATAAAAAATAAAAAAAAATGAAGGACAATGTATCTGTGGTCTAATATCATTTTCAGCTATTTGTCCTGTTCTCTGTGTATTTTGCTAGTTCAACCATGCATTATTTTGGAAAGAAAAGTAACAGACCAACTGGCAAGTCAAAGCTCAACCGTACCGTTATTTAGTGTTTGAAAACATGTTACTTTTGGATTCTGAAGACTTTAGGGCACATGGAATATTTTTTCTCTCTCAATGCATCCGTATTTCTCATCCAGATAACTTTTAAGGTGGGAAAGGGTTAAAAGTTGTAGACTTGGTTTATGGGGAGGCATGCAGTTTGCGCCAAAGCCATCTGAGGGGGTTTGGTTATTGCCGGTAATAGCATCATTAGGGGGAGAAGCGTTCCAAACCATATTAAAGCCTTATAGCTGTATCAGTCATGTGAAATGATATGCCTTTGTTACGCCAGAGTCAACCCACCGTTTCATCTACCTAACCCAGAGATATGGCTTTCATTGCTATCGGGCCCTCTGCTGTGATAGATGATGCAGTTTCATGTGCCAGCGGAGGCATATGTCTCTGCTTTTCACTTGTTTTTAATTAGCTTTCTGATCAGTGGCAGCTGGTCAATAGGGGGCGCTGGGGTGCCGCCCTCCTAGAGTTAGCCAGGGAAGAAGCTCACTTCGACATGTGAAAAATAAGTGAAATACATATTGCGAAATAATCACGAAATTGCTTTTTTTACTCATACTATTTCTGTGTATATTTAAGCACCTATTAAAAAAACATAAAAAATAAAAACTCTATTTTGTTTGTTGTGTGTATTCGGTGCGCCGTAAAAATGGGCGTGACCATTTGTAAACTCTGTGTGTGTGTGCACTTTGGATGGGCTAAATGCAGAGCACGAATTCCGAGTATGGGTCACCATACTTAACAGTATGTCACGTCACTTCACTTTTTCACTTCTTCATTAGCAGTGTGAATCAGTTTTTTATTTTTTATTTTTATCACCAGCTGCCACTGTTTCCAGTGCTAATCAGGATGATTTTATTGAGTCCATCCTCACTCATTTTCCCTGGTATCATCTCAAAAACAGATTGATGAAAAGAAGAATGTTTACTCATGCACTTCGGTGCGATGATATATAACTCCCAGTAAGATCTTTCCTGTTTAATTTTGAGATAAGGTGAAACAGTTCGACCCTCCATGCTAAATCTCTGCACGTCGGCTTCGAAACCGGTGCACTTTAGTGTGGTTTCGGCGAAATAGTGTGAGAAGATATTCCTCTATCTCTCTCTCTCTCTCTCTCTCTCTCTCTCTGGAGTGGAAGGAACTGAAGGGAGGTAAGCTATGCATGATGGGGAAAGGTTTCCTCTCTCTTCAGTTAGGGTCATGTGAGCCACTTGACGGATAAGCTTTGGATGCTGCGGGCTGAAAGCGCTAGAGGCACAGTGCTGATTAAAACTCAGACTGCTATCTATCATCTGCTCTCCCCCCTCTGCCCCGGTCTCTTCCACCCTCCTCCAGCGCCGTCTTCCTCGTATTACTCTCTGGTGTGGGCGCCACGTAACAGATGGGTTTCCCAGAATCCAATAACGTTCAGTGGGGTAAAAGCCATTTACATGTGCCCATCACCCTCCTACAGAAGATACCCTTATTCCTTACAGTGTGAGTAGACCTCTGTGTCTCGCTTTCACAGACCAATGTGCTAATTTCCCTCAGCCAGTCCTCTTATCTTTTCATGGTGGTTACTATTATACTATATTTTAAAATAAAAAGTGTTAAATATACAATGCTTCTATTTACATTTTAATTTTACAATTTGTATGATTTTAATCATTTTCCAACCTAAAATCAGCAAGCTTTTATTTTGATGGGTTGCCGGCAAGTAAGAGCGTAAGTGAAGACAAATGTGAAGCATGTCAGTGAACGAAATGTCAGTTTTGCATTTTGCTGTGAAATGGCATCGCTTTCAGTTTGAAGGGAGATCGTAGTTAGTCGAATTAAAATGGTGATTGTGCATTAACTGATGTCAACCATGTTGGTGCGTGAATGAGTGGTCTGAACTTATTTACACAGTGCATTTTTTTTATTTTGGTCACACATGCACGCTAGCGCACCACTTATATGTGCCCCGATCATGACTCTTTTACACTGACAGTGAATCTGAATCTGACCAGGAGCTGTCAAGATCCAGAAATCATAATCCATGAATTTTTTTTGCTGTTCCAAGTCTTCATTTCACAGCTTTTTGTAAGGAACAGACTGACAAACTCATTATTTGCTATAAACTCTCAAATCTTATGAAGTTGTTTAAATTTGACACAATGGAAGAAATGACACTTGGCATCATTGACATCAAACCTGGTATGACATGACTTAACATATACCACTGTTCTAATAAAAAGACATATTTAAAAAAATATTAAAATGTTATTTCAAATTTCTGTTCATCAAAGAATCCTGAAATAAAATGTATCACAATATCCGCAAAAAGCAGCATAGATGTTTTCAGCATTGATAATAATAAGAAATATTTTTTGAGCAGCACATCAACATTATAGAATGTAACACTGAAGACTGGAGCAATGGAAAAGGCACATTTGTCATCACAGGAATAAATTACAGTTTATTAAAATACAAAACTATTGTTTCAAATTGAGACAATATTACATTTTTACTGTATTTTTCAGCAAATAAATGCAGCCTGGGAGATTATAAGAGAGTTCTTTCAAATCTTAAGGATCCCAGACTTTTGAATATTAGTGTACACATATGAATGAGATTTCAAATCTTCCTCAAATAAAACCTCTGCATGATTCAGAAATGCATTTATCGCCATTTTTCACCAGCCTCAACATTCTCTGTTTCAGAAGAAAGTTAAGGCTCTTGGTAAATGTTGACCAAATGTTCACTTTTGGGTGGACTAAGATATTTAGAATTTCAGGATCTTCATTTGTAAATAAATACATTTTGTCAATGTGTGCCAATTTGTAATCTCTGTATGTGCCCTGAAGGTCATGTTCAGCTTGCTCTTGTTTGTTCCACTGGCTCATATAATACAGCATGGTTTGCACTTCCTGGGAATTTATCTAGATCGATGGAGGCACTTCTTTTCTGCTGGTTTGCAAAATGAGAAAGGTGAACATAACTTTTGTAGTTAGGGCATGAGGTCAAGAATTTGGTTTCTGTCTCATTCTGTGTGATAAGAGCTCAGCATGCTTCTTTGTAACCAGTCTCTCTCTCTCTCTCTCTCTCTCTCTTTCTTGCTCTCATTTTCTGAGTCCTGGTGGCCTGTTTTTGAAGCCCCTCAGTAATAGGATTATGTGTGCCATGGCTGACTTTGTGAGAAAGAAAAAAAAAAGATAGAGATGACAACACACAGTGTTCAAGATGGACACAATTGGAAAGACCTTTAAATAAAAAAAATCACCTAGTAACAGAGGTGTCAAGTAACGAAGTACAAATACTTCGTTACTGTACTTAAGTAGAAATTTGGGGTATCTATACTTTACTTGAGTAATTATTTTTCAGCCGACTTTTTACTTCTACTCCTTACATTTTCACGCAAGTATCTGTACTTTCTACTCCTTACATTTAAAAAAATAGCTTCGTTACTGCTATTTCATTCCGGATTGTTATCGTTCAGAGAGAGAAAGAAAAAAACCCTATCCAGATAAATCGCGCCATCAGGATGGAGTGAATTTGATTGTGGTTGGATGAGAAGTATACATATATACCATTCCGACACCCTATTGGTCCATACGCGATCCATCACACCTGCACATGACACAAGTCACATCACACTGCATAGACAGTTTTGGGTTCGTTTATCAAAAAATATATTTCTTAAAAGTAGGTTGGAACCAGTAGTATCCGATCGCCTCAGAGTCCGTCCGCTTAAATTTCAAATGAAACCGGCGTCAGTCCGGTCTCCTCCCGTCTTTCAGTGCGCTCTTCAATCCGCCGACCACGGTGGAGCAGCGCGAGCTCAAACAGAGACAGAAGGTGTGTGTTTACCGATAGATTGTTAGAATATCTGTATCTGTGAAGTTCTTTGTCATAAATACAGTTTACAAAAGGTCACGATCAGTCGGTTTCTCATCTAGTGTAAAGTTTTCGCTTGTCACCGCTAATCACGAAACAGCTGTTTCCTTACACTTATTTAAATATACTTCATTTAATCATACGTACATACACTACTGTGCAAAAGTCTTAGGCAGTATTTTCACTTAAAAGAATGGTGTTCGGCCAGTTATTTATATATTTTGCTGTAGAGTGTCACTGTCAGTATAAAATATCAGTTTACAATTCCAAACATTCATTTTGCCATCGTCAAACTGCTTGTGCATTCAAAATCGCACTAGATTATTATTAAAATTAATGGCAAACTACTGTCCTACTGACACATTGCAGCAAAAGATATAAATAACTGGCTTAAAACAATTTTTTTTAATGGTGAAAACACTATTCTTTCTTTTCCATAAGACTTTTGCACAGTACTGTATTTTAAAAACGAGATTGTTGCTACTTTATAAAGAATGAGCATACAGTCATTCACAGAACTGATTTAAGACAGTGACAGACAGCACTCATCTTAACTAAATATCAGAGTGAGTGACAGAGATACAGTAGAAACATTATGTGTACTTTTGTATTAAATAATGACCCAGATTGTGAAATACATTTATTAGCCTTAGATTAAGGGAAGCACAACTTGGGAAATGAGAGCATCCAAGGTGAAAGCTATGGATTTATTTTAAATATTTGTAATGTTCTTTAATGTTATCCATAGTTTTTTTTGTAGTTCTTTTTTTTTTTTTTTAAGTATCGGTTCAGGCACGTTGAGGCGCCAGTACCATTTTAAAAGTATCGAAAAGGCACTGGACCCTACTTAAAAGTTATTATTTATTTCTCACTACTGGCTCATTTGCCAAATGGGTGCTTTCACTTCGTCCTCCACAAATTAAGCTACTGTAGGTAGTTGGGTAGTGAGACGTTTTAATAAATTATCGTTTGCGATTAATGACGCAAATGACAATGTTGTGATATCTAGGCTATAGAGCATCACAGTCCCACCCACAGCTGGTGCCGGAACTAAAAATTCAATGCAATTTCTGCATTGACATTTGGGGTATAAGCCATTAAAACGTAACCATACATGGTAGACTTAAAACCAGCTACGGCTGTACTAAGCAACAGTATATGCTCATATAAACGTAAAAAGATCATGGGGGCACTAACCTTGTTTTGATCTAAATGCCTTTTATTCGCTATGTCTTGGCTAAGTACTTCATTACCCACAATCCTGAACAATCCCACAATCCCACAGTGATGCATCTGATTGGTGGAGCTCGTATAACCGTCTGGTTAAACCCCTCGAAGGTCCGTGAAGACTGAAGATCATTAATAAAAAAATAAAATAAAATAAAAACCTGTATTGCGTTTTTGCACGGTAGAGTTATCAGTGCAATCATGATCTCCTTGGCTGCCATTGAGAGTTTTGCAGGGAGGTTGGTAACTTTAGTTAGCATCATCGTCCACTTTAGCTAGGCTACTGTAGCCTCCATATGAAATGAGTCATATCAAGCATTTTATAATGCCACTGTCAAAACAATATTTAGCCTAGACATACCTTTTTGTGCATTTACTGAACATTTGTGTAATGGCAACGACATGTGTTGACAACTGAGCAGTGATTGCAGTCAGATACAAAGCACTGCACCATTGCTGACGTTATCGTTAACCACTTTCACACACGCACACAATATAAAATACACGATGATAAAATAAAAATCAATACACAATACATATATAAAACACTATTTATTTACACGATTAATACTGAAAGAACTGCTATTACTGCACATTCACTATATAAAATAAAATTCACTGGAGGAAAAAGTTCGCGCGAGCAGCCGTTATCAGATTTGGATGTCGCTCAAAAGGCTCGTTGCCTCGTTCGCAGTTGTGGCTTCAGTCGAATTCAATGGGGCGCGGTGGTTTATGGGATGAGTAGTTCCTGCGCTCGAAATGAAAATATGTACACAGTCTTGTACCTTTGACTTTTTTTGGATTTTGTCTTAATTTTTTCACTTGAAATGATATGTTATATGCTTATGAGTTCAGCCGTAGCTGGTTATCCTCACACATGCTCTAAAACTCTTTAGATACGGATTTTTCCGAAAGTGAATGGGAGAAATAAATGGGAAATTTACTTCCGGCACCAGAGCTCTCTCGGGCTGTGGGTGGGACTGTGAAGCTCTATATCAACTTTGTAACTCGTTACCCTCCGAACACTGGACATAGCAGACGTATGTACCGAATACAAGAAGCTATCAATCAAGAAGGTATCAGGATTATGAGTTATTTTTCATTTTTAGTTTTTGAATAATCACTTAGATTAATCATTCATTTTGACAGCACTATAATGTTTATTGTAAATAGTCAACCACACAAGAGTAATTGTTTCTTAGCCTGCACCAATGTTCTTGTCCATTGCCCTCACAGAGTCCTGCAGCTAAGCTTGGATGTACATTTACATTCCATTCAAGGTTATTGATGACATGCCTCTGAAGTTTGACTTTTTGCACCATAACAATACTTATTGGCAACTAGTCATCATATCTCTAGCTCTTTAATGTATTTGCATTGTACTAAAATGAGTTCATTTTCAATGGGCATATATGTGGCTGAAACAGGTAGCCTAGTGCCTCCCAAATTTTTCAACATGAACATTTTAATATAACATTATAGTCATTATGGCCTTTAGAAAAATTTTTTTTGAGGAGGTGGGGTAGTGCACAATAGGCCCTTGAGGCACGGCCCAAGCTTTTGTTCTTAATGGCATTTTTTTTCCCTTACATTACTTTTACTTTTATACTTTAAGTAGTTTTTTAAACCAGTACTTTTACACTTTTACTTGAGTAAAAAGCTTGAGTTGATACTTCAACTTCTACAAAAGTCTTTTTAAACCCTAGTATCTATACTTCTTGAGTAATGAATGCCAATACTTTTGACACCACTGCCTAGTAACAAGAGTACACCGTTGGGTTTCAGGGAAATTGTCTAGGTGGGAGATCACAGACAAAAGGGCCCAAAAGACAGAAACAATGCATAAAGACAAAAGTTTACCATACAAACATACTCATACCCAATGGTCTATATACTGTGTATATATTGGTCCATATATGTCTTCATTATAGGATATAGATATTTAATTCATCTGGTAAATATGTACCATAACAATGGGAGCATTGGAATTTGGGACACACTCTTATCTTTGATGGATGCTACTAATCTTACTGGGCACCCACAGATAAAACACACACACACCATCCAGCCAGTAACTTTTCTCAAATACCGTGTGTGTGTGTGTGTGTGTGTGTAATTGGCATCATGGAAGTGTACAAAAATCATAGTAACACATGATCCTTTTTGGAAGGATATAGGGCTGCTTCTGACATGCAGGCTGCAGATGCATGGAGTGAATAGTGATCATGTGTGTATCTATAGATCAAGCCTTTCTTCCTTTCTAATTGAAACGCTCCCTTGGCGCGCTCTATATGCATGACGTATACATGCATTTAGCTCTCTCTCCCTCATAAAGGTGATAGTTCTCATTTAGTGCATAGATTTATTACCTCTGCTCATCTCATACCTATAGTAATGACCTTTGAAACTACCTCCCCTCTCTCGCTCTCCAACACCTCCCTCTGTCCCACTTGTCTCCTTTACCACATGTCTGCAGTCTCAATTCATTTCCCTTCATTTCATTTGGCTGTCTTAATGGACGAGGGGAAGGGGAAATAGAGCCCATTACTGGGCTATGGACTTTCATCATCTCTCTCGTTCTCTGTCTGCCCCACTTCTCCTCCACCTCCCTCTCTCTCTCATGGCTCTCTAATGACTAATGCTAATGAACAGAGACATCTTTAACAAAAAGACATTGAAGCAAAAAACAACCTTCGATTTCAGAGAGGAAATTGTGTTTTACGGTTCTCTCTTTCTTGGTGTGTGTGTGTGTGTGTGTGTGAATGAGTGTGACAGAACACATTTAGGATGTATATCTGATCTGTACATACATGCATGCATATTAAAACATGCTGGTTGGTTGTCATTTGAATCATGGATGATGATAATACAGAATCTGAGTCTGTGTGTGAGAGGACAGAAGGTCTGGCAGATGAGGGAAATGTGCAATAACAAAAGGTCAAGGTTTGTGGCCTAAGATTCAGGAACCTTGACCTTTGCTACAGGCATAACTGAGAGAGACATGTGGACCTACTTTAGGAGCTTACACACACACACACACACACACACACACACACAGTTTGCCTTTCACTTTCCATCGTTGTCTGTTTTCATCGGCCCATGTCTCCTTTAATCTACAGAGGTACAGACTGCAACTGTCAACAGTATTTATTACACATTATCATCCCTAACTACAACCCTGCAACAGAATTGCCCATAAAATATATATCCATAAGTTAACCTAAAACATGTCCAAAATTTTCCATTAACGAGTATTTAACAAAGCACAACTTCAGTACGTATACTGTGGTGATACTGTGGAATATTATTACAACTTAAAGTCTGCTTTAGCAATACTGAAAACAGGTGTGCTGCTTAATATTTTTGTGGAAACTCTGATTTTCTTTTTTTCATTTCTTATTTCATTCAATTTTTTTTTTTTTTTTTTTTTTTGTCATTTATCGGTATAGCTGTAGCTTAAAAATAATTACCAGCTAGAACTTATGATATCTGAACATCCCCAAAAGCACTAATTTGTTGAGCACACTTTAGCACCATGTATTTAAACAGTACATTGTTAGTCATCACTTATCTTTTTATGGTTACAGAATATAACTGATCGCCAAAATTACAAAAATAAAATAAAAATACTCCCACCCACACACATAGTAACATACAAAATCAGGGCCGACTGCTCTCTTGATACCGGGAAATAAACCACCTTTATAAAGCACTCCCTAATCTGACAGACATTCACTCCGCACATACATATAGATATGAAAACTCCCTCAATACACATATGCAGCCAAACTGTACAGTCGGACACAAAATTATGTGTGAGGGGAGGAATATTAGAGTGAAAGTGGCACTCTTTCCATTTGAAAACTCCTCTGGGGACACTTAAGTGTGCTGCAAGAAACTTCAGGCCAAAAGCCCTTGGAATCAGACCACACATTAAAGGGGAGTAAACGTAAGAGTATCTTTCAAAATAAAGAACTGGGTGTGTAAACATACTGCAAGGCAAGTAGAGGGAAAAAATAAGAATTGGCAACCATCCTGACAGATTTTAAGGAGTAAGTGGTTGGATTGAATAAGCCAATGGAAGTTTAGAGTAAAAATAATTCCTAAAGGATCTGGCCGCTGTCTAGACCACAAATGGAGGGGGTTTTGAATGCCGTCCCTAAGGACTTCCTGGACTTGGACTGCTGGACTCATTGATTAGCATTTGTTCAAGGCCAGAAGGGTCAATACATTGTATTTGGCATGGTCGTGTCTACAAGCACCACACTCAGAGTTTGCTCGCTGAACACACACGCACACACACACACACACACACACACACATCATTGTATTAGATTAATGTGAGTGCTGGTTTAAGGCAACCACTAAAACATGTACAAGATGGGACTGAAAGCACACTGCTGAAGAGCAACGCAATGAATGATGTCAGTGCATAACTGTGCCTGCATTGCATGGAACTATGGAAATAGGTTATTGACATAAACCTTTTGTTTAGTGGATCATACATGAAAGCACAAATGTCTGCTAAAATTATCCTTATACTCTAAAAAATTATGGGTTAAAAAAATGCTGGGTTCGTTTTGAAGGGATAGTTCACCCAGAAATGACAATTTGATGTGTATCTGCTTACCCCCAGGGCATTCAAGATGTATGTGACTTTGTTTCTTCAGTAGAACACAAACAGAGATTTTTTAAACAATCCGTTGCAGTCTGTCAATCTTATAATGGTTGTGAATGGAAGTCGCGACTAAAACATACAAAGAAAAAAAAAAAACATACATAGGCAAAACCAAATTAAACTCTGCGGCTTCTGTCAATACACTGATGTGTAAAGACACCAAACAATCAGTCTGTGCAAGGAACTGAACAGTATTTATATTGTTTTTTAACCTCTGATACACTGCAATACCTGAACTGTATGAGCGCCTCCTCAAAACACAGCCTTCAGGTGAGGCGTCTTCATCTTCTTGCTTTATCTCTCAAATGGACCACTGACACTCCTAATTGAGATTGTAGATAGTCACCTGTCTCTCAAATGGACCATTGTCACTCTGTTCCGGAACAGTGTTTTAGATACAACTGAATCACTGATTTCTAGTTGTGTCCTCTTCTGGAAGGCCAAACAAAGTAGTTTCACTTTCACAATGAAACACACAGTGTCTTCACGACATGGCGGCTCACTCACATTAATCTAATACAATGATGTGTGTGTGTGTGTGTGTGTGTGTGTGTGTGCGTGCGTGTGTGTTCAGCGAGCACACTCTGAGTGTGGTCCTTGTAGACACGACCATGCCAAATACAAATTGCTAATCAATTTGCCTTGAACAAATGCTAATCAATGAGAATAAAAGTTATGCCTTCTTTCTTAGGGTGAACATTTGGGTGGTGTTATGCAAATCTTCCCACATCGTGACATAGAGATGTGGGGGCGTGTTAGAACGAGCCGTTTTAGGAGGGTGTGATTTTGACTCTTAAATTTTATAAAGAATATCACTTTAAATTTGAGACTTTAGTCTTAGCAACTTTACAGATATTCTGTATGCACCAAGAGCTTGTAACGCACCAAGTATGCACCAAGAGCTTTCTTCTAAAAAGAAAGTAAAAATTTAAAACGCATCAAATGTCTACTTTAAATCCACTAACGAGATACATAGCTGAGGAAAAACTCTGCATAAACATACAGAATACATTGCATACACCACATTACACGTAATACGTTTAATTTCTATTGTGCAATATGTATATACAGTTTGCATGTGAACATGTGTAAAAAGCAGGCCCTAATAATGTTTTGGTATGAAACATGTGTTTCTCACTCTGAGTGAGAGCTTGTCAGTGATTTTGCTGAGCTGTGCATCACTTTCAAGTCTTGCATGTATGATTTGCATGGGAACTAATTTGCCTTTACCCACGCTTACTTTCAGTGACAGAGTATGTGTATATGATTATGTGTTTTCATGTCCCTTATCCACTATAAAAACCATAAGCACCTAAGATTATGCCCGTGATGTAAGCTGACATTGATTGTAATGTGTGTTGTGTATGTGGTGTAGCCTACATAGTGGAAATGTTAATGTAATTTCATAAAGAGCCAGTGAAATCTCTTTGCAAACTGATTTTCTTCTTACATGTGCTGATGTATTTCCTCTTAAAAAATAAAGTTTGAATAGTTATATTTTAGGCTATGTATTTATTTACGTATGTATGTATGTTTTTATAAAAAATTTGGTAACATTTGGTAGTTGCTTATTAGCATGTCTATTATTAACATATTGGCTGTTTATTAGTGCTTATAAAGTATATAATGCATGACATCCATAATCCTACCCAATACCCTAAACTTAACAACTACCTTATAAACTATTAATAAGCAGCAAATAAGGAGTTAATTGAGGCAAAAGTCATAGTTAATGGTTAGTTAATAGTGAGAATTGGACCCTAAAATAAAGTGTGACCAAAATTTTGACCTATAAATATTTATATAGCCAATTGGCTTTCATTTACCTCACAGGCACATACCATAATTTGTTAATTGCAATGGCATTAGATGGAGGAACAATCTCATTCTAGAAAACTTTGAGTAGACCACAATTTTAGTGTAGGATGAGTCATTTATATTTTTGATCCAGTGCTCGCTAAAGCTTATATCTGCAAAATTTGAATTTGATCAACTGTTAGAAGAATACTAGCTATAGATTAGCCTCAAAACTAACAGACATGGACTAAAAGCAAAATGTACTTGTTCCTTGTTCCATAAATCTAATGTCAAGTGAAGTTATGCTTAAAACAGAGTTAATCATCTTATGGAAACATTTCACACAAATGTATGGCTAGTCTTTTCTCTCTTTTTCCATCTTGGTTTCTTGAGTCCTGTCTCTCTCTCTCTTTCACACACATACAGTCCTATAATCTCTTTTTATCACACGTTCTCACACATTCTCTGGCATTGAATTAGTTTGAATTAGTGAGTCCATTGCTACGGAAAGGAGACCAGTGGGATTTAACCTACTTAGTACGCCTTTTAATAATGTATGAGTGAGATTTGAGAGCCGTGTGCAGCACAATAAGATATCTTCACTTGCTCTTTTTCGGCTTTGATCTCTCCCTCTTGCTGCCTGCTTTTTCTCTCAGTTTCTCATTCCTGCTTTGAGCGGTACCCCCAAGATGCTCAGCACACCTTCAGGGAGAGTCATGATCCATATTCCATATGGGAGGATATTTGAATTAGATTTATATATAGAGTATTTCTATTTCTGTTGTGTAGACTGGAGAATGGATGGGTAGAGTCGAGTAGAAAGACGCAAGATAATACAAATGGACTTGGAAGGATTTGTAAAATTCCTATATATTTTTTTTCCTATATTTCCTATATTTTCCTTGGAAGGACAGATAGACGCTTGGTATGGTGAAGATGCAGACGTACTGATTACAAATGAGCAGATTTTTTTGCTCATCACTGGTTCTCCACCTCAGTCCATGCTCTCACATTTCCAGGTTATGCCCAGATAGATGTGAAGATCCTGCTCTGTGTTCCTGAGAGAACGCTACAGTTAACAAGCTCACTGGGGAAGACCTTGGCAGCATTTTCCCACGCTGTCAAGCCGAGTTCAGTGCTCAAGAACGGGCCCTGGGTGTTAAAATGTCAGGCGTTGCCTATTTCTTTCTCTAATTTCTCAGTTTATTTCCTCTCTGTCTGAAGTATGATGTCAAACTGGATGTATTGTGATGTTCCGGATGTCTGTCAGCGAAACTATAAGAATGAAGAATACATTGCTACAATGATCGGCAATCATTGTATCTAATCTGAGTGCAGACCGTGGTGTATCAGACTGTATTATATGGGTTATTGGTTTTTCATTGGCCAGTACTGATAACGATATTTAGAAGGTTGGCCAATGAGTAGTCAGATTAGTATTATTATTATTATTATTTTTTTTATTTATTTTTTTTGGTGGAGATTTCTTTCTGTGGAGATTTAGGGGAAATTCTGTGGAACATGATATTGTATTGAACAGAGCTGAGGTGGTACCAGTTCGTTCAACATTATGAATGCTGGCCAGAAGAACTGCTCCTTTTTCCTCTTGTTGAAATCAGTTTCCACAATAATATTAAAGGGTCACTCCACCCCGAAATGAAAATTTTGTCATTAATCACCTACCCCTATGTTGTTCCAGACTCGCAAAAGCTTTGTTCGTCTTCGGAACACAATTTAAGATATTTTGGATGAAAACTGGGAGGTTTGAGACTGTCCCATTGACTGCCAAGTAAAATACACTGTCAAGGTCCAGAAAAGTATGAAAGACATCATCAGAATAGTCCATCTGCCATAAGTTTTCCAACTGTAACGTTATGAAGAGACGAGAATGCTGAAGAAACAAAAATAACGACTTTATTCAACAATTCCTTTTGTAAACCGTCTCCTCTGTGTCTCTCCACATCACCGTATCCGGTGTATGCTCTTCTGTATCAGCCACGTCACAAGGATGCACTGTTTTCTTTTAAATCAAAGCTGAATACACGAAGAAACAGTGCAACCTTGGGGATTAAATAGCTGAATTAAGTCATTATTTTAGTTTTCTTAGCTTACAAAAAGTATCCTTATCACTTCATAACGTTACAGTTGGAAAACTTATGGCAGATGGACTATTCTGATGATGTCTTTCATACTTTTCTGGAGCTTGACAGTGTATTTTACTTGGCAGTCTATGGGACAGTCTCAAGCCTCCCAGTTTTCATCCAAAATAATAATATATAATATATATAATAATATGACAGCAAAATTGTAATTTAAATTAATGCATTTAGCAGACACTTTTATCCAAAGCGACTTACACTGCATTCAGGCAAATGAACCCAAAATTAATTGAAATGAAAAACTGTACTCTATTGAAAATATTGGTAAACAGCAAAAGTGCATTACACATTGACTAGACTGTGTATACACTAGGATTTATAAAATTGCATGCATGCAAACATATCTGACAACTTAAAAAAATATCCTCTTCTCTGTTCCTTTCCACTCTTTTTCTGTCTTTCCTAGGTCACTGTGTTGGACTGACTCGTCTGGACAGGTTTGACCCGAGAGCAGTTTGTCACCTCCGGAGCACTGCATCTCATTTCCTTTTGCGTCACATCGTCCTAGTCCGTCCTGCTGAAACCGGGTGGATTGGAGTGAGATCAGAGTAACAATAACCCCGTCAAACAGTGCTGGGATTTACTGCCTCAACACACTTTTATTACCAGAGAACTTTGGGATTGTATCCAGAAAGTTACATAACTCCAAAACAAAGAGCGCTACACCTGTGAGCTGTACACTTTGATCGAATGCCGTCATAACCACTCACAAGCACCCTGGATCACCAGCCATTAACCTGTTTCTGTCTCACAGCCACGAAAGCAAGCGGCCGCACGGACAATCACAGACAAAGCTCTCCTAGTTGGATTACCAAAAGTAGCTCATGATGGGAAAGTAGACATCCGGCAACACGGATAGCCTGCACAGAAGTCTGGGACTCAGTGTTGTTTCTGAGCGTGCCATGTCTGGAAACGGCAACCCCTGCCCCAGCCCCGGAGGTCTGGGCACCCATTTAGGGGGCTTCCCTATGCCGCACTACCCTTACTTCTTTCCTCATATGCTAGGAGGGCTCTCCCCTCCAGCGCTTCCAGGACTTCCTGTCAGTGGATACAGCACTCCATCTCCTGCAAGTGAGTACCCTTTTTTTCGGGTGTGAAGCTTCTGCGTCTTTTTATCAGCCAATGCATTCAGGTGTGACACACTTAAAGATGTATCGCAAGATGACAGTAAACACAAGAAGTGCCCGTTATACAAGGTGTCAGTCATCGTTCAAAATAGTAAAAAAAAACTAGGACGGGAGGATAATAAGAAATAAATAGTTTTTTACAATTATTATTATTATCATTATTGGAGGCAGTTAGATGCTCATGGAAGAGATGACTCTTGAGTTGTTTCTTGAAAATTGTTCTGGATTAGGCTGTTCGGATGGATTTAGGTCATTCCACTAACAGGGATCAGCAGAAAAAGTCCTGGAGAGTGATTTTGTGCTTCTCTGGCGATGGGGCCATGAGCCACTGCTTGTTTGTTGACCTCAGGCTTCTGCAAAGGAGAGAGTGGAGGTACAGTAGGAGGGTGAGGAGCCTGTGCAGTTCTGTAGGCAAGCACCAATGTCTTGAACTTGATGCAAGCCGCGATTGGACGCCAGTGCAGAGAGATGAGAAGCCGTGTGACATAGGATTTCTTGGGCTTATTGAAAACAAGACGTGCTGCTGCATTCTGGATCATTTGCAGAGGTCTGATCACAAGTGTTAGAAGAGCATTGCAATAGTCCAACTTAGAAATGACAAGCACCTGGACGAGAAGCTGTGTTGCACGCTCTGTTAGGAAGGGTGTTGGGAAGGGTCTTTTGGTGAAATTTTTTACATAGCTTTCAAAAAGGCCATATCTCAGTGTTCAGTGATCTGATTGATTTGAAATTATAGGAGGTATATAGTAACAAACATATCAATTGGTCAAGACATCAGATTTGATTTTATATATTTTATCATTTTTTTTTTTTTATAATCTGAGCTCAAATATGGAAGTGTGCTTAATGTAGATGTGAGCTTAATAGGTGCATTTACCCTAGTTTATTTTCTCCATACTGTAGTTCATAGAATGGAGATCAGTTTCTGCCACAGTGACCAGGGACGAAGATGCTCCAGGAAGGATGAAAAAAATAGCACTATATGCATTACTTCTCAAAAGTTCAGAGTCAATGAGATTTTAACAAATCTTTTTGAAATAAGTATTTTATGCTCACCAAGGCTGAATCTTTTTTATTTTTATTTTTATTTTTTTTATACACACATTTTTTAAATGTATGTTATTTCTGTGATGTCAGCTGAATGTTCAGTAGTCATTGCTCCAGTCTTCAGTGTCACATGATCTTCAGAAATCATTCTAATATGATGATTCGCTGTTCAAGAAACATTTCTCATTATTATCATATTTTTTTCCCGGACTTTTTGATGAATAGATGATTACACTGCTATAAAATGAAATCTACTGTATGATAACAGAATTGTATTTTTTGGCTGGAAATTGGAGGGTTGGTAGTAGCTGTGATCGGTCTTTCTACTTGTGTGTTCACTACAGTTTAATTGAGGGATGTAAATCTGTTCTTGACAATATTGTGACTGCTATTTCTGTGTGTACTTTATGAATAACCCAGTGACCATATTAAACCTTAGGAGACCCTTGATTAAATACTGTTAAAGTCCAGCTTTAATTTTTGAACAACCACTATGTGACCATTTTAAAAACCCGTTCTTTGAGATATAGTCTAGCTTTCATAACTTTGGAACTTATCTCTTCATATCTTTTGAAAATCTATTTCAGCATAGCTTGTGTGTGCATAAATGACTGAAATACAGTTTAAATCAATATGTTAGAGTGACTGACTATTTAAAATCCCTCTGAAGTTTTGGTTCATCGGTGCTTGAGATCTGACAGATGTTTTTATGCTCAACTTTATGCTCTTCTCCGCTGACATGCATTGAATTTGATTATAGCCCAAACACATTATCCTGCTGTTCCATAAGACCTTGATGTGTCAGAACTCATCGGTTTATTCAGGTTATCTCTGCTATCTGTTGTTTGGCCTGTTCTGCACTTTGAGCTGAGAAAACCACCTAAATGTTCCTGGGCAAAACTGAGATGCCCGCTGCCCACAGTGCCTGGGGTCATGAACGCCCTTATGTGAACTAGACCTGTATGTGTTAGCTCGGGTATGTTTGCACATGAATATTTGCATGCGAGTACTTGATGATTATTGAATGAAGCATGAAAAAGCATGGTTTCTTCTTCATAGCTTATATGAAGCATGGTCATAGCAATCACAGCATGGTTTCTTCATAGCTTCATAGCTATATTTTTATATTTATTTAATGCTTAAGTAAGCCATTCATATGTCGTTTCCACAGAAAAAAAAAGAAAGAAAAAAAAGAAACTATATTGCTGTGCTTTCAAAACTTTCAAAACAGTTTGTTTGTGTATCCCAAACAGCCCAGAGAAACACTGGCTCAAAAAGTGTGAATTCGGGGGCAGGACTTCATTTGAAAGTAGACAAGACATGCCACAACTTGAGAACAGCCAACTGGAATAATGACGCAAATCACAGAGTTAAAAATGACAGTTTGAACTGATCCACAGAAAAGAACCAAACTCTTACTCTAGTTTTACTACTACTATTAAAGAAAATGGCTTTTTAGAGTAGTGACACAAACCACTGAATCAAATTTCATTAAAAATCGCCAGAATTACAGTATAGATATTAATATATTGTCAAGCAAGACAATATTGATTCAATTATACAGCAGGGCGATTTCTAGTCCAGTCTTCAGTGGTAGTTTCCAGTCAACCCTGGCGAGAGGAAGAGTTGTTGTGTTGTTCTGTAATCTGTGGAGACGTTCCCGTCCACTTTGCTCTCTTGAAATGACAGTACATAATGTTTTGACTCGGTGGGTGGGAGCGCATCTCGAGTCAGCTACTGATGCAGTGGCTGCCGCCAACCGCCGTCGGCAGAGGTTTTGGCAGTCAGTCAGCGGCAGCTCCTGCTGGGCCCGGAGCTAATGTGCCTCCCTGCATCGTGCTCTATGACAAACAACCCTCTGACGCTCTCAGGGGCTAATTATTACACACCCCCTGCTGACTTGCGGAAAGACTCTGCACGCAAAAATGTGGTGCCCATTGTGAGAAAAGGGGGTTGGGGGGTGTTGTGGGAATGTTATTTTGCTTCCAGAGGATGATGCAAAAGTTTGCATGGGATTACCTCCGGTGAACCTATTAGTCAGGGAGGCTGCATCACCGTGAAACCCAAATAAGTTTGCTGTATTGGCTTTGGGCGGTGTATTTGCATGAGGTCCAAATAAGAGAACACGGATCGATGGCGTGCGGAGCATTTATTTATCATCTTGCACAGGAGGTGGGATGGTGAACGTGGAATATGGAATATGGATGGATATGGAGGTGCCTGTTATTGTCAGGCTCTCCTAACTTGACTTAAACAGCCGCTAGAAGGAATCCCCAAGGTGCTTCTTGTCACTTGCTGTGCTGTAATGATGTGTCAACTGCCAGGCACTGAATTCAAGCAGCTGGAAGGTACAGTGATTAGAGCTGGAGCTAGTGGACTTCCACCTCCAATTCGGGCATCTTAGTTAGAAGGATATGCGAGTGTTTCAGTGTGGTTGCTAGAAAGGAAGGTGAAAGGTTCTAATAAAGACCGACAGTGATTCTAAGTCTGATTCTCATGTATGTACAAAGTGTTTTAGTCTCGGTACTGAAGTTATGAATTGCTCAGCTCTCACAAGATGTTTGGTACACTAAAAAAGCAAGTGAGATCTCACAAAGTGTGAGTGAATTATGAGATGAATGACTTGTCTGCTAGACTCACTTGGTTTCCGTTAGTGTCTGGGATGGAAAATGATATATTTTGCAATTCAGCATACTGCTCTGCAAAAACTGTGCTTCCAAAATGCACATGACATTTTCTTGCAGTGTGAAGTTGCTGTACTTCATCTAAAAGCGAACAAAATCTTTCTATGTTATTTATTGCTAATAGTTTGTATGACCTGAAACGTGCAATATTTGTGCAATTGTGTATGTGTAAATGTAACATCAGCAAATTTATTTGTCCCCCATGTAACAAATCTAGAGGTCTGTTTAGTTGTGGGTAGTTGTCAATGAACACATGTATGTATGTATTTATATGTGTATATATGTATTTGTTTGTTTGTTTTATGAAGAACATTTGTTATATATTTGTAAATAACTTTTTTGTTATTCAGAAATAACAAATTAACGTTTACTTGTAAAAACACATTTGGTATTTATGAATAAAACATTTATTCTCATTTATAAATAACTTTTAAATAATTGATCATTTTTCTAAAGAACTATTTATTTGTTAATGTATAATTATACATAGTTAACCCTAACCTGTTATTTCATTAAGCCAGTTAAGTAAGTTAGTAAGTAAAAGGAAGGAGGGAAGGAAGGATTATTTGTCATCTGCCCACATAACTATCGAGCTCCGGAGTAGACAAGTTAATAAAGGAGATTATTCATATACATAATATCATTTGTTCACATCTTACTCCTAATTTGAATCACTCCTTTGCTACCTTCCAGTTCAATTGATTTGAGAGATTTCTTCAAGGAGCTTGGTATCGAGTAATGTTGCTAATCTCCGCATCATGGACTGTATAGGTTCGCTTTTTTTTTTTTGGTCCTGCTCTTGATGCAGTCAGCACAGCTATGTGTCAATTAATGCAACTGATCTCACTCTAACTGACTGCAATTAAGATACTGATACATGTAGATGTCAATAAAATACACTCGATGTTAAGGTATGTCTGCTGGTTTCTGCTGTCACGCTGTGTGCTAAGCTTCTCAGTTTCCAGCAGTGGTAGCGGGGCTAATGCAGTGCTAATGCAGTGTTCAGCTGATCAGAACTGCCAGGTGTTGTGGTCTGCTCGGTCCTCCAGACGTCTTTTCAAAGATCTGGGCTACTGTGTTTTTTTAGTATAACCCTAATCCTTGAAAGCTCAATTTCCTCGGATTCATACCTCTGTTCTGCCACCAGTCTCCCCAAGCTCCACTTGAGTTAAATATAGAAGGCAGTGTAATGCCACAAAGTGGTTCGCATCATCAGCTACCAACAACCCCTGCCTGCTTCCCTCCAGGGGCCCTTCAGAAAGAGAAAGCATAGAAATATTCAAAGCATGGCAACTGTGCTCTATTCTGTGTGGAAATGCAGACGATTCTCCTTGGTTCGGTTTATTAATTTTTGATATGTTGTTGATGCTGTGTTTCACTGGCTTTTCGTATGCAAAAGCAGCAGTAGCGTAAGTTAACTTATGCGACACAAATGTCTTTTTATACTGTTGCACTCAATGTTTAGGTGACCTTTAGCCTTTCTAGCGTGGTTGTGCTGTGTTTAATCATTTTCATGTTTGAGATGCATGTCTAAAGTAGCATAAAATGTTATGTGCCTATCAGCGTTGTATGCACCTCATGTCTGTACTTAAATCTTAGTTTATATTGTATCTTAGTTTATATTGTTACTAAAAGCTTAAGTAGGCACTGTAAGTAGGCTTAACATAGGTTCCCTAAGTAGGACATACTGGATCAATGCCTTTGGTCCTTTTTTTTTTTTTGTAGTGGATATTTTTTGGCCAATACTGGGTGTCTATTTTAGTTTTTTTTTTAAATAGTACTGGATACTTACTGTGTCAAAACATCTATTTATGTTGTTATTGGGTATGTTTTAGTTGTTCTCAATACCAAGTATGCGAAGTTCGGACTTGTGTCCTTGGTAGTTCAAACTAGGGAGGACACAAGTCTGGTAATTCTTCAAATGGAACAGCAGCGAAACCTGATAACGTCACTCAGCTCACCTGGGCTACTCCAGTTATCCTCACTGTGTGTATGTTTACAATAAAATTAATTATGTTATCAAGCACCACTATAGTTAAACATATTAATAGCCACAAAAATGTAGTTCGGTATAAAAATGAAGTATAGTAAAGGCTTGTATAAAAGGAAATAAAAACAAAAGCAAACAATTCAATCAAACATATGCTACAAAGTCAGTATTGTACTACTGTAAAGTTAAATAAATATAAGAAATTATGAAACTTAACTTTGTGCTCAGCCAAAATGATACGACCTGGAACTAATTTAGTTTGAAAATGAGTTTTCTCCTCAGCCATTACATTTCAGACAACTCACACAAATCAAACAAATCATTCGAATCCATTGGTTTCAATTCACTAAGCTCTATTTTTTTAATGCCTAAATTCACATACAGTACAATCTATTTTTTTGAGATTTTAGTTGTAGCTCTTCTTTCTTTTTATTTTTTCAAAGCAGTATTGATTTATAGTAATAGCTATGTATATCGATCATGACCCATAACATGGAAAAGATAATTGGATTATTGGTTTCTTTCAAAATTATAATGCCAATATTGATCATTTTGTAAAGACCAATGCATATTGATTATCAAGGAACTTTTTTTTTTGTCCTATTGGGGAAATCATGTTATGCATGAGTCGTTTGTCCATTATACAGCACATTTCTACGTGACTTTTGACCGAACATATCAAGACTTCTCCCTGATGCTCACCAGACTGATGGTTTGAAGCCAGTTCCCGATACAAGAGCTGCCTGTCCTGCAGAAGCTGTCTGGAACACATTTTGCTACAGTGGTTCACTCACAGTTGTGTGTGTGTGAGGTGATGGGTCTGTCAAAGGGTCCCTGGTTTCTCTCTGGCTCCTGGAAGTGTGAAAATGCTGCCTGTCTGCTCTGGCAGTGGCTGCCCATGTCGTTTAGCTTTAGGATGTCATCAGGATTCCCGTCTCCTCTGGACGAGGAGCAGACCACCATTGTTTGTCAAGCCTGCTGTTTCTTCTCCTCGTCACAGGGGATTTTTTTTTTCTTGATGCTGCAAATGTGGATGATGGATCTGCATCTGGCAGACTCTGCCTGGGACGTGCCAGCATTTGGCTTGTCAGGGTGATATTTATGTCTCCTAACCTTCCAACCAGGGCCACCATGTCACTAGTTCATTCATATGTAGGTTAGGATTTTTAATCACACTTCAGTTGCTTATGGCAGCTATTGCAATTAATTAGTCTTGAGTAGTAATTTGCATTAATTTAGATAAATTGGTCATCTTGAAAATGCGAAATGGAACCATGACGCAGACCCTCTTATCTACAGTGGTCAGTGCTGTGGCGTAGTGGTTAGTTAATGTCAAGCTGTGGAGCTCATGTCAGAAATGCTGGTCCGATACTGCATAACGGTACAAAAAATAGTTGTACTGTATGCTTTAGGAATTGTTGTCAGATGCACATGTTCCCGATGCTTGGATAAGGAAATAGCTGAGAGAGTACCTTTGAAGCCGGGAGAATTGTCACTGCTCAGTCTAACATGGCCATCCTTCTCTAGATGCCCGGAGCAATCGAGCGATCTCATGACAATCACACTGTCACAGTTCGCTCATGTCTGAGACGAGCATGGCTGTCATTTTTGGAGCAGTCTGATTCGATGCGTGCTGATGTTGTTTACTTGCACCAGGCTGAACCGCTCAGCACATTCACTGCATGCATCGGTTAGGCCCAATCAGTAGTTTTATAAATGTGAGTAGATATTGGTAGATATTATTGGTAGCTAGTGGTAGCTAACTGTTTTGCATAATTTCAACCAAAAATGAAAATGCTGTAATTTACTGGCCCTCATGTCGTTCCACACCTTCAGTCGAGCACCAATGAAGGCTTTTCCTTACAACAGGTCATTGTGCTCTTGTCTGTCAAGGTCTACAACGGACAAAAACAACATAGAAGCAGTAAAAAGTAAGTTCCTTCTCTTTTTATGTTGTTAAAAAAAGCTTTGTTTGAAAAAAACAGACCAGAACAGGAACAGACTGTTTTTACTATTTTTACTTATGACACACATAATGACCTCAAACTTGACACATCGGAAGGCAAGACACCATGTTTTATTTTGAACTATTCTATGGCTTCAGAAGGCTGTTCATATATTTCGGGTTGGTAAGGTTTTTTTAATGTTTTTGAAAGTCATTGATGCTGCATATGTTTGATTGAATGCACCCTTGCTGAATAAAAGACTTTTGAAAAGTAGTGATCAGTTTTTTTAAATTTCACTGAATACTAATAAAAAAATATAATAATAATAATAATTGAAATCGATAGTGAATATAATGGAGAAAAATCAGAGAAGTTGTATTTTTGTTGAAGTATTTAATAGCTAAGAAGCTAATGTTACTATTACTCAAAATGTTGAGTATGGAAAAGACAGTGTATGATGGAGAAGAGGGAAGAGTTTTGGGAAATGGGCCTCGACCCTGCATCATGTCTAAGCATGCATAAGCATCCACAGCCCTGACAAGTCTCCTCCTCCTTTTCAACATGCCAATTTACCTTAAACCCAGTCAACATCAACCGCAAATGTATGTCTTTACACGTCAGTCCACCACATACGTTGAGTTTGTGTCAAGGTGTCAAGTTCAACCACAGTTCTCTTTTTACTCAATGTGTTGCAAGCTGATGAGAATGTGTCTTGTTGTATTTCAGTGCTGTTCATCATCAGACAGTAGTTGAGCACTGCAGTGCATCTGACCAGTGGCTATATGCTGCTCGCGTGCAGTGCATCTCATGTTGGCTCAGGCGGCATCAAATGATCCCAGTGTCCACATAATGTGCAACGGGGGGCAAGCAGACAGGGTGGCGACGGTGCAGCCTGCAGGCATCCTAAATCACCCTGGGTCAGGCGGCCTCTCAGAGAAGAATCTCTCCTTTGGGTCTTGAATTTCTTGCTTTTTCTCTCTCTCTCTCACTTGTGCTGCGTCTTCCTGGCTAAATGACAACAGCCTTTCTGACTATCAGGAACTTGACTGTTTATTTGTGTTGGGTGTTTTTCGGCCTTTTTGTGACCGAGAGAGCTGGCAAATGGGTGTTTCTTCAATATTGCGTTATTTTATACCATATATATATATATTTACTTACATTTTAAATGTATTTTGTGGCCTTGATAACGGTAAGATACTTATTTAAAGCTGCAGTCCATAACTTTTTTGGCACTTTAGCAGTTAATAAACAGAACTTTCTTTCAGTAAAATCATTGTTTATTTAAAATTAAATCATAAATGGTAACTATTAGAGATGAAAATTAAAATAAAAGATACAAATTAATGGAAAAGATTCAAATGAATACAACATCAGTACTGTGTATATTCTGCTAAACTTTCTAAGATAACAATCTAATAATCTTCAGAAGACAAATGAATTTATCCATTGTTTCTCTGTCTACATCTTGCCAAGTGTTCTCTCCTATCTTAATTAACCGGAAGTTCAGAGCTAGACCAGGTCACGTTGATATGTCATCGAGGGCCATAGATAAGATCTAATAAAACATTTTTACAACTTTTGAGCAGAACAGCAGATCTTGACAATTTTCATAGGTCAAATAGCAAAGACCAGCTCTTGGAAAAGAGCATGTACCACAAAGAGAGAGGACAAATTTAGCAAATATCCTTGCAGATAAAAAAATATTTTTGCAGAGAGTAAGTTTTCAACATCCTATCCAAATATCAAAACAGGATGTACTTTCTTATGTCAAATGTAGAAAAATACATAACGTCAATGGAGCGTGCGTATTAATGGAAATAAAGAGAATAAATGAATAATACTTGAGTAAATGTGTAACATAAAACAATAATATAAATGTAAAAGAATCACTGAATTATCGTAAAGAATAATTTGCAATAAATATACTGTTTAAATTAATATACAAAATAAGGAAATATTGCAATATTGAAAAAATTGCAGAAACCAAACATGATATTTAATGAGTTTTTAGGATATATAAAATGCTTGCTTGGAAACTATCTTTAGTTCAAAGCAAGGAATTGGTGAAACCATTTTTCTCCCACAATTTGTCAAATGTAATTTCTGTCAGTCATTTTTGCTATAGAAGGTTATAAAACAATTCTTGCATCATTCAATGTTGGAGATCATGGAAATGAAGTACAAATATTTATGGCAGATCAGAAAAGCAAAAAAATGATTTCTTCTGCGTCGAAAACTTGCCATAGTTAATGAAACCCATTTGTAGATAAACTCTTAATAATTGAACTTTAAATAGCAGCAATTATATGTTCAGTGAGATGTGTTCAAGTGCACTGCAAAGGATCGGTTTAACATTGAGGACCCTTTGAACCCTCCATCATGATGGAGCTGGATGGAGAGTGGTTTTAGTATAGGAGGGGAGAACCACAGGGACTCCCTTGAGAGTGGGAGGCTCTTATCATGCTCAGGGTGACACTGTTAAAATACTGCCACTTCCAAGTTGCTAAAAGCCTATTAAAGTAACTGCTTTTTTTGCTCCTATTCTGATTCCTCACTCACAGTCTCGACCTTCATGAGTCCTAGCATTGGAAATGAGGGCAAGCATGAACACTTAGTGCTGAAAGGGAGGTACGTGTGTGGGGGGGTTAAATCTGATTAGTGCAGTATACTGTAGGAGTGTGAAAAGCACAATTTCACTCATATGCTTAGAGAAAAAGTCTTCACACTCTATAGGCTACAGATCCTTTATGAACTTTATGCTCATAATTAGAGTATCAGCTAAGGTGGTTTGGCTTCTGACTCATAAAAAGTATTTTGTGTGCTTGTATATGAACAACATCTTCAGAGTCCAGTTTAAAAAAAATAAAATAAAAATAAAGTTATTGTCTGCTGATCAGAAAACAAAGATTCATTGATTCAGTCTTGTAATTCGCTCCTGACTCATTACACTTCCATGGATTAACTGTACACATTAAGACCAAAAAAGAATATTTAAGTGCAGTAGGTTCTGCCTTTGTTCCAAATCTTAGTGAGCTGCCTATGAAGGCACCATTTTGTGACATCATAAATGTGAACAATGTTCCAAAATTATAATTATGTGGAATGTTAAGAAAACTCTATTTGGTCCTATGGGAGCATTGCATTTCATGGATGCATACTTATAATTGAATACTGAGAAATAGTTTATTAGTAATTCATCTAATCAGTATTATTTTAGTATTTTTTTATTATTTACAATTGTAGTATTTTAAATGTAATTTTTTTTTAAGTTTTAGTCATTCTTATGTTTTTGTCATTTTTATTAGGTTTATTTCATATTTTTATATCTATTTATCTTTTATTTATTTTCATTTTAGTTTTGGTATTTTTAGTGCTCCACTGAAATCAGTTGTGAGTCGAGTCTCTGTTGTGGAGAACTATTTTCGTGGCACACAGACTTGCTGTCTATGTTGTGTGTTCCAGAACATTCCCTAATTAGGTTCCATGTATGCAAGAACGCTGCCATAGAAGCCAAATCTTTATCATCAGTTTCTCATCTCGAACACATTGTCTGGTGAGCTGTCTTGATTTGAGCGATTACACATTTTATTTATCGTGTAAAGGCAGTGTTTGTTTTATTCCTTTTGAAACCGTTTGAAGGTTGACATTTTTATATGATTTGAGGACTCATTTTATTGATGAAATAAAAATGTGTGACAGAATGTGGGTAGTTTTTAGTGTAAAAAGAGGGGCGCTAGTCTGCCATACACCGTATCTATACATACAAACAACCACACACACGTACAGACATGCTCACATTGTCCCGTAAATCAGGGTCCCTCGGGGACGCCTGCTGCCGTTAACTCCTTAAGCGATTTAATAGGTCTATTTGGGGATGTATTTATAGAATGATTTAGCATGTGTTGATTTCCTGCACTTGTTTATTCTGACTTCTTCACACAAAACTTTTGTGGACTTTTAAAGGTTTTCTATAGCCGCCGTTGACAGACGGGGAAGTGAATTCAAGCTTGTATCCTCTGCATGTGCCACAAAAGAGAGTTTGTGGGACTGTGACATCATCAGCGTCTGTCCTCACAAGTGTGGCCAAAACCACTACTTCTGCCTCCAGCTCTTTAGAAGGTGTTTGATAGCTGTTTAATTACCCTTTATGTACCATAAACACACATACTGAAGAGGATCACTATAATTAAATGCCAACATTTGCATTAAGCTGCCTGAAGCCTCCACATCTAATTCTTGCCTGTATAGGCCACAGCATTTCTGTAGGTTATTAGAGAAATGTTTTCATTTCACATTTTGGGGTTTTCTCAGCTGTGATGATTTATTTGACTCAGAAATGAAACTGTAAACTGTTACGCGCGTTATGTTTGCTGTTGACCAGATTCACCAAACGGAAGAAATTATAACCAGGTGTCATTTTCATGCTTCCAGTCCCTCTTTCACTTCTTATTTTCTCTCATAACAGAGCTGGCAGTAGTGACAGAAGCGTACACATGTATGTGTGTGAGAGGTTATTTTTGAGTCTGCGTTGACAGATGTTCCCAATCCAGCTGTGACAGCATCCACCCGCTCTACATTCCAAATCTCTCTCACACACACACACACACACAAAGGGAATGCTGGTATGTAGCAGGCAGGATTTGTGTTGTAACAGATGCACTGATACAGCAGGTTTGACTGTAGTAGTCCCTGTAACAATCATATAATGAAAGGTTTTAAAGCTTCATATTTTACACATATTACACAAGCAGACATGGAGCTGACTGTGCCGGGCACTTCAGTGGAGAGTGGCCCATAAACCCCCTTTCAATCAAAGAAATGGCACAGCAGACAGCTATGCTTAAAACATGCAATTAATGAGATGCGAAGAGGACGGGGGGTTCCTGGGTGTGTTTGGAGCACACCTGTGACCAGCCAGACTTCGAAATCGTCAGCTTCCATCGGATGATGAGAAGAATCTGTTCCATTATTGGCTGGATGTTTATGGGTGCATCTGTAGATCGTCTCTGAGCATGTGGTGTTGCTGGACCTCTGAGAATCTGCTAGACTATTGAAGCTACAGTGTTTGATTTCAGTCAACATTCTTTAGTGTTATAAGCACTTTGCCAACTTATTAGAGCTGTTAGAAGATCGTAGGAAAACAACTTGCCAGATACTGCATCATGGTTCATTCTAGTGGTCGGCAAGTGTTGTTGTTGTTGTTGTTGTTTTTTTTTATGTGGCCAATGCCAGTGCTGAAGATGGCTGTTAGCTCATATAATGCAGATAATACAGTTTCATGATAACAAATGAGAATTGAAATCAAAGAACACAATTTTACTATATATATATATATATATATATATATATATATATATATATATATATATATATATATATATATATATATATAATTTTTTTTTTTTTTTTTTTTTTTTTGAAAATCTGAATTATCTATCCAAAAATCTGTTGGTAGATTCTGCATCTGACACAGGAATGAACTGCTTGTATGAAATGGCTAAATATCAGGTCAACACAAAATCATTGCTATTTGTAAATATTTAGCCTTTTGGTGAATTAGTAGCTAATTCGTATGATTTTGTACGGTCTCATTTTTCTCGTTTTCATACAGTTTGCTCATGTCCCAGTGACGATTATGTTTAGAGTTGGGTTTCATGTTAACTCTTTTCCTTTTGTACAATTAACATGATATGAGTTCATAAGAAATCACGTCTTGTGAAACTGTGTTTTCCTTTGAGGTTGGGTTAGAACAAAAGCCAATGGAAACTTGTCAAATATTAATGGAAATATAACAAACATTTGTAGTATTTCTTTCCATACGAATGTGCACATATATTTACACACATAAACAGTGAGTTTATCCTTCACTATATTTGCTATTTCCTACTCAAACATGTGGTTTCTTTCTGCCTGGTAAGTTTTACTTGTTAACTGTGCAGCAGGTGGTATTGCCTTTACTGGATACATTTGCTTGCCAAATTGTAATCTAACCGCTCATTGTAGTGTTAGCCAGTTGCCTTGAGTAAACCACCATAAGTGGGTGTACTGTGGTTTTAGGTGCTATAAAAATGAGCTGAAGCAGAACAGCAATGTAATTATGGTCAATGAAAAATAAATAAAGACAAATTAAGAAATTAGCTTTTAATTTGTGCCTTTTGTGTATGATTAATAAACATTCATTGTATAGTGAGGCTTTCAGAACACTTGATCATTGGTTTTACATGGACATTCAGTTTCTTTCAAGCAAGTTTTAATCAGACGCTTGCTGATTATTGTTTCTTTGTGCGAGTGTATATGAATGTGTCTCCTGTGTTTGTTCCTTATTTGTGCCTTTGATGTGCATGATGCATGCCACATGTATCTTGTCCCCTTTTAACTTGTTTATCTTTATATTTGTTTATCTTTATGTTTGGGAGTGTGTGTCTGCATTCACTTCCTGTGGGCCTCCAGACCAAAGCCTTCTCGCAGTGAGAGAATAGACTGGTTTATTGGACGCCTGTCAGGCTCAGTCTGAATTTACTGCCCACAGACAATGTTTATCACTCAACAGAGGGTAATGTGAGCAGAAAGCGCTGCAACCAGAGAGGGAGGGATGGAAATAAAAGACGTGAGGGAGGCGACAAAGCAGATCCAGAGCCGGGGAGGGCTTTCTGGCCCACTTCTCTTCTCACAATAGCTCATAAATCTCCAGACCCCATCCTGAGATATGTGTACTTACAGAGAAAGTGAAGAGAGGAAAGCAGGGAACAGAAAGGGGAGGTGGAAAGCGGCATGGCACTTTTCTATGCTATACTTTATTTTTTGCTGAAGCATGGAATATTTTGGTATCTATCTCTATATCTGCAGTGTTTGCACCGTCTTGTGTGTTTGTGTCCGAGTGGGATTGATTTTTCTTTTATTCAGTGTGCATGAATACATTTCATTCCGTTTTAAACACCACTAAGCCTTAAAAGAGGCATCAGTCACGCAAAAGATCCTGTTAAAAGATGGTTCCCTTACATGTGAAAAGCCATATTATATTTGTAGTACTATCATGATTTAGTTGCAAATAAACAATAATTGTATGTAATTTTTTTTTTTACTATTATATGGTCATTTTATGTTATTCCACTCTTCGATGTCACATGATCCTTCAGAAATCACTCTAATCTATCTTCTTTTATTTATTTGCGATAGAAATCTTTTGTAATATTATAAATGTCTTTACTGTCACTTGTCCTTACTGAATAAAAAAAGTATTAAATTAATTTCTTTAAAATAATTTCACTGACGTCAAACATTTGTTATGCAACGCAACGCAACATATAACATATAACATAACACATAACACATAACACATAACACATAACATAGCATAACATAACATGTTTCAAGTAAATTCAGGAATCACAACTTTGCAGTAGGAAAGCATTGAAAACATGTACTAGTTAAATTAGGGCTTCCAATCAATACAAATGAAGACTCTTGCAGATAATTAACAAAATCTGCAAATACTGGCTGATGGTCCCTGTTAATCTGTTACCAGTTCACATACTGTGAAATCGTATTGTTGTGTATTGTCATATTAAAGTTCTCCGAGCTTCTTTGTGGTGTGTGTGAGTGCCTGATGCCTGGTGTGAAACCCTGTGACCCAAACGCCGTCCTCCCTCACACCTCGCATTCACACTTTCACACTCCACGGCTGCTGACATTTTACTGCGGCGTGGACGGTGTGATGGGTCGACGGAGTGTGAGGTGCATCGTGGGTGTTGTTCATGGAACAGCTCTCAATATAACTGAGGTTTTCTGTTAATATAATATTTAACAATCATTTTCTGTGTGATTTTTAAAGTTTAATTTGTGCTTTTTTCAGTGATATTAGTGTTAATTAATTTCTTTATTTTTGCATATTTAACATACGGTTTCATTGCCTCCTTTAACTGCTCAATATCAGTTTGTATATCCTCTCATACGGTACTCTCCCCTCGCCCTGTCTCTCTCACTCTCCTCATCCCTCTTCCCTGGCCGTAGGGCTCCCTATCCACTAAGGTGTTGAATAATTAATGGAGGCAGGCTTGGTTGATTAAAACAACACATCAGTCTGACCTCATTTAGTGAAGGCATGACACAATGACAGGAACCAGCAGTGTCCTCCTAATGACAGATTACTCCTGACAGCGTGTGCTACTGTAAAGGGATTACATTTTCACACACACACACACACACACACACACACACACACACACACACACACACACACACACACACACACACTACAAGGTACACTTATGATGGTACCCGTACTAGTTATACCCATTCAACTGTCCAAATGAAAATATGGAATGTTTAAAAACCTGTTTTTTTTTTTTTTTTGACTAGTTACAACAAGTAAAGAAAAGGAAGTTATACTGTATGTAAACGTTTTTTTATCAATAAATCCACTTTTTTATAGGAAAGTTTCTTAAACAAATTTGAGCTTCAGGAGAACTTCCGCTGACAAAAACATCTAGCACTTCCTGCATTTTGTGTATTTGCTTTTGGCAAGCTTATTTCTCTCTTGAATGTATTACATGACGATTTGCTTTATAAATAGGCCTATGACTGACAGTTTAAAGCCTGGGGTGTCCTCACATTTGTTTGTCAGTATTTTTAGTCTCTGTGGATATCGAGGAGTTAAGGGTGACATTTTTAAAAGGGGGCAAATACAACGTGTGTCTCTGCATGAATTGGAAGTCACTGGCATGAAAGCAGATAGAGATTTGTCAGCAGATGATGACAGCAATGAGCTGTAAATTCCTCACACAGAACATTGTCACATCAAATCCACCACTGATTTCTGCTTGTATTTCTTACACATTCAGGAAATGTCTATTTTGAATATGGAATGAACGCCTGTACCATATTTGTTTGGCAAAAAATAAAAATGTGATGCCTTGATTTAGGAACAATTCCATTTAATAAACAGCTTTGCCAGTATTTCTGTATCAGTCATGCCAGTCCGACCGCTCACTGGAATATACTGGAAAGAACCGATTGAGGGGGTTTGCAGGAAGGAGGGAGGAATAAGCCACCTCTTTCGTCTGCATCAAAAAAAAAAAAAAAAAAACGTTTATTTGTGGCACATGGAGCAAGTTTTTTTTCAATAATTGTGTCCAAGAGTTGCTATTAGTATACCTGCTTTGATTTTGTACTCTGCCCTGTGGAAGCTGACAAAGGCTGCTCTTTTTTTCTTTTTCTTCTTTCAATGAAGACTGACGATTAAAAACTGCTGAAATAAAATGGTATAAATGACTCATTTACATGTACTTTTGGGCCAAAGTCTGAGATTATACATTGTATGCATGAAGCTTAATTGTATGCGTCTAGCTAACATTTCTTTTGTCAGAACAACCAAACCTTACATTTTGATATCCATCATAGAATTAACATATATTTTAGCAGTAGTCAATCATATTTTTGAAAAAAAAATATAATTGCATTCAGCAAAGATGCAAAACATTAATCAAAAGTAATTTCTAAAGGACCATGTTACAATGAAGACCGGATTAATGGATGCTGAAAATTCAATTCAGATTTAAAATATATTAAAATAGAAAACATTGCAATATTTTACTGTATTACAATATACACTGTATGTTATCAAATAAATGCAGCATTAGAGACTTATGCTTACCAACTCCAAACATTTTAACAGTAATATATCTACAAGTGGGAAATGTTCTCAGTAGAGGCCTAATATTTAATTCCTATTGCTAAATCATAGAATGTCCCGAAAACCTTGTAAAAATCAGAGAATCACACAGGAAGCATCACACTGTAGATAAGTATCTATGGATGGCATGTTTTCAAGCACTTCTGAAGAAGTCTTGTATTACACTGTGTCACATCAGTCCCATTGTTGACAGCACACTGAATCATGGCCAACTGATATTGTCATGATTGTGCCAGCTAATAGTTTCGACATGTATTTTTGTTATCAGGTTTCTCTGGGACTTTTATTTCTTTTTCAAAAGCATGCCATCTTTTTTTTTTTTTTTTTTTGCTTAGCAGATATCATAGTCTGAAGAGTTAAGCTTACAGTAAGTTAATAGAGATATCCAATCCTTAAAAACTCAAAGGAAGAGAGGGGGAAAACCCTGTTTAGTGAATCTGCTGAGCTCAGTCCTTTTCAGTCTCGGTGTCCTGGCTTGAAGACAAAGTAAAAATGGTGTATTGACATTTGCAGGAGTGTTTTTCCTCTGGCGTGGAGGGTTTGTATTATTAAATGGTGTGGTTTTGTTTGTACGCTTTCTTCAATTCATAATTAGTTGAGAATTTATGTGCAGTGAGCAGAAAACATTTTCTGACCTCTTTTAATCATCATGCTAAATATTACCTGGACTTTGAATGAATTTGATTAAGAGGTATTGCACTCATTCACAGATCCTAAACAATAATGCTATCATTCAAACATATTATCATAAGAGGCTAAAATATGGATAAAATTGACCTCTCTTCTTGTGTCTGATCTGTGTTCAGGAAGCTAATGTAGAGAACCAAACTGTTACTTGAACTCAAATAAAGCAGGGCAAAGTCTTAATGCTCTGGTTTGCTTTTTAGTTTTAGTGGAATAGAAAAGGTGATGTTTTGAAGAATCCTGGCCACCTTTTTGCATGCAGTAAAAGTAAACAGGGACTGGTTATGTCAAGATCCCTAATGCTGAAAAAAAAAAGATAGCTTGCAAATAAAATATTACACCTTACGATGCACCGTGTTCAGTATAACGTCAATGTCAACCAGCGGTTACTACAACACGCATGACAACGAGTGCCAAAATGGTTTTGATGTATATTTCAGAGACATTAAATAATAACTTAAATTTGTGTATGTTTCTTGCACAAAGTTATTGTATGACTTCAGAAGACATTGAAAGTAAAGTATGAGTCATATAGTCTACTTTTATGATCCTTCTATGGTGCTTTTTTTGTTTTTGTTTTTTCAGTCTTGTTGTCCTCTTTGAAAATCTTATGGTTTGGAATAACATGAGGGTCCGCAAATCATGACTGAATTAAACTGGGAACTGTTCCTTTAAGGTTTTCAACCTTTCTAATTTCCTACCACATTTTCCATTGTTAGAACTATGTCATATGTTAATGTTGGATTAACAGACATTGACAGGTTTTGTTTCTCAAGGTGTCAGCACATATTCTTTAACAAGAGAAATCTTAAATGTATTGCATGTGTTTGCATTTGCATGGGGATTAAAGGGCAAATCTATTTTATTCATCATTTCCTCTACATTTTTAGCAGTATTGGAGACCAAATTAATTTTAAAAGGCAATGCCAATGCCTTGTATAGATGCAGACTATTAAATCACATGTAATGTCAAAATTGAGCTGTAATTATACTGAAGCTATATCCTGTAACCCAGTGCACATTTGCTCCAGTTCAACTTTTGTCCTATCCAAAAGAAATCTGGTCTGCTGAAATATGTGGAAGGGCTTCTAGAGTGGCAGCATGCTTGTTTTCTTAGACTGGAGTTTGGAGACGGGAAGTGCAGTGGCTCTCGGAATGGGGACCAGAATGGCTGGCCAATTGGGCCGGGGGTCAGCGTGTTTGTTCCTGTTCATGTCCACAACGCAGCTGCTCTGGAGAATTAGGGGGAATCCCAACCTAACTAATAGTATAAACTGCAGGCCTCACATTAAGCAAGAAGAAAGGAACTCAAAATAGATCATGTCCTGAAAGTAAATGAAGATTGTAATAGAATTTTTTAGGAATGTGACATCTGCATAAAACATTTTTGAGCATTGTGTGTGAGCACTTTAGATGGTTGACTTAAATAAGTCATCTGCAGTGTCTGGAATCATGTAAGAATTGTTTTGCATGAAGTCATGGGAGTTGAGTGTTGAAATTCTTTCAAAATAATGTAAAAACGGCATTATTCATTTGAAGGCAAATGTTAGGCCCCGTCCACACGGAGACGGCGCTTACCCCAATCCGATCTTTTTTTTCCTCGTCTCAAGAAATATCCGCGTCCACACGAAACCGCAAAATGATGTAGTATACATGCCAGACCAGTATGTGGCGCTGTAATTCTGCCACAGAGATACACTAAAAACAGAGAAGAAGACTTGGACTATGCTCATAAACCTTGCGCGTGGTACACAAACGAACATGGAACAATACATTTATTAATCAGTGTTAATGTTAGTTAATAAAAAGACAATCGTTCAGTGTTTGTTCATGTTTTTGTTGCTGTTACGTGACGTAGAGGTGTCTGACTAGGGGGGAGACGTGGGCTGATGACGTCATCGTTTTAGAAAATATACGGATTAGCCGTCCAGATGAAAACGCAAAGACGGCGTTTTCAAATTTATCCACTCTGGGACCCGGTTTCAAAAAATAGCGTTTTCACCTTGCGAAAACACCGGATACGTGTGTACAAAACGCCTATCCGATAAAAAATTTGTGCGTATTCACAGAAATGCGTCTCCGTGTGGACGGGGCCTTAGTTACTTCTTCAGAGGAGGACCCAGATGCGTGAGCTGGACTGTTGATGAAGGGGGGTGGTTCCAGATGGTCCACCCGGGTCTGGTTAAATATTATCAGTCCATTGGCCTCCCCCATTACCACGCTGAGCCTGTAATCCATCGTAACTACCCAGCCCTCTTTCATCTCCCTTCTCTTCTCTTTTCTCCCTTTGCATTTCCCTCAGAGGAGTGGATTATAGGAGGTACTCATTCTGCATTCAAGAAGCACACTAGAAATGGATAGAGCGAGAGATCTCTTTATATCACACTGTCAGATACAGTGTGGACTGCATGTAGAAATATAATGAGATGTTCATATTATACCTACAATTCATATTATAGCAAAGCTTTTGGCAAACTGAAAAACACATTATATGCTTTGACAAGCACCCACAAATGTGATGTTCACCTTCATAATATAAAATCATATTTACATATAAGATGATAATGCATTTTCTACTGACCATAAGAGCACTGTTAGATGTGTAGATAAGAAAAAATAAAATTATTGTGATTTAATCTCATGAAATTCAATCATTTAAATGTAGAATTAAACATACATTCTATCAAATTTAAAAAATATATATTTATTTATTAGCACCTAATAGTAACAGTAATAAATAAATTGCATACTTTACTCTATTTTTTTTCTGTTTTCATTCATTCATTTTTTACATTTTCCATGGACCTTCCTTGCAGTTTGAAAACCTATGACCTAAAATTAACCCATAGCCAAATAGCCACTCATGCATTGTTTTAGCAAACTCTAATTCGTTCTGCCTTCATTGCAGTATGTAACACCCTCTATTCACAATCAGTCTGCGCTGATTTTTAGAGCATGCATCGTACAACATGAGAATTTGATATCCAAACAGCTTATTAACATTTCCCTCTTCATTTACTTCTCAAGGACAAAACCTTTTATCTCTTCATGTTTGTTCTGAAGCACTCCGCCTCTCTGTGCTCTGTGAGTCCTGATCAACCCATCCCGTTCGTGGCCCCCGTCTGCCCCTCTTCCCCGGCGCAAGTGCATGAGAGCACTTGAAGAATGCTGTGCCTCTATTGTAATTGCATCAAGGGGAGGGGGAAAGATGGGTTAATTACCCTCTCAAAGTGGCCAGTACACTTGGAGAGGAGGGTCAAACAAGTCATAATGGTGCATTTGCCAGGCCATTGTGAGAGTACTGTAGCAGAGCGACTAGCTCTTGTTCCCGCTTCAGAGCATTTTAGGGGGCTTTCGCTGATTAAAGCGGGGATTTGCGTCGGCTGCTTTCACGGGTCCTTGGCCGGGAGAATCGATGTGTCAATAGGCTCAGTATCTATATGCAAAGCGGAGGTTTGGCCAGCACATTCAGAGCTTTTTGATATGCATGGGGCTTAGGCTTAAGCTACTGGCAGTAAAGACCGAGCATTATCACAAAGGCTGCTTGATGTTCTTATGTGTGGTGATATGGGGTCCTCCATGGGGAGCGGGTCTGCTTTGATAAGATAGAGAGCTGGTGGCCTGGGAGGCTGTGGTCTGCCGAGGTGTGTTTTGATGACTCAGAACTCCTTTAAATGAAGAAATCACTGGCTTTTGTTTTGACTGCCCATCTATAGCCCCTTTCACACTGCACGTCGGACCCGCAATATTCCCAGAACATTGCCGGGTCGCCTTCTGTGTGAAAGCAACCTGTGACGAGCGCTGTGTGAACAAAAGCCAGATCTAATTCCGTGTGGAAGTTGCTTTATCGCGCGACTCTTTTACCGGCTGTTTTGAAGGAAGATCAACATTCGCGACGAAAACATATGTGCAAACTGTAATGAAGCAGAGATCAGTTAGTTCCTCACTTTCCGTGCTGACGCCGAGATCGTTCGCTTGCTTCAGTGAAAGTATAACGTGCCTAGCGTTGTCGACTCGTACATTACACATCACGCACTGATGTAACGTGTCGTTACGGGATCTTCAAGGTTTTTTGTGTGTGAAAGCACGCACATATACCGGGTCAACACTGGCAGTGTGAAAGTGCAAAATCTAGCGACCCGGGAACAATTACAGGAACACTTTACCCCTATATTTGCCGGAATGGCAGTGTGAAAGGGGCTTATGTAATGTACCAGATTCTTCCTGCCTGAGGCCCACCTTCACAGCGTAGTCCCATTGGGTCCGTTGTGTGTTTGTCTCCATGTGAAAGAGAGCTGGAATGAGAAATCAAGGGCGAGAGTGTTGGGGGTCAGGGTCTTTCCTCTAGGGGGTGTCAAGGTAATGGGCCTGTTTAGAGAGCAGCCCCTATCTGTCTCTAGTCCTCTCAATATATCTCTGTTGTGCCGGGAGTAGAGATGATGGGGTTTCCTTTCATGCTGTTACCATCTGCAGAAGATGGAGTAGTGCGGGGACACCGGTCGGGGTCAGCGGACCTCCCCCACCCTGTACTCAGCTCCAACTCACTCTTAGGCTCTTTGAAATGGTGATGATGATGGGGTGACCCCATCTGCCCCCTGATGCGACGCCCTCAATGAGTCTTGGGTTTGGTAGATCATTCCACTGCCCCCGCTTTTCCCTCCCCAGAGCTCCACAGCAACCGCTGCCCCAGTCTTGGCCGCATTTGTCATGTCCAGACCCCGCAAGCTGCACCTCTATGGGGCTTTTGTTCCCCAACCTGCTGGCTAAGCAGGGGATTTCAGATGGACCATTAACATCTGAACCAGCTCAGCACATTTCCCTATTGCACTCGATCTGTGCCTGGGCAATATCATATAGGTCCCTATACATCGAAGAAGACCAATGATATCAGTTAAGAACTGTTAATTGTGGAGTTGTTAAGGAGACTATATAGTATGATGTGTTAGATGATAATAAAAATCATACTGTAGTACCGGACAAAAAAATCATTTATTTTGGTGGACACAAACATCATATTCAGACAAATCCTACATATATTGAACATACTCGCTGATATATAAACAGCTGACCTTATTCAAATGTGTCACTGAGCTGTTCATCTGTTGTTTGGGTCAGTAGGGGTCCGTAGGTCAAATAGAGTGTTATGGTGCATAGCCAGGGGGACAGGTGTAATGGACTTGACCAGTCATGCTGCACCCTAATCATAGCAGAACATGTTCAAACTGCCCATAACCAGGTCATCAGAATAAGATGAAATCAAATTTGATGACTATGACAAAATAGAGATTTATTAAAAGGAGAGTTCACCCAAAAATGACAATTAATTTCAATTGTTTTTGTCCATGTAATCAAAGCCAGTGGGTTCCAAAACAATATTAGTCTCCTTTGTATGGAAGCCTATTTCTGTCACATAAGAAAAGAATGCATTGGTAAATCATAATTATGACATACAATATTTTTAATTATATGAAAATGTTTGGATTTTCATGTCATGATTATGAGTTTTTGTCTTATAGTTTAAAGCTTTTGTCTTGATTTTGTCTTGATAATTTCTGAACTCATACCTTATAACTTTTTATCTGGTAATTTAATGACAGTTTTGTCAGTTTGAGCTCATACAAATATTCTGACTTCATGTATCTCATAATGTTAACTCTCTTAGTTCAGTTTTAGTATATAGAATTTTTATGACTTCAAATGATTGACAAATGTGTCACAAATATGAATTTTTGTCATAATTGTATGATTTACCAAAATATGATATGTGTTTCTTAATTGGCAGAAATGGGCTTCCATACCGGACTCTCACTGAATATATTCTGAAACATTTTCCAAAATATAGTCTTTTGTGTTCCACGGAAGAAAAAAGTCATACAGTTGACATAAGGGTGAATAATTGATGACACAATTCTTTTTTTGGGTGAACTAACTTTTGAAAGTCTGATGACTGTAAATCTGTAATGACAATGTAAATGTCTCACATATTCACCCTCAAATACACAAACCCACATTCAAACAATCAAACAACTCACCATAAGGAAGGTAAGAGGCAGGATCTGTTCTCTTCACTTAATCCTTGACCTTGAGCCGAGAGTAATGAGACGGGACTGCTCAAGCAATCAGGATCATAAGTGGCCCTGCAGACTGTCAATAGCCTTCACCTGCTAACATTACACATCTGGCAGAGAGGTTCACGATAGCCAATCTCCACCATATGTTTACCACAGCAGTAAGCATCAGCTGGCATATAGTAACAGCACAAACCTTTCAATGCATTTATATTGTACCATAATTTATAACGCACCATGACATTTGATTATTAATGACTATATAAGAAATAACCCTCTTTTTATGTCACTTACTTTCAGGAAATTGCTTCAGCGAGGTTCACTCAAGAGTTAATGTCCGGAGATTGCGATCAAGGTTATGCCACTCAGATTAAACATATTGTCTGTGTGATCGAATTTTATGGGAAAATGGTTGACTTAGTCATATGCGTTTTTTTATATAGCTGGAGTTCAAAAGCTGTCACCGTTGAGAATGTTGAATGGCATCTTTCTCTTGACCTTTGTCAGTGTTAATAGCATGCGGCACATCCATACTGTGCTTCTATAATGAGTCAGCACAGGCGCTCATTGTAACAGTATTGAATGATGGCCCCTCCCTATCAGACTATTTAAAGGCATTGTGAGTGAATGCAAACACACATCTGTTCATCGGGGCAGGGCATTCTGGGACAAACTGGGTCATGTGACTGACAGAATAATGATAAGCATTTAAAACTGTATGCTGTCAGTATGCTAACACCTCACAAACCCAATCTAACAGCATTGACATTGCGTTACGTGTGCTCTCGAGAATGTGCATTTCTTCTTAGCAACAAATCACATAGCATTGATAAGAAGTCAAGCTTAATAGAAATTAAAGAAGCTTTTTTATGCATATTTCGAGGAAGTGAGGTGGGGGAGCTGGATTGAGGGTAATAAATAGCCTCACACTTCCAATTTGCCAGCAGGTTTTCTCATGCATTTCCTCCTAAAGCCCCATAAAGTCTTTGAATTCCTAACAGCCGCCATACAACCACCTCCTCCCCGATATAGTGATATACATAGATTAGCAATGTATATATAAAGCACCGATCACACAGAAAATTTGCATGACCAGTTGAACCTAATGTGAAATCTGCCGGGGAAAGCTTTTGCAATAACACGAAGTTCCTAATTGTGTGGATCCCTATTGATATGGCTGGATTTAGCCTGCGAAAAATTGCCAAACAATGCTAAATGTTACCGCACCTTAACTGGTGTTTACTGTTTGTATAGTATTACATTCACTTGGCATGTGTTAAGTCTTCTGTCAAACATTTAAACTGGGACAAATGTAAACCAGTATTATTTCAAGCCAGCCATTTCCCTCCTTCCTGAACATTTCATAGAAAGATTTATATGGGTCTGTTTGGATTAAAAGGACTGTCCATTAATAAACGTGTATTTATTGAATGAGTGGTCTTTTGTGTGGAGGCTAATATTTTAGATGGTGAAAAATCAATACAGTACCTCTTACATGTCAAGGACAAAAATGTGAGGGCTGAAGCCGGAAAATAAGGGGAGGCTAATATGTCGTTTCACTGATGGATGGAGCCATCAGCGGATGGCATCAACCTTGGTGCGTTGAACTGACGGATGCTGTTGGGCTGCAGCCCGAGTGTTCATTGCCTTGTTATGAACACTACTCTCCAGACGGAGTCTATGGATTTTGTGGTGGGAAACTAGATAGTGTTGCAATGTGTTGTTTACCTCACTTTGTATTGATAAAGCAGTTCATTGAGTGTCTGCTCTTTACAGCGTGGTGGTTTACTGGAAGAGGTGATCTTTATATATATATATATATATATATATATATATATATATATATATATATATATATATATATATATATATATATATATATATAAGCAAAGCGTTACCTCACCTCTATTAATCTACATAAAAACTTTAAAAATTCTTTATTATGAAACAAAGATTTATAAAAGTATACATATATAAGCTTGTTTGGTTTAGAACGTCTTAATCCAACTGAAACTAATGTCATGATAACTTTCTTTTTAAGAAAGAAAGTCAAATAAATGTAAACGTGTATGTACAAACTTTATACTTCAGTTTGTTATGGCGGCAGATCCTCGTTAGATGTCACATTGATGAGACTGAGATTATGTTTATCAGCAGCCAATCAGAGAGCGGCACAGTCCGAGTGGGGGTTGACGGGGGCGGGGCTTGTGCGCAGCTGCTGACACTCGTCAAGAGCGGTGTGGGATAGCCTGGAAAGTGCATGCAGTCCAGAGTTAACGTTACACTGTCGAAGAGCGCTTTTGTTTTTCAAGGGAGAATTTTTCCACAAGTATGCGAGGGGTTCGACACAAGATGCAAAAGACATTACTTTGAGCTCGGTCTGGAAACACAGGAGCAAGTTCTTCCCGTGTCTGATCGGCAGACCTCCAACGGGATTATTCACGAGACCGAGCGCGCACTCTCTCGCTTTCATCGACGCGGACGACTGCGTGTTTACAGTAAATATGCGTCAATGCCTGTTTTTATAAAGTCTATGGTCAATGCAGGTCTGTTAACTTAATGCAAAGCTTTTAGAAAACGTTTCGTTTGGAGCAAGGAGGCGCTTGGGAGCTTTTCAAGACTGCTTATACTCATGTAGCAGTTTCACATCGATCATTGGGTCTCAGAGCCACAGTTTCAACAGCACAGTTGTGTTGCAACAACTGGCGCAGGATTTTAAAATCTGAAGAATGTAGCTCCTTCCCCGTGGACCGCGCGAGCTTCATCGACACACCGAGATCATCAAGTTATTATTCACGCGATTGTGCGAAATCCCACTTTTTGTTTTGATTAGGGTGTATTTTATCCCGCTATTCTCCAGTTACACATAACATTTCTAGTCTTTTTGCAGCGATAAGAAGGAATCATTTACTTTTGGAGAATATTTGGTTCTGTTTCACGATGTACGAGAGTGTGGACGTCGTTGGGCTGACCCCTAGTCCGAACCCGTTTTTAAGCATGGATTACTACCACCAGAACCGCGGCTGTCTGATCCCAGAGAAAGGCCTGGTGTCGGGAGCGGCCCGCGGGTTCAGGACCCCGCACTGGAGCGGCTCCAATCACTGTAGGTGGCCTTTTGTTTCCTTTATCCTTAACGCAGTCTCTGATCTATCATTATGCGGACAATTTAATTCTGAGTTCCTCCCCCGACTGCTGAATGTTTGGGGGGTGGGGGTCACTGGGGCTCTTAGAGGGGTCAGCTGATGAGTGTAGGTATTTTCCAGCATGTGTACATGTTGGCTGTTTCTCGAACCTAGTGAGCTGACTATCTAGGTGGCTAATGATCCGTGTGCGTGTATCGGCTAATTTTAGTGCTGCAATGATAGAATTATGCTCTGTTTGTTCATTTATTTCCAGCCAGTATGCTATAAATTAATATTAGTCTTGTGTGAATACTGTATTTTTGTTATGGCTTTATGGAATGTTACATTTATGGGTTATCAACATCCTTTTAGGCAACACATTACCAGCTTTCTATTGATATTGTTGTCAGGAATGAGTAACAGACTAATCTAACTAATTGTTTGTTGGTTCAAATTCCTTAGGCTTTGGGGTCAGAGGTCAATTGTGAAGCAGTTTCTCACCGTGACCAATGTGTCTGTTCATTCTTAGAAACCATTAACATGTTTTGTTTTTTTAGTTTGAGTGATTGTGTGCATTTAGTGCAGTAGTTTTTGCATAACATTTTAATGTTGTTAGTTGAAAGCATTATTTTTTTTTATGTCATGGAGATCAGATGGGTTTGAAATTCTATATTCAACTATTATGCACATGAGAATCAGGTATACATTTACATGTGCATTAATCAGTGTTTCCTGTACATTGTGAAACCTACAATATTTTGAACCATTTTCGCCATGTTTTGTTGTTCCTCCCATGTGTTTTGGTGTTCCTCCCATGTGCTTTGTGGTTATCTTCGTGGTTACATGTGGAAAAACATTTTACCTTTATGAATTTTGTAGCTGCATCGTTCATTTTACAAACTTTCATTCTGCGACATTTTACCTTCAATAAATGCAGATTAGTGTGATAAACTGAGAGAAATGCGTGGCGCGATGATTTGTTTCGCTAATGAGCAAGATCTGGAGTTCTATCAGCAGCTGTGTGCAGCCAACTTGAATAGAAGCTACGTTAATGCCATCAGTTCCTGTGTGCTAATTTTACTACTGTCTTAAAGAACATTTGACATGCATTTTGACATTTGCCAAATTAAAGGTATGAAAAAAGTGTTTTTTCCCAGTAGCCATTGTGTCTGCAATGGTTTAGGGCCTAATTAATCGACTGTTTTAATGCTTTACATTGTATGTTAGTTCTTACCAAGCAAAATACTTGGAAATGAAACTAGTTTGAGTATTTTAAATACCAAGTGTTATTGAATATTAGCATTTATATATTGTATCTATTAAATCTTTAGAGCATAATGGAAAATATTCTTCAGAAGAAATAGGCACCGTTTGCAATTCCACATCTTGTAGAAGGCCACTAGACAACGACGATGTCTTCTCACAGTGTATGGTATGTGTTTGCAACACGAACGTGACATTTCAGGGGTCCAGAGTCTGTCTGGTAACATGGTCTCTACTGATTGTTGGGGCATGTCGACATTGCTAATCTTGTGTAAGCCTGTTGGAGGGATGATTTGCTCTGCAGCTCAGCATCCTTTTCTTATGGAGAACAGTCGTAGCAGCCAAAGTATTTATGGTCTTTTGAAAAGGGCACGTAGAGCAAGGAGACTCTGTGGTGCGTCTCAACCTCTGAGCTTTAAGGAGACGAGATTTAAGTGTAGTCTTGTACAAATGATAAGTGACGGTCCTTAGGGCTGGACAATATATCCAACGGTATGATCATGCATGTGCATCTCGTCAGTAAAGCCGGTTCCATGATTAGCTGTAAATCCCCAACACTTTTTCTCAAATGGAACGGCAGTTAATACACAGAGCCGTAGTTCACTATATCGAGTTCATTATTGAAGATGAATCGCCTTCGATAAGGAACTCGATATAGCGTAGCTGAAATTTGTGAACTTAAATCTACATTAGTCATTCAAAGATTTGTTTAAATTATATAAATGCGTATTTGCTTAATGCTGACGGCAAATGAGAAAGTATTATAATGTTTTCCTTTCTATTACTAATATTATATTAGCAATCGTTATAATACTTTCTGTATACATTAATTCCTTTAACCGTTCTATCAGATTATTAGACTTCTATCCGTATATTAGACCGAACTGTTAATGACGACATGAAACGAGAGAATGTGAGCACTGTGTGCCCAGCGACGCCGTTCTCAGCGCTGTCAAAATAAAAGTCAGCCTCGAACACATCGGCCAAACAGAAAAACGTATCGGCCGATGCTGATATTTCCAAATATCAAATTGACCACTAAATGACGTGAATAATCCCACCCACTCTAAAGTGATACTAAACTGCAGTGAAAACGCAAACTGTGTCGTGTCTTATTTAACCGGTGCAAATGAGACCAGTATGTGAGAGATGTTTTTGCCTGAAATCGGAAAGAAGTGAGACTGATTGGCTGGTCACCGATCCAGGCCGACAATGGGGAAAATTGGCTGATTCCGACCCCTGGACGATTGATCTGTGGCATCTCTAGTCAGGAATAACCATGTGCTTGCTTTTTTTAACCCATTGTAGTTTCCACTTTGCAGGGTAAATCACAAAGTGCATGAAACACCCTAGAGGGCCATTGACTGAAGTGCAATGAATTGCTTTGCTCTTTCGGATAATCCTTAGAATAATTAAAGCCAGACAACAGCTTTTAATGACCACATTCCGAGTCTTACATAAGATCATTAGACTCTGAAAACATCTATTATTCAGAGTGTGTTCCTTTAAGTGACACTGAAGTGTGCTGTAGTGTTGCATTTTTTTGGTACTCCTGTCTGTTATTTTGCTTTCTTCTGAAGCGTGCCATGTGAATAGTCCTTAGTGGCCTTCAAACATGAGCACCTTCATGGCCATCAGGAGCGGATTAGGCCCTGCACTTCCCTGACCTCCGAGCCCTGCTACCTCTGTGCAGTGAGAGACTCTGGTGCTCTGTGTCTCAGGGAGGCATCCATCACGGTGTGTTTGAAAAGCTCTCCATCATTCTGAAGGCTGCCTGGGACCCGGCAAAATGAAAGCAGGCAGTCGGATCTCTCTGCTGTTCCTCCCCCACTAAAAGACCGTTAACTTTCTATTCACAAGCCTCCTCTTGACATTCCAGTGTAGCTCTTTTGTTTTAAGAGAGCTTGATGTGTTGTAAACATGCACTGTTGAGGAGTATGCTTAGATTGTGCATCTCATTGCTGTATCACACTTATGTTTGGTTTTATTTCTAGCGTCACAGTATCAATATTTCTATCCAATTTGTGAAATTGGCTTAAATAGAAAATCTAAATATTGCAAAAACATTTCATAAAAAGCCATCCCCACACCCTTGTGGGAAACGTAAAAAATAGAAATGGAAATTGTAGTTACTGGTAGGGGTGTGCGATATATATCCTCTGCGACTTAATATCAAAATTGTTGTTTTAACTGTGTGATTTAAAATGTTTGAGTGGATTACAAAAAAACAAACAAAAACGCACCTTCAGAGTGCACACATACGTGACGTGATGAAGTAGGTTAGACTAGTGCGTTCTTTCACTGAGTGATTCGCTCTGTTTAAATAAATAAGGGGAAAATGCGTGTGTGTGTGTGAATAGATTTTTACATTTACCTCTAGTTTTCTCTTCTTCTCTAAAGCAATGCAGCATGGCCTCGTCCCCTTTGCTGTCTTTTCCTGAGGGTGGGGTTTATCTGTCTTTGTCATGTCACAATCCCGGGAAGTAACTTGTAGTCCCTACTGCCATTTTTGTAGGCACTAAACTGCCAGAATTTTAAAAGACATTTCTATTGAACATTGAGCTCTGTAACCTTGCAGATATTGTTTTTGCTCAAACAGCAACATTGCACACTAACTAATGTTCAAAAAGTGAAATTGCAATGAACCACCCATTAAAGAGATTTTCGAGACATTCATTTTAGACACAATATTGACTGTTTTTGCTCTATTTCTCTGTTTTTGCTCTACATGCCATTTTCCCTGCGATGGGTAGAGCTGAATGTAAAATTTAACACTTCATGCACCATCCTAACCCTCAACAAAGAAGAGCTTAACTTTAGGTTGTTTACAAAAGAATTCTGTCAGTGTTCTTTTCATTTTCTCTCTCCTTCAGCCCTTTTTTGTTCTTGCGGTAGTTAGCGGAAAGCAGTGACTGAGTGACAGAAAATATTGTCTATTTATTGTTATCGGTTAAAATTTGAACCCATTCAGCAGATTTTAAATGCATCCTAAAATTTGCATTACTGCCCTAGAAAAGTTTTTTTTTCTTCGTCAATATCATGCATAACACGAAAATAATGACTGGCTTTTTGTTGCATCCCCAATTTGCATAAAATGCCAATGAAGATCCAGCCAGTTAAGCATTTATGCTGTTTTATAGTTGGCTTGATGAGCCTCGCATGGAGCTGCAGTGTGGAAGCCCTAACTAAGGAAACGCATGTGGTGTTTTATTGTTTCCCATGAACAGTGCTGTGCCGGTGGGAGCAATAGCTCTGCCTGGATGCAGCTGGGAGGGGATGGAAAGTGGGGGGGGGGGATTCCTGCAAAATAAGGGATGAATTAGTAGAGTTTGAGAGGGAAATAACCGCCCTGGTCCATTGGTTAACCGAGACTTGCTAAGGACGGGGGTTTGCCTGAACTCCAGACAGTGTGGCAGGTCTGCTGTTGGACACAGAACGGGAGAGCTGCTCATTTGCATTTTGCCTGCGGCCCTTTTTGGCACGAGTGACGCTTGTGTTGCTGTGGTTTTGGCTGGCTGACCGAGTGTTTACTACTTTTAGCCATGAATACAGAGCAGGACTTGCAATAGATACTGGGCCTACTAGTGCTCTGGCAGCACACATCCAGGCGGATCAACAGCCCCCCAGCCCACCACCCCATATCTGTGCCCTGTGGAGGGGGTGGATGCTGAGCCATACACAAATATAACCAGCTGGTGGTGTACCATGAATGGCTTTGGCCTGGACTCTGGATAGCACAGTAAAAATGCATGCATTTGTTATGCTTATTTAGTGTCTAAAACAATGACTGGAAGAGAACCCGAATGAAAGCATAGTGCTTCAAAGCCCGGTAGTCATGTAACATGGATTTGTTCTGGTTTTAGTTATGGATGCCTAATTTATCTGAATATTTTATGAGTTGTATATTATATTTATTATTTGTTTAATCAAACAAAAATTATATATATTAGTCTGAATTGGATACGTTTAAGTCAGTATTAGAGATTGCATTTTTACATTCTAGATTACCTTTCTAAAATGCTCCTCAAGCATGAACTATTTATTCATTATTTAACACAACATAATGTTAAATGCAATCCTTAACAGATCTCTTGATGTCAATTTTTCTCTAAACATCCAATTTTCATAATGTACATTTATAATGTTGTAATCCCTACATTGGTTTTTTTTTTTTTATTTAGACCAAATAATATAGACTAGGATAACTGGACCATCCTCTCTTAGATTAACTGCAGAATGTCAAGCGTTCGTCTTAGAGATGAAGTGGTTAATGTATCATGAATGACAGTAGGGATCTGTATTAGTTTAGTGCCAAAGAATGGCCTTTGACAGGTTAATAGTCAGATGTGTATGTTTAGGATACGACACTCTAAACATCACTCGTCTGGTGTCTTAAAATTTCAGATCAGAGAGCTGACTTTTACCCCAAGGCTGAACATTACCAGAGCTGTTCTGTAATCATGGCAGGGGAGAACATTGAGGTTTGTACCTGCACCGGGCCATAGGGCAGGATTTTGCAACACATGGCGCCCCTCCAGATCAGATGTGCACCCTCCAGCTGTAATGGCTGTTGCTTCCATTAAAGTGCTGCCATGTGCTGTAGTAGACCGCAAGCACATTTCATACATTAGGTCTCCTCTTAGTCATGTGCTATCAGGTTATGTTGCATTTCTTTATGGCAGCACAATCCATGGGCGAGCTGTGTATGAGAAGGTTTGTGAGGACAATGTTTACGGGTTCTTTTAGTAGTCCACGCTGACAGACTGTACATCTGTTTTATTTCCAAACGGACCAGAAACAGTCCAAAAAGAGTGTCCGAACTCTATTTGAGCACTGTTGTGTCATCAAAAAAGCAGCAATTGATAATATGCATGAGATAGGAGCGATAAGCACCAAAGTTAAGTTGTAGTTGTAGGAGATGAATGTCATCCAGCTGTGCATGATCCATTTCAGAAGGCTGCGCTTGACCCATTGTGGTGTTTCCTGATGGCCAAAGACATCAAGTGAATTAATGAGAGCCGGATTCTGGTGTAGAGAAAAGAATTTGTATACGAGGTACTTCAACTCAGACAGAGGGGGTGGAGGGCGTCTCTTATATTGAACGCCATAAAATGTCAAGCAAAAGAGGGCAGAAAGAGAAACCAAGACCAGATATAAACACAGGCAATAAAAATAAGGGAGGCCTGGGGGCTGAAACCTGCTCTGGTGAGGGCCCGTTAGGAAGGGGTTGGGCAGTGCCTCACAGGGACCATTGGGCTGGGGAAGGTGAAAAGGAAAGAAATCGGCATGTCTGTAATGTCCAGCAGTTTTTTTTTTTTTTTTTTTATCTAGTCCTGAACGTCCCTGGTGGCCTTTCACTTTTTGCTTAGTTTCACATAACCGTGTGATTCATGCCTTAGAATTGTTTTATGGATCACGTCTCAACTTCCCTAACCTGATGGTGAGAAGAAATAATGGCTTTGTGTGCGCAGCTTCATTCTGTCTTTTTTTTTTTTTTTTTTTTCTAGTGAGAGCTCAAAAGTCAAAAGTGTATTGAACACCATCATAGCTGAAATATTCCTCCGGCGAGGGTGCGAAATGGACCACTTTGTCCTGCGGAGCTTGCGTTTTCCTCACTCGCTAGATTGTTAATTATCAGAATGAATTCTGAAGGGTGCTGCAAATGAATTTAGTGGCTTAATGAGGCGCGTACAGTTAATAGAGTTGTGGGAACGACTACTCTTTTCGTCCTGTGATTATCTTACTGATGGGAGAAATAACTCCGGGTGTCTGATAGTCTTTGCCTAGTAGCTTTAAAAAAAAGACAAAGCGCCAAGAAGTGATGAAGCCGCCACTTAGTAATCATTCTTTAACACTAATTAAAACAGCCGTCACCAGAAAAGGACCAGAGAGACTGGTGCGGTACATAGTAATGCACATCAAGCATTTTATACTCCTTTGCGAGATGTTTTTGACGAGATGAAGAGCCATTTGTAGGGTCAAATAGCAATAAAGACGCTGTAAACGGATCCTTGACAACCAGTCAAACTAAACAACTCTCTAATCCCACTTCCACAGCGTCTGACATTTGACCTAGTTTGATTTCCTTTACCTGCTGGTTTGGTCCCCCCCCCCCCCCCTCTCTCTCTCGCTCTAGATACAATAGCTTTCATTCGCAACATTGTGGCATGAACAGAGCAGCTTGGGCTACACAGTTATTCAAAATAAACCTGAAATTGTGATATGCTTGGTGCAATTTATCAAATCGCAAAGACTGATTTAATTAAATGTTGCATCTTTCAGAGTGAAGTGGAGTACTGTTTTTAACATGTGAGCTGTTTGTGATCAGGTTTTTAGGGCTCTCCCTGTGATTTTTTTTTATTTATTTATTTTTTCTAAAAAAAAAAAAGGTTAGTTTAACTGAAAATGAAGAAATTACACCGACTGAGCTAGTGTTGTCAAAAGACCCGGTACTTTGGTACCAAGTCGGTACTAAAAAAAAAAAGACAATGTCACAGTAGCGGGTTTCTTTAAGTACCAGTGGTACCAAGCACTCATAGAGTGCTATAATTTCGGCGAAGCAGAAAACGCGGACGGAATCTCAAAATCCAGTCATGAAAATGAAACTCACATTTTAATCTGGACAGTCACGGAATTTGTGAAAGTTAGCATAAATTAATCAAATCTCCATATTGACCTGTATCTCTAAATGTTAAGCTGCAAAAGTTGGTTGAAATCTGAATCCTGCATGTTCTGCGCGTCTCTGTGTGAATAAATGAATGGCAGAGACGTACAGGTTTGTTTACTACATAGACTGAAGCATGTGATTGTAGTAATTTCAACATCTGTCGTCTCAATGAGGACATAAATACATAAACCGCATCACCAGAATCTTCGAAGTCACTTCACAAGCATTTTACCATTTCATTGGAGTAAAACCAGTGTCAATTTAAAGGTATTCACGGCAACCCGTCAAAATAAGTTCATTTTTACATAAAGGAAATATGCTATAAATATTAGTAGAATGTATGTGATACAGCTATTACTGTCGAAAAACATTATAAAACTTTTTAAAGAAATAAATCACACAATTTCTTCCATGTTTTAATTTTGATAGCAAATATTTTATTTATTTACAAAAAAAGTTTAAATTTCATTAATTAAAATGTACTGTTTTTCACAATTATATTACTTGTAGAAAAACTTTAAACACAACTGTAAATCCGTATTAAGAGCGCCATTGGTTTTATTTTTAGTGATAAAATTTACTTTTTTTATTAGCATTTTTTTTTTTTTTGCTTTGGTACCGAAATTGTTACCGAGAACCATGGACTTTCACTTGTATCGGTACCAAATACTGAAATTTTGGTACCGTGACACCACTGATCACCTATTGTCGTCCCTTTTTTGGACTCAATAAAACGTGTTGTTTTTGCCAAGGTTCAAAAGGCTCTTGGCTTTATAGACTGTGTAAGAAAGGTACTTAACTGGTGCTAACAGTCTCACAGCCCCTCTTTATGTGGAGTCCCTCTCTATGCGCTCACTGAGGCATGGGCTGTTGCGGATGAATGTAGGTCAGCAGCTATTAGTGGCAGATCAGGGGTTCCCTCAGCTATGACTGAGCTGGCCCCCTTTGCTAGGCCTTTTTGTAAGTTCACAATTTGCTAAGCATGCATGTCATCGAATAAACCATTCTTCGAGCTTTGGGGCTCACGTAACAGGCCGTTTTAGGGTTGGTTGAGATGCAGTGCACGGTGGGACATAACTTGATTTTGAGGGCCAACTCTTCCAACTAAACGAAAAGCTAATCACATTACTGGCCTTGATCTGATTAAAGCCCTTTCCTCTGCCTGTCTTTGTGTTTTATATGCATGGTTTAGGAAGAAGTCTTGATGTAGCTGTAATAAGGCTCTTTGGGAAATGCTAATTTTGTCTCCACGTGCTGCACCACACTTATTTGTTTGCGTTCAGGACTTCCTTTTCCCTTTGCTGTCCAAGGAACCCATAAAAATGTGGCTTAATTGGAAAATTGCTACCTCTTGTTCTGGACCACAATGAGCCCTGGCAAGCGTTCACGCTTCACCCTGCTGAGTTCAGCTGCTGTGATGAAACGGACTGCTTCTCTGTGCTGTTACGCACCACTGTGGGCTCGCTAGCAGCGCTGGTCCTCAAATCTGCCATTCGCTGCTGTTTGGGCTGGTATTTATACGCTCAAGACTGAGGCTGTCAATGATTCTTACATCTACACTGTCAAAATGAATGATTATATGGGGCAGTGGATGTTAAACATCCATCTGCTCTGTTTTGTCACATCAAACTTAAACGAGACATGAACAACATGCAATTTGTGAATTTTACTTGTATACATGATGAGGTCACCATTTTGGAAATGGCCTAAATACTAATCCAGGGCACACTATTGATAGTTTTCCCCCCTGCTGGCTCAATTGGGATAGTAGTACAAATTGTATTTGCACTGCCAATGGCCCTATCACACAAAAAACAAAAACTAATTTTTAGCAACATTTTGTGTGTGTGTGTGTTTTAGTATGCATTTTCTGTGCAACATTCCATAGTAGTTCCATTAGGCAGCTAGTCTATAAATATATAAACGTGCCTTAATTAGATTTTTTTTTTTTTTTGCAGACCATATTCATAGAAAACCAAAGTTTGCAAGACCAACAGAGACGCATGAATTTGATCAGTGAAAGGGAGACGTTGTGGTACATTTGTGTCCAAACAGGGCAAGTGACCGTTCAGTCAACTTGAGCTATGAAATTCCATGTCTTTGTTAAAGTTGGCTTATTTCAATCATTTAAATAAGTAGTAGGGATGTTGCGGTGACAGATTTTTTCCACCGGTTAATCGACGTGTAAAAAAGAACGGTAATCCCGGTGTCACCGGGGTTGCGTGTCGGGGATTTCGGGTGGCCGAAAATGCGGTCGTGCAGACGTGCACACGTCTCAATTTACTTTCACTTTAATTAGCTTCAATTCAGTAGCATTTGTTTGAATTAATCATGGGTTAATTTATTTTATTCTTAATAAAAATACTCAAAACAATAAGACACTCGCTTGTATTACACACATCTTTATTGCAAAATGAATAATAACTTAATATCACCATGCAAAAACTAAACAAAAGCACTTATGAAACACCTTTAAAGTGCATTTATTAATAAAACGAACCACTGCACACATCGTGCAGGTATCAAACAAGAAATTATATTAAAAAAAAATCGCTATTCGTTAAATAAAGTGCCTGCCTTTATCTAAAAAAAACACCGCACAACCATCAAATATGAAACGAACGAATATTGGCTGTTGAGTGTGGTTATGAGGTCTCTGAAAGATTGATTTTCAACAGTATTAAAAGACACCATTTCTTTGCATATGTAATTCGTCACTGCGTCAGTGCATGTGTTCCACCTTGCACTGTCCCTTTTATAGTTTGTGCATCGCGCAAATGCACCACTTATCGAAGGCTGTGTTTGTGTGTCAGGCTTTTGTGGTCGATTTTTTTTTTGCCGCTGGACCCATCTTGGCCGCATCATTTTTGTGGTGTGATTGAAGATGTGCATGTAAATTCGAAGTGTTACCTCCGGATGCTGCCACTTTCAACAGGCAAAGTTTACAGGTTGCCTCGTTAACGTTTTCAGGTTCCCTGTTGGCATTTGGTTTGAATCCAAAATATTTCCAAATAGGTTCTTTCGCATTTCGCTTTGAAACCAGATCTTCCGCCATCCTTTGCCAGTTAGCTCGCCTCACTCTCCTCAAATGATACATGAAATCGGACACCTGCTGCTTTACTGCGGCGCTCGTTCTGCTTACGCGAAATTACGAAGGCACGTAGTCACTAACTAAGTGCTTTATTGCTATAGGCTAAAACTTCAACACGATGGGGACGGTGCCGGTGGTCAAGTGATATGACCGGTAGGTGGGTTAAACACTGTGTATCACCGGTAACACCGACTATCGCAACAAGCCTAATAAGTAGCAAGTCATTGTACATTGCTCACATCCTGCCCATTATTGTCTAGTGTGTGTGTGTATGTGTATACATATATATATATATATATATATATATATATATATATATATATATTAGGGCCGGGACTCGATTAAAAAAATTAATCTAATTAATTAGAGGCTTTGTAATTAATTAATCTAAATTAATCGCATTTTAATCGCATATAAATATTTGACCTGACAACAGTGAGAAGTAATTTTTTTTCACATGGATTTATAGTATACCATTGAATAATGACTGAATACATAAGCTTAAGCAACAAAATATTGTTTATTTTTGTTCAACCAAGTCTAGCAGACCAGTGCAATTTTTGCCATGAAGTGTAGCAATAGCATATTTAGAAACAGTTTAGAAATAGTACATTTCAGAAATTCAGGAAGCTTATAGGTGCTGGAACCTTCTGTAAAGTGTGTTTTTTTTTTTTTTTTTTTTTTTTTTAGTAAAACACAATACTGTCAATGACATTCAGAACATTGGAAACACTGACTATTAGAAAACATCTCTCTGTTGCTTCAGAGGCCATAACATACTAAGTCCAACTCTCAATAAACTTGGCCAAAACAATAAAGAGTAGGGATGGGCATTCGATTAAATTTTCTTAGTCGATCGTCGGGAGAATTAACGATCGACTATCGATTAATCATTAATATTTTTATAATTATTTAATTTTTATAATAAAAAAATGCAATGAATACAAAAATACAGCGTGTTTTTCCTCGGTGAGACCTTTATTACAAGATCAACTTGTGGCAGACAGTTAAACTACGTTCAGGCAAACCGAACATATATCCGCGTGCATATGCAGTGCTCTAAAGCAGCGGAACCTGCAGCTGCTAGCAGGCGTTCTTAACCCTTTCGAGTCGATTAACGCATATATGCGTTTTGAGTCTGAATAAAGTGCTTCATTCTTTTTTCTGAGGAAATCCATTTCTCAAATCATCAACCACATCACATCTTTTTGGGGTGAATTATGTCTTAGTCCTCTCATCGCGAAGCAAACAGTAAAATAAAATAAAAACTTGAACAGTCTCGCTGCCTTTTCTTCTGTGTGGGCGTATTCAAGCGCGCGCTTCAGTTTGAACCTGAATAGCGCGTTCAGCGCGGGGGCGTGGTCACATTAAATATAATGAAGGAAGATATGAAAAACAGACATTGCGTTGTTTTCATATGGATTACTTTATCTCAGAATATTTCGGAAGCACTTGTTTAGTTTAAAAGTAGACATTCCAGGCTTTCTATAGATATCTCTCTCATGTCTCTTCGTTGAGTATTCACGGAGTTACGGTTCATTTTAATGAAATGTTTGTACATGACGACCAGCGGAGACAAAGACTGTAGACAGAGCCTCATGAAAATTTGCCAGGATGCACAGGTACATCATTTGAGCCGTGGCCGTGTTGTACTTAAACACGGTATCGCAATGTTTGCAGTTAACTAGTTCGCTTTTTAAATCAAAATGGTCCCACGCCACACTTCGCCGTGACATCTTCATGATTATTCATTGAAATCAAAACGGAAGATCACAGATAACCGAGTAGGGTGTCAAATATTGCCCCATGGTGGTAAAATATTTAATTGCTGCCACACAGTGAAATTCATTTAATTGCTTGAAGACTCGCACTACGCAACGCAACCTGCATTAGATTAAAAAAAATGCTTTAGATTAATCGATAACAAATTAACATGATCGAGGAAAATCTTAACGATCAATTATCGATCGTCGATTAATCATGCCCATCCCTAATAAAGAGTTCAACATAAACTGTTGCACCAACAAAATAATACATAGTTCAACATAAAGTGTAAAGTCCACGCTAGCTGCTATATGTTTTGCGTTGAGGTGATACTTAAGGCTCGATGTGTGCTGCGGTGATATGAGAAGCGAACGCTAGTTGGTGCTCCAGTATAATCGGTCCGCCAAAAATCATCCAGTGAGAAACGTTCCGCAGTGCAAAAATAAGTTATAAAAAATGCGGGATTTTTTTCTGTAATTAATTAATCTTAGTTAACGCGTTATTTTTTGTGTAATTAATCTCAATTAACGCGTTAAAGTCCCGGCCCTAATATATATATATAAATTTTTTTTTTCATCAGACCAGTACCGCTTCACCAGCTGACTGAACATTTTTTTTTAAGCAGTCTGAAAGCATCATAAAATATATTTTAGAAAATACAGATTACAGAAGGCTTTATTGCTTCAACAACGGTACTGGTTTGTGGGCAAATGCTGTTTTCATGACCTGTTGTGTGCTGAGTAAACAACGACTCGAATCAGAGCATGAGATCTTTGCTTTGCATCTGAGAGCTGCTTAGTAGTTTGCTTAAAAGAGCGATCCTGTTCAGAAGAGTGAGCTGGACATCTGCGTTTCCCCTAAGACATTTTGCAGCTGACGTTATTCAAATGTTGCAAGATGGAATTTGACCTGAAAGCATCGTCAAGCCATTTGTGCTGTGCTAGACACTTCTGAGTCACTCAGACTTTCAGTGCTGCTCCTCTGAATCAATTAACAGCTGACGTTCTCCAGACAACTGAGCTGAATGCAGATAAATAGTTTTAAATTCATGTCTTTGCCTTCATGTTTTCATAAAGTGCCCTGTTTGATCATTTGCTTTAGTAATATATCAAATATACATATACAAAAATATATAGATTTCTTATGTGTATAAAGTACTGGGAGGCAGAATACCAGCACAAGTGGTATGAGTTAACAATTATGCAATTTCCCTAACTAAAACAGATGACACTTGGTGGGGGGAAAAAAGCAGTCAATCATGTCCTCATTGACCAATAGGAGAGAAGAGGCGGAGCTTAAAGAGATGAGTCACCAGACTGAGCTACTGATCCAAGCCTGTGACTCACCAGCCACTGTGGTGTAAAGTGACCTACATGGTAGTCTCACATGAGTGTGTGCTTTTCATCCTGCACGCTCCAGCATCTGCGTCTCTCTGTGCCCAGCAGAACTGGCCCATCACTAAATGGTGTTGGAAATGACGCCTTGATTCCAATTGTATCCCTCTCCCGCTCTTACTGGGTTAACTTTTGAATAACCCAAAGAAACGGGACTCATTTTTTATTTAGTGTGTGTCGGGTAAGTATAGGGAGGCTTAATAGTTGTACCAGGATCCACTTTCCCCAAGAGAGCTCCCGCCAACGCTGAGAGGTATGCAGCGTTTTCCTTTCATGGTCTGCCCTATTTTTCCTCTCCCTCTCTCACGCGCTATCGATCTTTCTTTCTCGCTCTCTCGCACATAACTCACAATCTTTCCTCCATTTTTCTCACTTAGACCCACACCCACACGCTCAAAGACTTCACACCATAATATTTTTCTCACTCTATGTACAAGTAACATAATTGTGTCTCCCTATATGTGGTGTCTACTGTAGAGAGCTCACAAAAAGTGCTGACTGTAGCCTGTTTTGACATGCCCTGTGAAATGTCAGAGTATGCTAGTACTGTACGTATGAAATACATATTCATGTGGCAATATGTAATGTACATTGACTTCTCAGTTTAGTTAATTTGTATAGCAGTGTTCATAAACCTGTCGTTTGCCACTATTTTTTGTTTTTGTGAAATGTAGAAATTAATCCTTAGGCAACATTGGGAAGGAAAGTGCCCAAACCACACTTGGCTTATAATGATTTGGTTTGATTTGATTTGATTTTGACACTTTTGTTTTATTATTGTATTAAAATGAATGGAATATAATTGACCTTTATTTGTAAAGTTCAATATAGTTGGATACAGTGCAACTGCTTTCAGCCCATGACCCTCAAATCCAGACAGATTTTTTGCATTAAGATAATTATATATTTAAATTCATACAAATTGGAGCACATACATAGTATTAATGTTTGATTATCATTTATGTTGGTGGTGTCATATACAATTAATATTAAGTAAATGCACAGTGTATTTGCTGTGTGTGATGATTTGTCTTGTTTCATTAATAGACAAGGGTCAGGGCAGTTCATTGAGTTCACTTCACAGTCTCTGGGGGAAACCATCTTTCTGCCCTTCACCCCTCTCGACTTCTCCTGCTTTTGCTGTGACGAGAGATGCGTGCCAGCTGCTTGTGCAGGCTGCCATTAATGCCATTGTTACTTCGGTCTCGTTCTCAAAAATCAAGTCCTAGTGACTGTGCCAAGATGACATTTTTGCCCTGTTGGGATTTCAATCCCTCATAAACTGATAAGAAAGGAATGAGTAAGATTATTGAAAGCTACACCTGTGCACCAAAACCTGGCACGTTGCCTACATAGTTGCAATGCTTTTTGGGATTGCCTCTTTTATTGAGGATACATTAATTGCTGTATTGATTACTAAAAGCATTTAGAGTATTATAGAAGACGGCATATATTTTGATGCCTTTAAATGCTGTTTAGGCAGACTGTGTGTACTATGTTTTGGAGCAGAGCCTACGTGTTGGCAGTTTTAATGTGAGATTTAACCTGCCTGCCAGCTTTGGAAGTGAGTGGAAGTATGTGGTGATGTCAAACAGCTAAAGAACACCTTGGAAAGTGATGTCTTCTGTGTGCACGAGGGGCGTCTCAGACAGGTGGTAGCCTCACAGCAGTTGATGTAAGGTTACCCTGGGTCGAACCTCTGGGCATAATTAAAGTTTTCAGCATGAGGTTGTTCCTTCTAGAGCTACAGACCAACTCAACAGCCATGACTAAAACGCGTCTCCTCAGAGATGCAACAGAGTGCGTAATTAGAGCGTGCCACGTGATCACAGCTTCACAGGAAGCTGCTTGTGCCGCCAGTTCTGCGGTTATTCAGGGTTATTCGGGTTCAGGAAAGCAGTTTCTAACCCTCAAACTTTCACTTATATAAGAGCGAGGGATTTCTCTGTTCAGTTCAGCCGTTCAATTTTTAATATGCACTATTAATTATAGATCAGATCGAGGAAGTTTGAAGCATTGTGGTATGGGCGAGAGTAGATGAAGGCATGATTTTGCCCATCGCCCCAGTGTCTGCTGTCAGAAGAGCAGTTCCCATAATGTCCTGGATCTGTGTCGAGCTCTGTCCCTGTTATAGAAAATGTGCCACTCGGATTGGAGCTGAGGTCAGATGGCGCTCTAGGGAACAAGTGAGTGGCATAGTAAGAGAGAGCGAGATTTGGTGAAAGGGAATGAGTGCAACAGTGAGGAGAATTGTGGGAGAGGAACGAACAGTTTGACATCTAAAAACAGTCTTCGTCTTGAAGCTTCATGTTCGTGAGAGCAGGATGTGTGATGCCAGCCCGTAGTTTTTCTCACTTCCTGTTCTCTCTGTGTGTGAAAATAAAAGCTAAAATACCATCTGCAAATGTATCTGTGTTGAGATACCAGTTTGTTTCGTTTATCCAGGGCTGTTGTTTTAATATATATATTTTTTAAATGGTGCAAATTTATATACAGTTGATTTTAAATTGACACATTGTTTGAAGGCATTAGGGCCTTTCACACCTCTAAAGTACTGGGACAATTTTGTGCGAACTATTTCCCAGTACCATTAAAAGGGTTGCATTCGCACCGACAGTGTGTAATAGGAAGTGACATAAGCCGGTCGACATCGATGTCATTTGTGTGTGGCATTCAACAATGTTAACAACAGGAGGATGGAGGATGCTATGATCGGAGCGGTGTTTGTTGTCTTGCGGGTTTCACAATAATGGACATGGAATGTCGAAGTGTACGTAAAGCGATTTGAAAGAACGGAAAGGAGGACTAATGAGATTCTGCTCCGGAGTAGGAGCTAATTTGGTTCTCGAAAAAGCAGTCTGGTACTAAAATCACACCCAGTTCAGGCGGTGCGAAAATGCCTAAAAGTGGGAACTTCCACAATTAGTTCTGGTCCTATGAAAAGATTCCTGTGGTGTGAAAGGCCCTATTGACACGGCCTTTGGAGGGTAGAACAGTTCCATTAAAGGACAAAGTATGAAATATTTTTTGACAACACTCTCTAAAGATATCTGAAGTATAAATCATTTTTTATTTAGTCATATTGTCAATTTGTCATTGATTAATTGTAAAATTTCTTCACATTATTTACACCTATTTTATTTTTTTTCCAGTTAAATCTGCCTGCTTTATATTGGTAATCTGCCATTCCTAAAATGTCAGTATCTGCCATAATAAAATCTATATATATTGGTCGACCTCTAATTACCATAGTCATTAAAAAGCTTGGAATTATTAGGGACTCATAGGGAATAATACAATACAATAATACAATAAGCTTCTAGGCCTGGAAGGTTCATGCAAAAAAAATTTCTCAATTGCTCAGCTCTTTTTGAGTGTCATTTCTGTAAAATGTTTTTGTTTTATACAGTGATTGACTGGAAATGCATTGGTCAGAAGATGTATTCTGTATATTTGGGAAAACCCTGAGTTTTCCTAAGTTATTGCTCTTAGTTCTCCATAACTAGTCCATAACTAGCTGGGAATCGCGTTTGTGTTTGTGGGGAGGTCTGCTGTGTGTGTGTGGAAAGAGATAAAAGCTCGACATCCTCGTATGACACTGTGCTGGTGCCAGGATAGGTATTTTTAGCTTTGACTCTGCTTTTTCTGAACACAGGAAATAGACTCCTATGGTTGCCCACTGGCTCCGTCTCGTAATAGACAAAGCTTTGTGAGATCTACCAAACTCACCGTTTAACATTTCACTAATGTTCTTCTACTTAAAGAGGGCATTGACTCGCCATTCAGGCGTTTGTTTGGCGGTCCCAGTGTTTGCATTTGTGAGTTGGGGACTCTGCTGTGGGTAGATTGTCTCTCTGAACAGAGACACGGAGACGAGATATCGAATCAAAACGTAAACCGAAACACAAGCTCACCTCACTGCCTGTCTCTACCACACAGCCACAGAAGTGACCGTAAAGGCTTTTATGTTACAAAATATTTGTTTTGAGTAAATGCTGTATTTTTCATCAAATGGATGCAGCTGTGGTGAGCATTAGAGATGACTTTTAAACACACAGTAAAATTTTACCATCTCCAAACATTTGAACATGAATGTAAAGGCTAGTGTGTTCCTAAATGCTGGCAGAATTCACATTCGGCATGTTTATAATAATATAAAATAGTAAAAAAAATATATAAATATAATTAATGGTACTGCAGTAGCAAAAACATTTAAAGGGTCAGAGAGAAAGGCTAAATAATGAAACCATTTCTGATACCCATTGACTTCCATAGAATTTTTCCCCATGCTATGTGGTCTTCCAGTAACTGTTTGGTTCTCCACATATTTCAAAATATCATCTTTTATGTTCAGCAGAAGAAAGAAATGTGTACAAGTTGGAACAACTTGGGCTGAGTAAAATGTTCTCTTTTGAGAAGAGATGAGCTGTCCCTTTAATGCTGCAGTTACCTCTTTTCACCATCTATTAGGGGTTATTGAAACAACATCTGAGTCTCTGCATTACTGACACATGCTAACTGCACCCACATAACAGCATGTTCTCCTTCACTAGCAACCTGTGTCTTCCTCATGTTTCTCCACGCCATGGCATTTGTGAGAGACGCAGCGGGAAAGGAGAGGATGGCAGCGGGGGAGACACATGAGGGTTGCGGAGAGGAATGTCTGTGCGTACATATGTTTGAAAATATATACGGGTGCCGTCATTGCCACCATGCAGACAGTCATTTATATGTGGGCATATTCATACAGGGAATCTTCAGTGACGTAGAGAATTTCAGCTACTCAAAATGCAGAGCCATTGTTGTTTTGTGCCCTTGACGTGTGGAGAGGGCAGGGTGTACTCTGGCGTGGGCTTCCCTCATGGTCTATTTAAAGTTGTTTCATAAGCTCTCGGTCATGGCAACTCTTTGACGGAGCAGTGCAGCTTGTGCGCCCCCTCCGCTCAAGCACAGCGTGCGGTTTCTCCCTCTGCACCCTGGCTGACTGTCATGACTTTATTAATTAAAGCTGGCACTCGTCCCAGTCGGTAGCAGCTGAAACTGTGAGGAAAGCAAGAGTGAATGTGTAAGAAGAGCGTGGTACCAGCCTATCTGTCTGCTCGCTCCAGCAATGGAGACGTTCTCCTGAGAAGCTTGACTTTAGCTGCTCATCGGGATGTGCAAGCACTCCCTCTCTGAGCCTTCCTGGGGAGCCGAGGCATCTTTTCAGGTTGAAGTTCACTGCAGACTGTTGCTAAACACAGAAGGCTGTTTTCTCAAAGGAAACTAATAATCCTTGTGAGGGAATTATGGCACATTGAGTCAAACTAAAGGCTGTTTCTGTTCTCTTGTAGCTGTTGAGACCCAGAGCACAAGCTCAGAGGAGATTGTACCCAGCCCACCGTCTCCACCTCCACCACCACGGGTCTACAAGCCCTGTTTCGTCTGCCAGGACAAGTCCTCGGGCTACCACTATGGAGTTAGCGCATGTGAAGGGTGCAAGGTAAGGATTTATCCCGTCTCAATTTGCAGAAGGATTGAGGTCTTACATTTTTTGGTCTCTTTAGTTACACTTGTCTGCATCTGTAAAGAAATATACAAACTAATGGCCATTTTGGGCCAGCCAGTTTACATATGTATAGTCAGATATGAGCGTTGTTTTGACACTTGTTTTTGGTATTTTGTTGATGCAAATTAGGGTAAATATCAAGTATGTTCAACTTTTTGGGGCCCACTGTTTTTATCTTTTGAAACCTGAATCTCTGAATTTTGGGGTTCAGGATGTATTGAAAACATATTACCATATCAGATTCATTTTAGTTATATACTTGCCATTTATTATCACTAAATGAGTTAGATAAGGTAATATTGTACCAATACATGTATGTGTGTGTATATATGTGTGTGTGTGTGTGTGTGTGTGTGTGTGTGTGTATATATAGATGGATGGATGGATAGATTGATAATATGATATGAAAATGTATAGGGCTGCAACTAACGATTATTTTGATAATCGATTAATCTGTCGATTATTTTTACGATTAATCGATTAATCGGTTTATGTACTTATATTTTAGTTTTTTCAATTTTTTCCCCAAGTAAATTATTAATAAAGGGTCTTTATCATTCAGCATAGATTTTTAAGAGATTTTAACCATTTTGCATTGTCATATCCTCATCAAAAATATACCTGGAGTTGTTTTATTATGTTAGTAATCCTTTGTCGAACTCTTCTGCAATCAAAACACTGATCCATACTCTAGCAAAATTCACAAGGAGATTTCAAATATTGTTTTCACCATGGCAGTCCTTAGAGCTCCTAAAGTAGTTTAACATCCCAAACAAAGCTTAAGGAATCTTTGAGAACATATTTTCACGAAGTATAAGGATAAAACAGAATAAAATTGCAGTGCATTGTATTTTATTATTTACTGGGAAAAAGCTTTATAGCTTATGCTGTGAAATTGTAAACAATCCTTCGAAAAAAAGTGCCAATGGCATGAAACCTGAATGGAACTCAGAATTTAAAGTAAAATCCATCAGAAGGTTGTCCAGAAAAAAAAAATGGGACACACACAAAAAACCTGCTGTGTGAAAAAGAGCAGTGAATACTTAGTAAAGAAGTGCATTTTAAATATACTCAAACATTTACCTCTCTCATTCAGTCATAATTAGGCTGCAAGTCTGAATTATGAACTGGTAAACGACAAACTGATCACATAACATGTTTGTAAAGCTTTAAATGTTAACTGTTAAAAAGCAATGTTATCAGCTTTTACGACTAAACATATGCAAACAACCTTGTACTGGAGAATCTGCACAAATAAAATTCTTAGGGGCCGTTCACATATCGCACCTAAAAACGCGTGGAAAACGCTAGTCGCGCCGCTTTCTCCTTCTTTCCAAAGCGCTCGGGCAGAAGCGCCTGCCTTTGCTAAGCAACCATGACGTGCTCTCTCCATGACGTGCCCTCTCCATGAAGACCCGGAAATTTCAGCAAAGGATAAATGGATGCGGTGTGGACGCGCCTGGAAAAACGGGCGCATCGCACCGCGTGCGTGTCGCGACCGCGTCGCTTCCATTATGAGAGTGCATACTGCGCGCCTACATAGGAAATAACAAACTTGAGCACGCAAAAGACACGATTATGTGAACGGCCCCTTAAACAGTTCAGTAGTGCAGAGTTTACAGGTTACTCTTCATTTTAAAGGCTCAAAGTAAAGTACTCCCACTTCCCGCTGAATGCTGCAGAGACGCTGTTCGGGAAGCACGTGACATAAAACGAGGCCAGCTATTGGCTATTCGCTTCTTCACCTGCTGTACTGGCTGAGTAAAACCTCCGGTGGCTCATTACTGCCACACTTTGGTCACCGCAGATTTGAAGTATGCACGAAATGAGCCGCTTATGGCAAATAAAATTTATTTAGCGACGAATCGATTACTAAATTAGTTGACAACTATTTTAATAATCGATTTTAATCGATTAAATCGATTCGTTGTTTCAGCTCTAAAAATGTACTGCTTTTGATATCCTTTTACTTGAAATATCTTTTGGGGTTCAGTCTAGGGGTGCTCCGATCACGATCATCGGCTTTACTGACGAGATGAGATGCCCATTAACGATCGGCCGATCGTGATCGGAGCACCCCTAGTTCAGTCATCCCATCTGTGTTTTCTAGCAATGCCACTGGTGAAAACCTCCTGTACTGACTTTTACTGCAAGGGGAAAAAAGGGCCCTATTTGCACAATGGTAAACTCCTAGGCTTTTAATTCATTGCTACTTAATAATTGAAGACTGGTAGTGTATACAATGTATTAGGGATGCACGATATTGGATTTTGGCCGATATTCGATATGCCGATATTTTCTAAATAATTTTGGCCGATGCCGATACCGATATCGATATATATACAAATATATACTGATATATTTACAAATATATACTGATATATTTAAACTTTAATTTTACTGAAGAGAAATCCATGTATCTCTTCTGTACTGATTCTACCATAAATTTATTATTTTACAAATGTAGACAGACATTCACATCTGAAAAACAGGTCAATTATTTCACTTGGAGAATATCGGTTTGGCTCATCGGCAGAAATATTCATATCGGCCGATACCGATAATGGTCATTTTAAGCTTTTATCGGCCGATACCGATGTTGTGCCGATATTATCGTGCATCCCTACAATGTATCTACATCGTGTCTCCCTGAGAAAGTTCATCTCCAAACTGCTGTGTTTCTCCATGAAGGCTACAGAGCCCCCTTATCAGAGCTCAGCCGCAGGGAAGCGTGGGTGGAGAGCACACACGTGTACACGCGCGCACACACACACACATGGTGCTGCTTGCTGAGAAATAAACATGACTTCATTAAATTTGCATGGGCTATCTTCTCCCATCTCGCTGCCTTTGAATGGTGGGAGGACAAATCTGCACTCGTCTCTTCTTTCAAAATCCACCCATCACTCTTCATCAACCCTACTGCCTTGTCTTCTTTGAGATAAAAAAAAAAAGAGGAGTCAGCATTTGGGCTGTATGTCATTACGTCAAAAATGTGTTTGAGTGCATTTTGTTTTTTGCAAAGCTGTTGTAGTCAACATCGAAGGCAAGCTTCCATGTAGCTACTATTTTAAGAAAGGTTGTTGAAATTGACTTATGAAGGACTGATTTGACAATTCGTGAACAATTCAATTTTTGATTAAAAAACTAGGGATGCACGATAATATCGGCACAACATCGGTATCGGCCGATAAAAGCTTAAAATGACCATTATCGGTATCGGCCGATATGAATATTTCTGCCGATGAGCCAAACCGATATTCTCCAAGTGAAATAATTGACCTGTTTTTCAGATGTGAATGTTTGTCTACATTTGTAAAATAATAAATTTATGGTAGAATCAGTACAGAAGAGATACATGGATTTCTCTTCAGTAAAATTAAAGTTTAAATTTATCAGTATATATTTGTATATATATCGATATCGGTATCGGCATCGGCCAAAATTATTTAGAAAATATCGGCATATCGAATATCGGCCAAAATCCAATATCGTGCATCCCTATAAAAAACAAATGAATCCCAATGTTTCAGCAACACCAAATCCTACATATAGGATCTTCTCTGATCCATCGATAGAATTGGATTAACCAGGTTAAATTAAACGGTATTAGGTGCAACACTGTCACTTTTGTTTGGAAAAGATTTGAAAATAAGAGAAATATTGGCATGGTCAATCATTGTTGTGTTTTCTGTGGCTATATGTGAGAATGGTCAGCCTTTGAGAGCATGTTACATAAGCTGTGCTCCACACCCTAGTAAGATGCCTGCTGCTTAGCACACTAATTATGCCCAAAGTTTACTTCAGTTTTTATGCAAATGTTTGCTGTATGCATACAGCCGAACACAAACTTTCAAAGTATACTCCCTGTGATAGCATGCTGCATAAATTAGCTGTTTACCATTTGGGACAAGCGTAACATCTGAAGCACATCTAAATATTCCCTAGATAGGCAGCTCTCACTAGGTTTAGTAACAGCTGCTGGTCTAAATCCTTCATGGCTACTAAACACAAATAACTATCATGTGCACAACCACTTAGTCACACTAAAGAGACAGACAGCCTTATTTTGATCTCATGGTCTCTACACGCTTCATACAAACACACGAGGGCTCCTTCGTTGTCACGGTGCGCCTGGGGGTTTGTACTCATGTCCAGGATTAGTGGAGACACTAAAGAGGCTTAGCGCTCCTGCAGACCTCAAATTGTTTCCTTGCTGCCCTCTTCTGCTACCTTCCACTCACAGGATCTGCCCGGCAGGTCAACACTGGGTCAGTCCAGGGTTCGCAAAGGTCAGGTGATGCCTAGTGAGAGATTAGGATCACAGATCAGCCCTGCATCCATTATGTCCTCTACCTCATCCATGTCTAGTCTCTTAGACAACACTTTTAATTCTTGATTTGAATCTGAATGAAATGCTTTTCTTCGTATTAGATTGTTTAAGTCCAATAAAGTAACGAGGCTTCCTTATTCCAAGAAGGCTCCATTTATTTGATCAAAGAAACAGTAGAAACACTATTGTGAAATATTTTTACAGTTTTAAATGATTATTTTCTATTTAAATATATTTTAAAATGTAGTTTATTCTTGCTATGGCAAAGCTGGCTGGGCCACTGCTGGAGCCCGTAATCTAGTGGAATTACCCAGCTGCCCCTCTGTTGCCAGAGCATTCTTCACACCTTGTGATGATATTGAGCTTCATTCCTGTGGCTTTCAGGCCCGACCAACAGCGGCACAGAGCAAAGCGAATGAAGCAAGATGAGGAAAAGAGGCCTTGTGATTGTGGACTGGTGTGACTTTTGTCAGGGGTTTGTTATCAGTCAGTCAGCTCTCCAGGTGAGACCGCAGTCGGTTGAACAAAGGCTACCTTCGCTCAGGATTCGTGGAATTCGGCTGCTGACGTAAGCACATTTTGTTGGGCAGTGTATAGAACTAATGCTTTATTTTTAGCTGAACTGTGCTACATTTTTATGAAGCCTGTGCCAAGTCAATTTAAATAAATTACTTTTATCATACAAGTGGTCAACTTTTGAAACCGTGCAAACTCATTTTAGTGTGCAGCGAAATTGCTGCCCACAGCAGCGTGCAACTTCATGTCGTGCATCTGCAGCAGTCACTGACCTGCTGAAACTGGTCCAGGAAGAAACATTTTTATCTGCATCTACCACAATGACCTCCAGAAGATCAGAGCTGGCATGAATAAAACCCATCCGATGAATGAGAGCTCCACTGTAGGCAGTTCAAACCTCTGGGCAGTGCATTAGAAAACCATTTCGGCTGGGCGAGGCAAGCACACATTCTGTCATGCGTCTGCCATGCTCACCTTTACTTTACTTTTTCATAGCCAAGACCGTTTGTGAGAGGGACATGTCCTTTCCAGCATGCCGGACATGTCCTTGGAGACGATCTTTCAGTGAAATAACATGAGTGTTTTTAGATGGCAGCCACTGGACAGACCTGTCAAAAGCACACACATACTAAAAGCTTCCGTCGGTGTCCTGACTGATAAGGTGAAGGCTTTTCCACTAAAAGCCTGGGGGGTTATGGTTTCCAAACCATAGAGGAAGAATGTTGCTTTTTACTTTAGGCTTGCTTTGAAAACTGTAGCATGACTAGGATGCATATTTAGATGCAGTTCATGTGTAGGGAGATGATCACATCAACACTGATTCTCGGAGTTATGGATATTTAATTCTGTATGTATGGTTTTCCCATATTTTTATATTTAGATTACAATTTATTACCCATCATTGAATGCTTATTTAATTTTGATCTTAAAAAAGGGATGTAGAATAAGGCATTAATATGTTCTTAATTAGTACTAATACATGGCTTATATTCTAGTAATATGCATGCTAATAAGCAACTAATAGGTGTTACCTATTCTAAAGTGTTACCAAGCTTTATTAATGACAGTGAGACTGGACCGAACAGAACACAATGCTTTGACTTGACATGAACATCTAGCTGCAGAACATGTGACTTCAGCTTAATAAATACTGTCCCAGTCGAAGTTTGTACGATTTTAAACCTTGCCATCTTCTTCGACAGCACAGTCACTTTGCTGGCCTTTGTTTCCCTCTCGTGGTTTACACCAATGAATTACCTAAAATGTAATAATAGAGAAATATGGGATGTGAGGTGTGTCAAGTAAAGATTAATTAGGATCCTACTGCGTTCAAGAAAAATAAAGAAAAAGAGATGTAAAAAGAGCGCACAAATGTATATATAAAAAAAAACTAAACAAAAACAAAATCTACCTATTTACCTTTTGAACAAACTCCAATGTTCCTGTAGCTTTCTCTTGGTTTTGTAAGTAGAAGACAAGTTCTGTGATGAAGCTTTGCTGGATGCGTCACATGATGTGGTTTTCCATATTGATCATCCAACCTCCAGTTGTGTCTTCTTCACCAGCAACTGATGCAGACAACAGTTATAGTTAATGTTCAGAAACTACACACTGTAACACCAAAATAATCTGCCAGACCAACACAGGCTATCTTTAAGGTTCTCTCTGACAGAATAATAAAGTGATTATGCTATAATTATAACTGTTAACATTACTTAAGCACACATTTCAATAAACCCCACAACAAATGGTCAAATAAAGCCCAGTCTATCACATAGATTTTACCAAAAAACAATAGAGGATGACATGTACCACAGACATTTGATTAGACTGCAAAAGAACAGAAGTTAAACTCCAATGAACAAGCTAGCTAACTTGGTTTGGATATGAAAATAATAATAACAATAATAATAAACTTCATTCAATAAGATAAGTTTGCTTTTTTTTTTTTACTTTGGATAATAGTATGGAAGGCCAAAAGTTCTCATGAGCTCTTGACATAACAGGTTTTTTTTATTATTATTCTTTTTAATCTGAAAGATAATGGAATGGGAGTCTACCGTTGTCATGTATGGTATTGACATAATGACATAAGCTTTCAAGGAAAGTAATTATATTGATTCAAGGATAGACCAATTAGAAGTTAACAAATTGTTGGTAACGAACAATGCTGCACAGTAGGGATCACAAACAAGTAAGGTCTTTGCTTTGTCCCAAAAGTGTGCAATCAGGGCCAATATGAACACAGCTCTCTACTGCCACCTGATGGCACAGTTGTGTAACTTGGAGAAAAACTTATGTCGGGATCCCAAAAAAATGAAGATGTGAGAACGAGAAAACAAGCAAAATAATAATCCTTGGCCTCTTTGAACTATTTAAAGTCATGTCCAGAAGAATCAATTTTATAAAATGTTTTCACCCAGTTTGTCAGGTATAAGTCTGCAATATTAAGTAGTATCTCCAGATCTTTTTTTCTTAAATGTATTCACACAGAACCATTGAACCCACACATATTGTGTTCCTGCCTGCACCAGTCAGTGAATCCAGCTCAATACCCACGCGCCCAGCGGCAGTCACGAGTGAAGCTCTCATGGTTTAGTCCTCAGCCAGAGAGCTCTGGTTGCAGCCCAGCAGCTGAAATCCCTTCCACAAGTCTAAGCAATCACTGTTTGACATCTGCTCTCGGACCATATGTGGCTTCTGCTGTGTACGTTTGTGACCTCAGACTGACTCTCTGGCTGCATCCGAAAACTTGGCCAGCTGACTTATTGCCTCACTGTCCATCAGGCAATGACTTCCAGGCAGCGCTTGCGCACGTAGGCACCCCATGAAACTGATTTCGGACAGGCTTCTGTGGCAGAGTGACAGTTTAATGATCTACAGCAAGAGAGCTTTGGCGATAACTAAGTGGATATTTCATAACTGCAATATTAATTTCTCGCTTGAAATGACATCAAAAGTGCAAAACGTTGATCCAAACGTACATCTACACACAAACTGACCACCGACTGCAACTTTCAGATGCCATCTTTTATTTTTTAGCTTAACTGTCATCGAATGGAATGCACAGGATTGTGGGATATCAAAGGCAGCGAAGCATACATCTATGCTGCCTTCAAAAATCAGCCAGATGAAGGCATCTCAGGAGATAGGAACTGAAGCTAACACTGAATTCGGACGTGCCTAGATCCCTTCCTACCTTTTTTTTTTTTTTTTTTTTTTTTTTTTGCCAGTAGGAACCTCTGGGCACTTGAACTGGGAGATTATACCCAGCAGCCATAATACAGCTGAATCTAAACCGAGCTGAGTCTCCCATTATGCCAAGAAATAATGTGTGACTAGGTGTGAGAGAGCTGTATCTATGCCATGGTTGTCTATTCGCATTTTCGCGTGTTTGTGTATCGTGGCGATGCACATGATGTGAATATAAGATTGACTGGTGAATCATTAGTGGCTTTATATAACCGTTCCGCCTCAGTCTTGCTCGCTTCTGGGGGCTGGTGTTAATTTGCTTATGCGTGTCATCTATAAACCTTCCAGCTATAGTAAAACCTCTGTGCTTGCTTTTCTTCTCAGGGCTTTTTCCGAAGGAGCATTCAGAAGAACATGGTGTACACCTGTCACCGAGAGAAGAGCTGTATCATCAACAAGGTCACCCGAAACCGCTGCCAGTACTGCCGACTGCAGAAGTGCCTGGAAGTAGGCATGTCTAAAGAATGTAAGTTGCATAATATTGACATTTTGTAATAGTATTACTGTTTTCACTGTATTTTGGATCAGATAAATGCAGCTTTGGTAAGCATAAGAGACTGTAATTGCTACTATACCACAATTTATTTATTTATTTTTACTAGAAATGCATACTGCAACATACATTTAGTACACTATGCTAGGAAGGCCTCTTGTTAGTCATTAGTCTCTCTGATCCTGCTGTCACCACCTACTGGACGGAGTGCAGAAGTGCTCTGCATGGTTCACCAGTGAAATGACATTTTCCAGCATTATCTAAAGCACACCAGAGATTGTCTGTCATTTCATAGTGATGTTCTAGCATGTTTGTATAGCAGGCATGTGTGCAAGCTGTCTTGTGAGCAATGTTCCCTGTAATATTGTTTTCTTGCTGATCAAATCTTTTCTCTGTTGGGTGGACTTTTCAGCCACCTGAGCAAAAACATTCTTTATATACCAGGCCTGTACAACGCAAACACAAAAAAAGTGTGTAAATGAATGTGCAATTTATATTTGATTTGACCCTTGATGCAGATAAATTATGCACATTCTAGGTTACCTGAGAAATTTTAATTAAATTTTAATTTTTTTAATAGTGCTGTTACTTAAAAAATAATTTTTAAAAAATCTATTAAATTCTTTATAATAATAAACTATAAAAATAGATTAGAGTAAATATATTTTTTTTAAGTGTAGACGTGAATTTATCTAAACATCCCCATGTAGTAGAGTTTGTACACTTAACCTGTGTGTAGCTGTAAATGTCTCGGGAGTTTTTGTTACCGTTTTGTTACCTACTTTACAGCTTGATAACGTTTTATTTCACATGCCATTGCATTTGCGATCCCTCTCATTAAGCCATTTTTTCTGCAACCTTTAAAGTATTGGTTTAAAGTACACATCACCATTCTCTTTCTATGAAACCTGTAAACCACATTCACCATTTCTTACTCTGTAGCCGTTTGCCCGAGCACTTCAGACATTTAACATTCATTAGAATTCAATCAAATGGCTTTCCATTTTTTTTGTCTCTCTTGTGTGTGGCATATTATTCTTCTGCACGATCGCTAGATAAGTGTGCAGCTGCGAATGAGGGAACATTGTTTGTGAGATGTCTGTGTGTATTTGTGCCAAGACAATAATTGAATATCATAATGAATATCAGCTAAAAAAAAATGAGGAATAGCAATAATAAAGTGCTACTGTATGACAGAAAGCTTTATCTGATGTATCTGTTGTAGTAGGACCTAATTTAGTTGCTATATGGGTTTCCATGTACTTTTGTTCTGTTAGTAGCATGAAAGCATGTTCGCTTTTCTTTCTGTGCTGTGCTGAACTGAAGTTAGCTTTTTCTGCCAGAGCAAGATAAAATCTCTGCCCCAGATTTATTTTCTACATTTCATTCTCTCTGCTCTGATATGATGGCTCGCTCCTCATCATAAAGTTGTTTGCAAGCAGGTTTCGTCTTTTCGCACATGTCATATTGTGAAAGATTACCTCCCTGTGTTAATAGTTCTTTAATGGCTCCATTAGATTGTGTTTTCTGAGCCCACGCTGGCACCCAGCTCCCTCTGGAGAAATGAATATGTGGCTGTGGGGAGAAGTGAGGGAGAATCATCCTTTACCACCCCTCTCGCTCGCTCCCCCAGTGTGTGTGTGTGTGTGTGTGTGTGGAGGAGGGAGAAGAGCCATTGAGTTATCTTTAGACAAAGGAAGGAGTCCTTACCAAAAGAAGGAAAAAAACATGAGATAAAGGAGTGATTGAGGCTGTGAGAAGTAGAAAAGAGAGAGATTGTGAAGTTCCAGGACAACAGAGCGGGAAGAAACGGAGGAGGGAGGAATGCAGGCGCAGAGGGAGAGCCTGTTTAAAGCGGCCTGATATTTGTCATGTGACGTGATTAGATTAGGTTGGATTTTAGTGAAAGCAGAGGTCGTTTGTCACGGTTATTAACAACAACCAACATTCATTTCTCATCTCTGCACACTGCACACACCATCAGCACATCTGTGTGTGTGTGTGTGTGTGATGAAACACAATGAGTGCGTTTACATGCACTATCTTGCATTGATTATTTTCACCAGTGAAGATTGCAATTCTTCAGTGTCATTAATATATTCTCATCCCAGTTTAATGTGCAGAAACAGATACAAGTAAACCACTTACATCTCACAGATTTCCCTGAAGAGTAAATACTTTGATCCTATCAAAAGATTGATTGTTTCAGCAATGTGGATTCATCTGATGGCATGAGATTGACAGGAATATATTTGTGGCCTATTGTCCTGAATTTGGTTGTGAGTGGTGCTGAACTGACACGTGTTTTAAAACATGGTTGTACAATTTTCTTTCTCTTATGCTCACCATGGCTGCATTTAATCAAAAATACAGTAAAAGCAATAAAACTACAGAATAGTTTTACATTCTAAAATAAGCCTTAAAGGTTTAGTTCACCCCAAAATGAAAAGTAGTCTGTGTTTTACTCCTCAAGTCATCCTAGGTGGATATGACTTTCTTCTTTCAGACAAATTCGATCAGAGTTATATAAAAAAATCTCCTGGCACTTTTAAGCTCCATCATTGTATTGGGTGGGTGTTTCTGTTCAACGGTCCAAAACACGTTAAATAAAGCACACACATCTGTTGATTGCGCGATTAGTGATGAACACGGAGAGAGCAAAACAAAAAAAGCAAGCCATGAATCAGAAGCACAAAACAAGGATTTGTAAAGCAAAATGTCAGAGGATTTTGATATAAGCCAAGAGGAGACTGGTTTTCCTTTGCTAAAGTAAGGAAACTTTGCATGCTTAAACTCGTGACACTAGCATATCTCAGAGGCAGAGTGCCGGGAAAATCTTTAATATAATTCTGATTGGATTTGTCTGAAAGAAGAAAGTCATTAACGCCAACGAAATCTGAAGTGTGACTAAAAAAACGGGCAAATTTTCATTTTTGGGTGAACTAAACCTATATTGTAAAATTATTTCTGTGATGGAAAGGTTGATTTTTCAACATCATTACTCCAGTCTTCAGTGTCACATGATCCTTCAGAAATCACTTTAAAATGCTCATTTCCTGCTTAAAAACATTTCTCAATATTATTAATATTGGAAACAGGGTTTTTTGGAAATGTGATAAATAATTTCTCAGGATTCTTTGAAAAGGAAGTTCAAAGGCATTTATTTGAATTTAAAACGTTGGGGGGGGGGGTGATAAATGACATAACTGTTAATTTTATCAATTTATTGTGTTCTTGCTGAATGAGTGTTAATTGTTTAAACTCTTGCTGACTTTTGAATAGTACTGAATGTCTAAAACTGTCTTTTTCAGGTGAAGGTCATTATTGGTTTTATGCAAAACCTCTTTTTTCCTATTATCCTGATTTCACTTTGCATTTAAACAGTTATTGGTGTTGTGGTGTACTGTTCAGATTTGTGTTTACATTAACGTCAAAGCCAAAAGGAAAAAGGCATTTTCAAAATCTTCTTGTAAACTCTTTTCTTGCATTGGTGTTTTGTATAATGAGCTCGTCTGTGAGTTACCAGTGTGTTGTATATTGTATCCATGTATAATGCCTCTATAAATATTCAGTGTTTTTTTATAATTTTTAATGACTTTTCTATTATTGTGTAGATTACTCTGTATTTTTAAGGCAGGTATATCACTGTATACACGTTTCCATTGTCAAAGAAAGAAGGGAAGACCTCAGAGAATCACTTCCTTGGACGACATCTGTGCTTATTTAACATCTGAGACACTTTTACCTAAAGATCTTTTTGAACTGCCACATCAAAGTTTTTATTCAGCTCTTTTCTCTCTGGAAATATAGCAAGAAATGAATTTCCTTGTTCCTTCTCTCTCTCTCTGTCTCTCTCTCTCTCTCTCTCTCTCTCTCTCTCTCTCTCAATATACATGCATGCATAAACACACACATATATATATGTATAATATATATGTGTGTGTGTGTGTGTGTGTTTTCTGGGTCTTTCACTTAATCTGCGGCCTCTTTCATTCATTATGTATTAGCTGCCAAAATGATTGAATTGGTTTAACTGTATGATCTGCTGTTTTCATCAGGCATCCAAAAAAAACACTGGACGTTTACTGCCATCTTGTGGCTTGTGTATATTATTAGTTTTATATTTATTATTATTATTTAGATATTTCTTTCTTTCTTATTGCTACTTTTGGTAAAATATCAGTGGTGTGTATATCGATGGTTGGACCTTTTTTTTTCTCTTTCTTTTCTCCCTGTCCTTGCAGCTGTTCGGAATGACCGGAACAAGAGGAAGAAGGAAGAGAAGAAGCAGGAGTGTTCAGAGAGTTACGTGTTAAGTCCTGATACGGAGCAGATGATCGAGCGGGTTAGGAAGGCCCATCAGGAAACCTTCCCCTCCCTGTGCCAGCTGGGCAAATACACCACAGTAAGTCGGAGGCAAAGCTCTTAACACCAGGCGACATCTTTGTGCTATTGTGATGAAATAATTCACAAACTATGCAAACGTTGTATCTGTCCTGTCCTCAAACAGAATAACAGTGCAGACCAAAGGGTTTCTCTGGATGTTGACCTGTGGGACAAGTTCAGTGAACTCTCCACCAAATGCATTATTAAAACGGTGGAGTTCGCCAAGCAGCTGCCGGGCTTCACCACGCTCACTATCGCAGATCAGATCACGCTGTTAAAGGCCGCCTGTCTCGACATCCTGGTAAGAGCACCACACGCAAGTGTGTTTTTGTCTGAATAGTGCATGAATAGATGCATCACTTTTGTAAGTGTGTAGGTTGAGAATTGACCTGTCTTTAATTTTCTTTAACAGATTCTGCGAATATGTACGCGTTACACACCGGATCAGGACACCATGACGTTTTCAGACGGTCTGACACTGAACCGCACGCAGATGCACAACGCCGGCTTTGGTCCACTGACAGATCTGGTTTTCGCCTTTGCCAACCAGCTCCTTCCTCTGGAGATGGATGATGCAGAGACGGGGCTCCTCAGCGCCATCTGTTTGCTGTGTGGAGGTACTGCAGCTGTTTGACTCTAATTGAGTCAGAGACACTTTTGGCCATATTTTAGTTTGTGAATGTTGTCTTCATGAATTTTTCATTTTTAGTAACCACATAAAACTGACTTTTCTTGGTTTATTAATTGGATGTTATCTTTCAGACCATCACTTATACTAATACATCATTTGTATACCAAACTATGTTCATTCAGTATTGTCTGCAATTTCCTTTTTTAGGGTTTACTGTATGGATATGCAATATATATATTTTTTTAATGTCAGACTATTTGTCTACAGACTGGTTTGTTTTTAGTTTTTATTTTTAATTTTGTAATTAATCTGCTATTTATAATTTACCAGCTGGAAATTATAATTAATTATAATTTTAAAATACAGTTTTCTTCCATTTAGTCAATGTTTAAATAATGTAAACGTTTCTAGAACTCATGAAATTGTTCTTTTTTTTGTGCTTGTGGGACTGTTTGTTAGCTGATGTTATAAAACCCTGTGCACTTGTGCTCAGATCGGCAGGATCTGGAGCAGTCAGATAAAGTGGATGTGCTTCAGGAGCCGCTGCTGGAGGCACTAAAGATCTACGTGAGAAAGAGGAGGCCTCATAAACCACACATGTTCCCCAAGATGCTAATGAAGATCACAGACCTGAGGAGCATCAGCGCTAAAGGTCAGATTCACAATGAGTCTTTGAACATCAAGCTTGAATCAACCAGGGTCCATTCTAACACTTTGATTCCTTCTCAATCAGGAGCCGAGCGAGTAATAACTCTGAAAATGGAGATTCCTGGCTCCATGCCTCCACTCATTCAGGAGATGCTGGAGAATTCGGAGGGTCTGGAGGGTGGCGGCGGGGCGAGAGGAGGAAAAGGAGCGCCGCCAGGAAGCTGCAGCCCCAGTTTGTCTCCCAGCTCAACACACAGCAGTCCCTCAGCTCACTCCCCCTGAGTCTCACCTCCAGACAGGGCTCCGTACAGAATGAAAACTGGTTTGAAACCAGAAATAAGCCACAGCCGACCAGCGCCAGAAAGCAGAATTTGGGTAGACTTTGATCCGGGCTGAATGGACCCGAATCAAACAGTAAATCCGGCTGGCTTTCATTAGCTGAAGACCAATTGAGTTGCACACAGACCGATTCTGCTCAAAACTCACACTGTCATTAAAACCACCAGTGACTCAGTGACTGCCAGAGCCCTGCAGCTTTTAACGTGGCGGTAGTTTGTAAAGATGGCAGAACGAATGCCCTGTGTGTGCAGAAGTGTCTTCCCAGCTCTGCTCCCATCACACAAACTGTGACGGCCCAGACAAGATCTCTTCCTCATCTGATGGACACATTCTCTTGGGCCTGTGATTATTAGTTTATAAATTTCAATCCCTTAAAGCAAGCTAAAGGATGTTAGGACGTCAGATGTCCAGAAGTCAGGGACATTTTGAACTTTCCAGCTGTTTTGGTTCGGTTTCTTTGTTTTCTTACAAAAAGATATATGAAATCTATATTGACAGAAATATAAGATTTGAATCTTGTGTCTTAGGTGGAATGCAGAACAATACTTATCTTTTCTCTCAGAAGTTAAACACGATCAAGGTTGACCCACAGTTATGTTCACGTCATGCACAAGGGCACGCCACGCTAGCACTGAAAACCATGGGGTTAACATGCAGTTTTGTCCAGTGAGGAAATGATTCGGAGATGTATTCACAAAGATCAACTTGGCCGCTTGGGCAAAGAAATGAAGGATCTCATGGAAAAAAGCAGCTTGTAATTTATGATGTGAATGAGATCTCCGAATTTAAGGAGCGCTAAATGCCTTTGTGTAGCTTTTTAATATTGTTTCTTAATTTACTTTTAATTTTGTAATTAACTTTCAAAAGACCCCCCCCCACACACACACACACAATGAGATTTCCAAACATAATGACTCACAAACATGTATTTTTGGCTAAATGCCCACGAGAACTTGTCATTTCAGAAATATTGAGAATGTTGTAATTGAGCATTTCACACAGAACGTCATGCCTTTTTTTTTTTTTTTTTTTTTTGCCTGCACCGGAGTGGTGAAGCTCTGTTATTGGTAGACTTGTTTCTAATCATCTGTCATGTTTTAGCTGTCGCGTGTGCTGAGATGCTTCTCCTCTGTACCTTACAACATCACTGCCTCTGCTCTCCTGCAACAATCATTGAACACATGTCAACAACAACACTGCCTCTGTATGACAATCACTTTAAAGCTCACAAACAACTTTGCCTCTGTAACACACACTGATCCATGCCAGACATCTGGATTCATGAGACCGCACGCTTTGTTTGTTTTTTTTGTAGGTCTAGAAACATCAAACAAGTATTGAATTCACAATTGTGGTTGCGTAGAAATGCTTGATTAAAGTAAGACCTTGTTTCGACATTTCTAAGAATATAGCATTCTTTTAGTAATCATTTACTCATCCTCATTTAATTCCAAATCTGTATGAGATTTATTTTTGGATGCGTGTGTGTGTTCTGCAAAAAAAAAAAAAAGTCAGTCATGCAGGTTTGCAATAACAGGAGGGTGAGTAAATGACAGATTTTCCTTTTTAAAAACATTAGCTCAATAAAGTAAGAATACAAGTACATTTGGGAGGCTCCATACAATTCAGCTCTGGTGGATCAGTGTCAGCATATCATTATTGTACCAGTTTACAACAGCTCTGCTAGACCCGTCTCTATGAACCCTGAACTGTGCAGTAGGCCGAAACCGTTTCCTCTAACACACTCTTCTGAGAGTGATGGGTGAACCGTTTCACTGCAACTATGCACAACATGCACAGAGCTCACTTCTATTTACCTGTTGTGAAAATCACAAGCCTCTTCCAGTAGCTCAGTACTGTTTGTTTCCTCTGATTCTGCATTCAGTCACTGCCCGATGGTTCATTGCTTTGAGCCGTACTGCATCACAGACCTCGACGGGCCTCTTCTCTCACTCAAAGGATGACAGAGATCTACACGACGTACAGCACAAATCCTGTACTGCTTTAACAGTTGTTATACAGTCAAACGCACAAAAAATGTTTCTGTTGTGTCAGGTCCCTGAATAATGAGAGTAATGTTTAATAAAGACTTCTGTTTTGTGTTTCTGACCATGCTGGGTTTTTTTCCCCTCTCGCACTTTCTCAGTGTAGAGATACTTAAGCTGTGGTTTCTTTAAAACGTTCTCTGTCCGACCACATCAAGATTGTGTTCAGATGACTGTGTGACTTTTTTTTCATAAAATATATATATGTATCTGTGGATTGCTATAATGATATAATATCATTTTCCTGCACAATTTCAACCGCACTAAGTACAGTTATAACTCCTATTGCGATAAACTTTATTTATTTTAGTTTTATTGCAATCAATACCCAAACTCTGAATTGCTAAAACATTTATTGAAACCATAACTATTTTTTTAAACCTTAAACACAAATCCAAACCTTTAAACTGAATCCCAGAACCCCTGACTCTTCTGACAAAGTCGGGCAATCGCTTCAAAACCATTTCACCTGTATTCAAAATCAAACAAAGCTTTAAAATCATACATTAGAGTAACACTTTCCAATGTGAGTGCACAAATATGCATTAAATAATGCTTAAATGTTGCACAGTTAATCTTGAGTTAATGTAGAACTCATGAAGAACTAAACCATTTATTAGTGCTTACTGTATTAATAACTAATGAACATTCTATGATTCATAGACCAAGCAATCAAAAAACTGTTATTAGTTAAATGTGTCCTAATGTATTAATTCCCTAATAACATATAACTAATGAATTAAATTCATATGGTAATTACCACAATGGATTGAAGCATGCATTTCAACTTCTCTCTCTTTGTCCTCCTCTGACTCTCATTGCCTCCATGCTTGCAACATTTTCAAAATGGCTTCCCTGAGGCCTATTTGTAGTGCTAAGTCTCAGACCGATTGGGATTGTGTTTTCTGTGCAAGTGTTTTCAGGTGTGTATGTAAGTGCCTATAATTGCCAGATGAGTTTTGCATTTTGAACAGGGTGTTTCCCAATGATAACAGGTGAATTAGTTTTTGAACAAAGTGTCTAAAGTAAGAAAACGTGTTTAGTGTTTGCAATAGTTGTGTTACAGGATTGCAAACAAAGTGCAAAGGTGACAATGTGTTTAGGGTATACTACAAGAGCGAATAACTGAAGTGTGAATAATTTTGAATTCTTGTGTGTAAACACTGACAGGCGTGTTGCAGTTGTGCTTAAGTTTTGCTTTCTTGTTTCAAGGGCTTTGCGTCACAAGTTTTATCAAAGTGCAAATTGCATTTTAGTGAGTGAGAATGTGTTTTGCAAAAAAAAAAAGTGCATGAGATTGCAAACAGTGTCTAAACTGCCTGAACTTGTTCAAGTTTTTGCTGAAAGTGATTTATTTATTGGACAAATTGGTTTAGGATATTGGAATTTTGGTTCAGATAATGGGGTTTAGGGTCTTAAAACTATAACAAATAGTCACAAATGTGTTTGACTACAACCACACAAGGTACTGTACTTCTCACAGTGGGTATTATATGCACTGTGTGAAGTATGCTAATTTGTGTGGTCGTATTCTGGTACAAACACATTTATTGCACGATTGTAAATACATGAAAGTAAGTGACTTGCTGCCATACATGAAAAAGTTGCCATGAAACATGTCTTGGTTCACAAAAATCATTGGTCTTCCCAATGATGACATCCCTTCATTCTTCCTCTCTGACACCTAAGGGTGCTATCTCCCACACTCCAATGTTGTTCAGCACTGATGTCACGGTTATCCATTTTAAGGAGTAAAGAACAAACAGTTTCATTGGTAAATATGACTACAGCACAAATTTCACATGTGCACACCATAATAATGGCAATACTGTGAAAGTGTCAATTTGCATACTTTTTGTCATTTTTTTGGTGAGTCAGTGGATAACTGCTGTCTCCATGAGTCTCCTTTGATACTGAAAGCATTTCTCCAATCTCAATCCACAGGTGAATTTAACATTTCAGAGGACAGAATGCTGAAAGAATAAACTGAAAACAAGTGCTGCATGTTTAGTGCAGGCAGGCATGGTTCTGGGGATGGGGGTGGCCAGTGCCCCCCTGTCGACAAGCTTGACCCCCTCTAAATTTGAAATCATATCACACCAAACAATTTTGGGTGAAATGCGCAGTTTGTCCTGTAAACTTTAACATTCAATATGCCTTAACTGCAACTTATTGTGTTATACTTAGTTTGCACATGTGTAGTGGTAATCATGGAAATCTACAAATACTGTAGTTGAGGTCACTTTGCTAAAACCAAGGGACTGCCAATGAAAGGCTGTTGCACACATAAGATGCAACCTTTTCTGACCGTGTATGATTTATATTAACATTACAGAATAGAACATGATCAAAAAGAACTTTTAACATTCAATTTAAATAATGTAATTGCACAAACTGTAGGCTACAATTTACTTTTTTTTTATTCATAAAACATATATCTGTTCTCTGGTAAGCTTTGATGATAAACAGGGCTGCGTTTCCCAAAAGTATAAGAATTGATGCTTTTCGGAAATGCAATCCTGTTTGTCATCTGTGATGGAACAGGGAAATAGTTCTATCATACACTATTATTTGCTAACATAGGTATAACATATTCGTCCAATTCAATACATTTGATTCAGTTCAGTTTATTTCAAGTGTATTTGTATAAAGCTTTTAACAATGCAAAAAGCAGCTTTACAGAAAATGTAAGTTTCTACATTAGATTTGGTAATAGCTTATCATTGGTGACTATCTCAAGTTGATGTCCATATGGCAGAAATGTACGGTAAAAATCAAGTAGTTACTTAATGTCATGTAATCAAGCAGATGGTGAGTGCTTTAATAAAGACTTGATTCGCGTGTTTCTGATCATGCTGGGTTTTAATTTGTGAACTTTTTTTAGTGGTGGGTTACAAAGCTGCAGTTTCTTAGTTTCTTTGATCATTTGATATATTAATAACATTCTCAGAGTGTGAGAACACAACATCCTTCTGTTCAGTAACGCCTTCTTCCTCTTTGACACCCAAGGGTGCCATCACCCATACTGCAATGTTGTTAAAAACAAGTCAATTTTAGGGAATAAAGAACAAACCTATGTTTCCTTAGTAAATGTGTCTACAGTGCAGTTTTCACTTCTCTGTGAACACCATAATACTGGAAAGACTGTATTATACTTTTCACATTGCCTGTATGGGTGAAATGATAACTAACTCTATGTGTCCAGTGTTGGGAAGGTTACTTTGGAAATGTAATAGGTTACAGATTATAAGTTAGCTTATTTTTTAGCCTAGTATTTGTTCATAAAATATACAAATGTTCTCCCAACTTTTAAAATTGAGACATCAGAATAAACAGTTTTACTCTGAACAATACTGCAGCATAGTTCCCAGCATGCAAGCAGCTTGAAAACATTGTTAATTATTAAAATATTATAATTGTTTTAAATTTTACTAGCTTAATCTATGCTGCTGCTGTTGTCAGTGTCAGTTAGCTGTCGTGGATCAGAGTTGATTTTTTTTTTTTTTACTGATTTAAAATTTGTTGAGAATCATGTTCTGAGGAATATGTGCATCTCATTGTAAAAATGTTTTATACACATTGGTCAATTAGCATAAACATTGTTGTAAGTTATAGTTGTAAGAGACAAATACTACCCAAGTTATATAGAAAGCTTTGAAAATAATCTAAAAGAAATAAGAGTAATAAAAAAAAGTTAGCATTGAGAAAATAATCTTTTGCTGCCCTGACAGATCTTTTAACACTTAGAAGACTGGCGTTTATACATTAGATGAACTAAAGTTTTTAAGCTGTCAGTTGCTAGTTGAGTTAACAAGTTGATTGTGATAAGTTGCCTTATTTTTTGAGTTAGGCTAATTATTTATTTATTTATTTTTACAGTGTGTTAATAATTCTCAAACATTTAAAGCAGGCAGGGTTCACCTTATAGTAGGCCTACTCAACACTGATTACTGTCAGACCTTTTTTCCAATTCCTCAAAAATCCACTTGAATTAAGATTATAATAATTCAATTTTAAAATACAGCCACGTAATCAGATTTTAGCACCTCTTTTTACTTAAAGATCATCCTGAGGTTAAATACAGATTTAAAATCATAACCAATATGTCAGGAAGCACTGGCATCTAACAATGCCTTGGGGGAAAATCTTAAAATTTAAGACTATACATACTCCTGAACCATTGGTGTCTCATATTTTATAGCAGTCAATAAATTTTGTGAGCTTAGATCCTCCTGCACAATTCACACATTAGGCAACAAGCGATCTCCATCGTGCTCGATCGGCTGTGGTAGTTGCGGCTTCGACCCAAGAGAGGTTGACGGCTCTGAGGTCCTCAATGAATGCCCTTTGTTACGTGATCTTTGGGCGTCCTTGTTTCCTTCTTTCTTACTTCAATTATCAAAGCATGGCCATTCGTGGGAGCCTGGCTGGTAGCTGTCGGAGGACGCGTCTGGCAATTGGCATTTGACACTTGACCACGATTTGCGATAGCGGGCGAGTTGACGTCCGGCGATGCACTTCCTAGTTGGTCACATTTTGGGAACGAAATTAATTAAATCTCTGTTTGTGTGTGTGTGTACTGGTTTAATCTAATTTCCTAACTTAAATTGTCAAAGATCATGACAACCCATGAGTGAGGACATTTTACTAGTTGGTCCTGACTAGTTAAAAAGGCTTATAAATCAGCTAAAATATGTTTTGATTATACTGTTTTGCACGTTTCTCTGAGGAGTAGGTTTAGCTTATAGATAGAATATTATTAACCTTAAAATAAGAACAGCATTAGCACGACGGTCACACCATGCACACACACCCATTTGAAAACAACACCCTAAGCAGAAGACTAGTGGATAGTAAAAACTATGCTTGGTCATAGCCTGGCTCAGCAGCCATATAAACCACATGAAATGAACAACAGTGATGACGAGGCAACCATGTAGTAGGAAAATGCAGATTGGCTTACTTTTGACAGTAGACCAGTGTTTCTGCTTTTTTCCAGCGGCTAGTGCTCTGCTGGCTCCAAGCTAGGAAGAACAGGAGATGGTAGATGAGGATGAAGAAGTTGACACCGATTCCTCTCATTACTCCTGCCCTGTGTACGCTTGAGTTGCTTGAGATCATGTGTTTGGGCAAGAACTCCGCAAGACCTTTAGTCAAGCTTACTTAATTTATGTATTAGAGAAATCTAATATGTTGGCAAGAAACCCAAAACCACTGTTCAGCCAAATACAGCAAAATCTACCAGTGTGCTATCTGCCTTCTATCACGACCCCACACCAGTTTATAGCCTAAAGTGCCACAGTACCTAAATAATTAATTTCAAGATAAAACAAAATGCTCAACATCTGCTTTTACTCCGCACAATTGTGAGATGTTTTATCTGTGCTTGTACAAAATGACATTTCTTTCAAACTTTCTGACATATTTATCAGTTCGTTTTTTTCTTTTGAAAAGTGCAATTCTCAGAATCAATATTGCAAATTTTGCATTTCACACTGAACTTCATTTCTGAGTACTGTATATGGTTTCACTGTCTCACAGTTACACAGTTTCACTTCTGTTGTGTTAGTTTTTTGTAATTTCCCTTGTTATAGATTAAAATAAAAGACAACATTTTGTGTATGGAATTAAGGCCCCTTTAGTTTTATCGCATTTTCCATCAGTGAAGAAACATTCATTTTACCACAAGAATGGTTTAGCTGCAGCATCTGGAAGGAGCTGATTAATGACAATTAGACTAGCAGTGCCCAACAGTGCTTTCTTCTTGAAGACTCAAGTTTCTTCTGCAACACACATACCTGTTAGCTGTTATTTTCATGTAATCTATTTCATTCTCCAACATCTAGATTACCTGATTTGATTAGACTTGGAGCTAAACAGCAGGATAGGAGTCCTCCAGGAGCAGTGTTGGCTACACCTCAACCAGACAATTCCTGACCTCCAGATAAAAACAGCAGAGGGTCACATCCACTTATCTTTATAAGCACATAGCAGACAGGTGAACAGTAACAAAGTACATTTACTTGAGTACTGTACTGAATTAAACTTTTTGAATATTTTACTTGAGTAAACCTTTTACTCACTCCATTTTTATCAAGGTCCTTGAAAGTCGTTACTATGCAGCATCTTTGAAAGTCAGTGGGTGATTTTTTGCTTTTTCTTTTTTTAGACAGCCTATCAGTAATCACTCTTGTTACGTGAAGTGATTTCCCAGCATTTTTTGAATACTGACACTGACCAGTTGCAAATTTGATATTTATTTACAACAAATAAATAAGAAGTTGTTAATATTGTGGAATGAATTAGAAACCATATTGTCTGATTTTGCAAAGTTGTGTAAACATAAATATTACCTATTAATCCACAGAAGAACTGTTGTGCATCTCCTAGGCATTTGACTTAAACAGACCATTCTGTGTATGGCATCAAAAATACCACAATAGCAAATAATTATTCAAATTTACAGTTGCAATCAAAATTATTCAACCATCTTGACTTGCAAGACAATTTGCTGTGGAGGATAACATTTTATGAAATCAATTTAACAATGGCATCAGTAAATATTAGAGAAAGTTTGTTAATACACTTTTGAGTGATTCTGAGAATGGAACATCGATGAATCATGATAAAATTTGAATTGGCTCTAAACATTCATGTTCAAAATTATTCAACCCCCTTTGTGCAGAATCTTTTATTCTTTAAAATCTCCAATAAAAGCTGTCTGTAAGTGTTTAGAAGCTTCTGTCACCTCTCTACTGCAGTTTTGGCCCATTCCACACCTGAAAAAGCTTTCAGATCACTGATAATCTTTGGGTTTCACATTGCCACTGCTTTCTTCAAATTCAACCAGATATTTGCAATGAGAATTAAGCCTGGAGACTGAACAGGTCACTCAAGTACATTCTGTGACTGATCCCTGAACCAAGCAGTAGTAGATTTGGATGTGTACTTTGGGATGACTGGCCTGCAGGCAAGTCCATTGATCATCAGCTTCAGTTTTTGCACCAAAGGCATCTCAGTTCTTTTCAAAATGGCCTGATACCTCAAAGAATCCATGATGTCCTTCATACAGTCATGATTTCCACTTCCTGCTACAGTAAAGCAACCCCATAAAAGGACTCATCCACCTCCAAGTTTGAGGATGGAGATGATGTTCTTCTGCTTATGAGCTTTGCCTTTTTTGCAGCAGACATACCGCTGATCCATGGGTCCAAAAAGTTCCAGTTTGGTCACATCACTCCATATAACATTCCTCCAGAGCTCCACAAGTCTACACAAATGTATTTTATCAAGTTCAAGTTGGCCTGTTGTTCTTCTTGATCAAGAGTGGTATTCTACAAGATGTCTCAACATGAAGGCCATACTTGTCTAGTATTCTTCTTACTGCACTGCTTTGAAATGGTTTTCCTCCTTTCATCGGGTCATCTTGCAAGTCTTTGGCTTAACATTGCAGATTTTTCTCAGTTGCTCTGAATAAACATTTTATAATATTGTGCTTTTTCTTCCACAACCTCAAAGATTTTCTGGTAAATCACACTTTAAGCTAAGGAATTAGACTGAGAGCTGTGTATGTAGGAACTTTCAATGTCTTGGAAATCTTCATATAGCCTTAGCCTTTCTAAAGTGCTACGATATTTATTCTCTTTAGCTTTTGTGACATCTCTGTTGACATTTTTGCTACTCAACTTCAACACATGCATGGGCTTGTGTTATTTGCCTTATCATTCTACCTTGAGCAAAACTATGTAGCCTAGTATCAAATCTAAATTAGCATGAAAACAGTCAAAAATGGAACTGGCTACATAAAGCAGAACAAATTTGGCTATTTTTTATTAAATACATCTACAGTAGGGCTGTACAATGAATCAAATATCGATATGGACTAGTGTATATGAACATTAAAGTTAAAAGAGACTAAAATTGTTCTACTCTGGGAATGAGCGCTCAATATGTGCGTTTCTGTCATTCAAATACACATGATGTCCGCTGTTTTCCTCCACCCCGATTCCACCCTCGCCACGCCCCCAACAATGACTAGATGCCGACTGTATGTATATCTGTGGTAAGACAACAAACCCTTTAAAAAAAAATGACGTTTTTGAAAAGTTAGGAAAATAACACCTACGTAATGTAATAATAATGTAATAATAATAATTTGTTACATTTATATGTTTACATTTCAAAACGTGGCACGGGTGTTTTTATATCACTATTTCTGAAGGAAGATGGTATAAACTGTAAACCTATATTTGCAAAATTAACATTTAATGGTTGTAAGAAGTTGTCTATGAACTTAAAATTAACTTACAGATTTACATTAACAGCATGCTGTAAACTAGTAGTGCACGTGAACATATAGATAAATAGGCTACTAGTGCATTTTTGTTTACTTTTGGAACAAGCCAATTAAATAAAACATAATCATAAGTATGTGATTAATAATGAATTATCTCATTAGTTAAAAAGTTTTAAATGATTTCTATATTTCATAATACAATAACAAAATCACTATACTCTCTGAAATACAATTAATATTGTATTCAAAGTAATCATATCAAACATTGTAATTAATCATATTCAGTTAATTAAAAAATATGCAGATTAACTACCCTCTTTTAAATACAGTACAGTTTATATATTTTTAGCATTCATAGATTTCATGTTTAAATTGGTTCCTATGTTAATTATTGTGTTTGTTTGTTTGTTTGTTTGTTTGTTTGTTGTTTTTCAGGAAGAGGCAAAGCTCCTCCTCTGGAGTCAGACACACCTCAAGTTGTGTGCGCCATCCATATTCTGGGGCATCTCAATCGTGCAGCCAACCCGCCTTCATGACAACCTGTCTGCTTCCCCCGAGCACTTCTATTGCCAGCTGTACTACTACTCCCTGACTGAGGCCCCCTTCAGCATTGAAAAACACTGGCACACAACTGACCTAGGGCTCTTCGCCACTGGATTCATTCGAGCTTAAGTTCCTGTCTGTATAACGAGGTTAAAATAGGTTTATTTCACTAGATTTTCTTGTTATTCATTCAGTGTAATTATATATTTGTTGAAACCAGCGTTTGTAAAAATAAAGGGTCTGTAAGGAGGTAATGGTTTCACCCCCCCTTTGTCAGCGAAATCGTTCAGTCCAGACAGCCATACCTGCTGATTGTTCTTTTAGCTGTCTTTTCCAGCTCTCTCCTGAACGGAAGAGGTATGCTGCGTTCCATGCTACAGATAAATGGCTAGCATTGTTTGAAAATAATTCACACACAGAACACGGTTTAAGTTTTTTTTATTTTTTTATTTTTTTTGGAGTATGTTAATTAATAATGCATTCTGACAAAGATGCCAGTTATTTTGGTGGCTATCATTTTGGGAGAGGTAGACGGGTTTTGCCATTTAGTGGTTCGTGTACTCCTGGGAAGATGAATGACATTGATTCTGATGCTAATAGAGTACGAATTTCTACTCCAGTATCTTGTGACATACCACCACTTGAAATGAGTTTATCAGAACCTACTATAGCAGTATCTAATGAACAAGTAAAACAACTGAGCTCTGATATCAGTCAGTCGATTAAATCCAACTTGTTTCCTAACAATCAGCTACCTACCTCCAACTTGCTCATGTGAATCCTTGCGGCACCACCATCATTGATGCTTCAAAGATGAATCTTGTGCTGAAAAGTGGTAAAGAGCCACCATACTTTCATGGTGACAGTTCAGATAAGTGTTCAATCTTTGAATGGGAAGATTTGATGAGGACTTACCTTGAGAAAGGCAATTATTTCAGAATATCAGAAATGGTTGCGCAACAGAGTCGTTAGGACTGGTGATGTAGATATGGTATTTCATATCCTCAAACAACACTTCGGGGGTGTTATATCTACAGGTCTTCCCCTGGCTGACTTCTACCCTACCAAGCCATATCGAAATGAAGGCCTTTTTGATTATTGGATTAGATTAAACAAAGCTGCTGACCTAGCTGAACAGCATCTTAAAAGTGAGGGCAGAACATTGCAAAATTGGGACCTGGAGATTGCCGTTATGTTCATACGTAATTGTCCTGATAAAGATCTCTCAATGATGTTTTTAAGCAAACCACAGCGTGAGTGGACTGCTGCAGAGGTACAGGATCGTTTGGATGAATTTGTAAGAGACCGCAAGGTATATGAGTGTCAGTTCTCGCAACAAACAGCTAGTGCTGTAAGTGATGATATGTGTGGTACAGTACTTGGTGGACTGGGAGGGTTACGGTCCGGAGGAGAGAAGTTGGGTACCTGCTAGGGACATCCTGGATCACTCCCTTATCAATGATTACAATTAACAGGTAAGGGATTCTGGGGACGCCAGGAGGCGTCCTTAGGAGGAGGGGTACTGTCACGGTTCATGAATGCACCGTCTCCTGCTTTATTCATGTTACGTCATGTCGATTGTTTCATGTGGGTGCAGCTCATTCCAACAGCCTACTTAATGCCCTGTCTTTCGTCTCTTGTTTGTCAGATCGTTGTTTGAGGTCCTCCGTGTTGATGTCTGTTCAGTCTCTCTTGTTCCTGCCCTTGCTTTGTCTCCTGTTCGGCCATCTCTTGATTGTATCATTTACTCACGGATTATCTTCACCTTTCACGGATCTACCACCACCGTCATCTCTACCAGCGCACTCAAAACACCTACTCACCAGTCTGTGCTGCCATCGAGGTCCCTGCGTCACTCTCCAACCTTCATGCATCACACCTCTTGTCAATAAACTCTGTTTACTTGCATTTGCCTCCTATCCTCTATACGAGTCATTACAGAACGATCTGACCAAGATGGAGGCAGCGAGTACTCAACCTTCCGCCCTCTAAGAATTTCTCAGCGCCAGTGTTCGGAGGATGGACTCCCAGGAGAGGAATCTTAATGACACTGGTCGCGCGGTTCAATCCTTGGTGGCGCAGGTGTCCGAGCTCACCCAACAGTTCCAGCTACTACGAGCTCCGCCTGTTATACCAGTACCATCGGAGACCCCCTCCCAGCCGGAACCACATCTCCCGATTCCGGAGACGTATTCGGGTGAGCCCAACTTCTGTAGAGCATTTTTAACCCGTGTGACATGCACTTGTCCCTACAGCCCAGAACCTTCACCAACGAAAGGGGCAAAGTGGCCTTTGTGCTAACTCCGCTTTCTGGGAGGGCGGCATTATGGGGGACAGCGGTGTGGGAGAACCAGGATCCATGCTGCACCTCGTTTCAGGCACTCTCCGCCGAGATGAGACTGGTCTTCAATCGAGCCGTCGCTGGGAGGGAGGCGGCCAGGAGGCTGGCGGAGTTACGTCAGCATGAAAGATTAGTCTTGGATTATTCCATCGAGTTCCGAACCCTGGCGGTGGAGTGTCATTGGAACGAGGAGGCGCAGTGGGACATATTCCTGCATGGGCTGGCTGACCGCATCCAGAAGGAGATCTATGCCCTGGATCTCCCCACGTCTCTCAATGGACTAATCGAACTGGCTTTGCGGGTCGATGCACGTCTGACGGGGATGGAGAGGAGGAGCTTACCCAGCACCACATCCAGAACACCGGTGGATGTGCGATTCAGCGGCAGGGACGTGGCCAGCCCCTCCTGCGGTCACGAGCCCATGCAGGTAGGGTGAGCTCGGCTTTCCCGGGAGGAGAAGGAGAGGCGGAGGACCCTTGGCCTGTGCCTCTACTGCGGGGGAGCCGGACATCAAGCCTACACCTGTCCGGTAAAAGGCCAAGCCCGCTAGTACGTATGGGGCTACTATCAGGTGGGATCTCCACCGAGAAGACATCATCATCATCATCATCATCATCATCATCATCTACGCTCCTTCCAGTAAGACTGAGATGGTCAGCACAGACCCACCACTGTCAAGCACTACTGGACTCAGGGGCAGAAGGTAATTTCATGGACAGCACATTGGCACATAAACTCCACATTCCCCTCAGACCCCTTCCGCACCACATCACGGTTCACGCCCTCAATGGACAGAAACTCCTAGCTATTTCACACATCACTGAAGACATCACCCTCATCACATCAGGCAATAACTCTGAAACTATTTCCTTCCACATACTTGACTCTCCTCTGGCACCCATAGTCCTCGGTCACCCTTGACTCCTCCTCCATAACCCCAAAATAGACTGGTCCTCCAATGCCATTCTTTCCTGGTGTAAAAAGTGTCATGAATCTTGTTTAGTGTCTGCCTGTCCGTCTGTGTCTATGTCTGTGTTACAGGAGGAGGCGGTGGATTTGTCTAACGTGCCCGCGGAGTACCTCCATCTGAAGGAAGTGTTCAGTAAGTCTCATGCTGCTTCTCTTCCTCCGCATCGTCCCTACGACTGTGCCATAGATCTACTGTCAGGTAAGTCTCCGCCTAAAGGCAAATTATATTCACTTTCTGTTCCGGAAAGGGAGGCTCTGGAGAAATATATTTCTGATTCTCTAGCTTTGAAGTTCATCCGCCCTTCCTCTTCTCCTGCGGGGGTGGGGTTCTTTTTTGTGGGAAAGAAGGATGGATCACTGCGACCTTGTACTGATTACCGGGGACTGAACAACATCACGGTAAAGAATACTTATCCTTTGCCGTTGATGTCTTCGGACTTACGCAATGCTTATCATTTGGTTCGTATCAGGGAGGGGGATGAATGGAAGACCGCCTTTAATACCCCCAGAGGGCACTTTGAAAATTTGGTCATGCCCTTCGGGCTTTCCAACTCCCCAGCGGTCTTCCAGGCACTCGTCAATGACGTGCTGCGAGATATGATTGATCATTTCATATATGTCTACCTGGACGACATATTGATTTTTTTCTTCTTTTCTCCAGGAACATGTTCAACACATCCGACGAGTGCTTCAGAGGTTGCTAGAGAATGGGCTTTTTGTCAAGGCAGAGAAATGCGAGTTTCATGCACAGTCAATTCCTTTTCTGGGGTATATCGTGTCAACTGAGGGAATATGTATGGATCCCGAGAAGGTTAAGGCTGTAGTAGAGTGGCCAAGTCCAGATTCCCGTAAGGCCCTACAGAGGTTTCTGGGGTTCGCCAACTTCTACCGCCGTTTTATTCGCAACTTCAGCCAACTAGCCGCGCCTCTGACCGCCTTGACCTTTGCCAAAACTTCGTTCAGGTGGTCAGACACAGCTGAGGCTGTGTTTGGTAAATGGTAAATGGACTGCATTTATATAGCGCTTTCAACAGACCACATGGCCATCCAAAGCGCTTAACATTTTGCCTCACATTCACCCATTCACACACACATTCACACACCGACGGCGGTGTCTGCCATACAAGGCACCATCCAGCTCGTCGTGTTTGCCAAACTGAAGAGCTGCTTCGTTTCAGCCCCTATATTGATCACCCCTGACCCTACACGTCAATTTGTGGTGGAGGTCGATGCGTCGGAGGTGGGGGTAGGAGCTGTGTTATCGCAACGTTCTCCCTTAGATGACAAGGTCCACCCTTGCGTGTATTTTACATATCGTTTATCTCCTGCCGAACGAAATTATGATATTGGTAACTGAGAATTGTTGGCAGTTAAGATGGCATTAGAGGAATGGCGACACTGGTTAGAAGGATCGGGGGTTCCTTTTATTGTATGGACAGACCACAAGAATCTAGAATACATTAGCACTGCCAAAAGGTTGAACTCCAGGCAGGCTCAGTGGGCACTTTTTTTCGGACGTTTTGACTTTACTATCTTGTACCGCCCGGGTTCCAAAAATATTAAACCCGACTCTTTGTCACGTATTTTTGACCTTTCCGAACGCCCGTCCACTACCGAGTGTATTTTTCCTGAGATATTAGTGGTCTCCACACTCACATGGGAGATCGAATCGAAGGTCAGAACGGCCTTAGAAGGTGTAACGCCTCCGCCCGGGTGCCCATTGAATCGCTTATTTGTGCCGGAGGGATTAAGGTCCAACGTCATCCAGTGGGGACATTGCTCTAATGTAGCTTGCCATCCAGGGGTTAACCGCACTAGATTTTTAGTCAAGCAACGATTCTGGTGGCCACTTATGGCTGTCGACATTCACAGTTTTGTTTTGGCTTGCTCAGTTTGTGTCACTGGTAAGACTTCCAATCGGCCCTCTGATGGGTTACTACAACCGCTGCTGGTCCCTTCGAGACCCTGGTCCCACATCGCTCTAGATTTTATTACCGCACTCCCGCCCTCCCAGGGCAACACGGTAGTTTTAACCGTGGTGGACCGGTTCTCGAAGGCAGTCCACTTTATTCCCTTGCCCAAATTACCCTCAGCCAAGGAGACAGCGTTGACCGTCGTAGATCATCTCTTTTTTACATGGCCTCCCGATAGACATGGTTTCCGACAGGGGACCCCAATTTCTGTCCAAAATTTGGCGAGAATTCTGTAAATTCCTGGCAGCGACTGTAAGTCTGTCCTCATCCCCAGAGCAATGGTCAAACCAAGAGAGCCAACCAAGATTTGGAAAGGGTGTTGCAATGTTTGGTCTCCAAGAACCCTTCCTCCCCACAAGACTCTACTCCAAGTGGGGGTGCGCACTAAGGCCAAAGCCGATCGCCACCGGTCTAGGCCTCCCGTATACGTAGTGGGTCAAAAAGTGTGGCTTTCTACTAAGAATATTCTCTCCGCTCTGTATCTAATAAGTTGGCTCCCAAATTTATTGGCCCGTTTACTGTCACCAAGATCATTAGCTCGGTCGCAGTCCGCCTTAAACTCCCTCCTGCATACAGGAGAATTCATCCCGCCTTTCATGTGTCAAAAATAAAGCCTGTGTTTCATTCTCCCATTAATACGCCTACCCCGGTCCCACATTAGGGCAGGATAAGGTTGAGTTGAAAGGCATGATGGATAATGGGTCTATGGCAACTACCATTAGTGCAGACATAATACCCATGTTAAAACAAGGAGGTGTGATGACAGGAGACATGCTGGCCCCTGCAGATATTGTTTTGGTGAGTTGTGGGGGAAAACAAACCAGTCCTTTGGGACTATGTGATTTTAAACTTGAGGTTTATGGGTACAAGTTTCTGGTCCCAGTGTTGTTTGTTAAAGGACAGATTGATCCCATTGTTTTGGGTACAAATGTACTTAAGCCACTCATCAGACATTCCAAGTCAAATGATGGATTTTGGCGTGTTGTAGGTAAACCTGATTCACCTTGCCAGAATGACAGTAGCCAGTTCCTTCATCTTCTGTCTAACCTAAAGAGATGGCGAGGGGAGTCCATCCCAGACAAGGTTGGAACTCTGAAGTTGTAAAGTGTGGTAACTCTTCAGCCTATGACTGAACATTGCTCAGTCTAAGACTGGAGATGCTACCTTTGAAGCTGTGTGTATTGCAGGAAGTGTACGGGTGAGCAGTGATGAGATTTCAGCTGTCATGCAAACACATCAGCATTGGGAAGATGCAGGAACTGTGAGAGCTATTTCACATGTGTAGTATCTGGAGTCTCTTGTTGCAGTGGGGCAGAACGCTGTTACTGAACATGTCAACGATCCTGTAGTTGGCCGGGTCAAGTTTTTTAGTGACCGTGGTCGTCGTCCCTCAAGACGTGAAAAAGTTCATGAATCACGTGGGACGTTAAGAATATTGAGACAGTGGGGTAAACTGAACACACGCCTGGGGATTGTGTATCGTGTGTCCAAGCACCCAGTGAAAAAACAGAAAACTTACCAATATGTTGTACCTGAACCACTTTCGAATGGCAGTGTTGTAAGGCATTCATGTTGATGCGGGCCATCAGGGTCAGCAGCGCTCATTAGAATTGGCCAGACAGAGGTTTTATTGGGATACAATGGAGAAAGATGTTAAGGACTACGTGCACAACTGTAAGAGATGCATTGTGAGCAAGTCTCCTGAGCCAGAGGCTAGGGCCCCATTAGTTTCCATCACCACTACGTCTCCGCTCGAATTAGTCTGTATAGACTTTTGTTCAGCTGAAGACCACAACAATAAGTCTGTTGATGTTTTAGTAGACACTGACCATTTCACGAAGTTGGCATGTGCATATCCTTGCTCTAACCAATCCGCAAAGCACGGGTTCTTATAGTTGTTAAGTTGTTATAAAATCAATATTGTCGCATTTCATATGCTCCTCTGTATAAGCTTGTGTACTTAGTTACTGCTTTTTCTTCTAGTTTTACTTTGGACTTGTTTTTCGTTTATCCTTTTATTTTCCTGCTCTCTCCTGAACGGAAGAGACCCAATCTGGCAGTCTCCTGTCGTTCTTCAGTATTTTCAACACAACGCAGACCACAGAAGCATGCGGTTACATCTGCTGAGGAGGCAGATCCAGCCTTGGCATTACTGTGTCCCGTAAGAGTGCTAAACATATACGTGGACCACACACGGAGCTTCAGAAGCTCTGAACAGCTCCTTGTCTGTCTCCAAGCAGAGGTTGACCCACTGGATAGTGGATGTCATTGCCTTGGCGTACCAATCCCAAGGCAAGCTGTGGCCCCAGTAAAGAGCTAGTGCATTCTTGAGAATGGTTAGGGCTAAAGAATCTTCACTTTGGAACTGTATTGCCTTGTGTAACATTATTTTTATCCCCTGAGGCATAAGTGTGGTCTGTCAATGCCTGGAATGTCATATTATGTCATGGCCATGAGATCATTTTGTTGAGGTAACGACATCCGTATGTCGTGGCCTCGAGATGTTGAGGAAATAACATCCATTTTAATACGTAAACAAACCTGCGTGACCATAGCAACCCAGGATTATCAGAGATGGAATCATTAATATTTTATATAGAATTAAGAAATGATTATATTATTTATACATATAAAATGTATGCATTAAAATTTTATGCATTTATGACATTTTATGTTAATGTCGAGCATTTACAGTACTAGCATTTACTGTACATTTACAGTACAGTAGCTATTATTTACAAAAGTATTCAGAATGTTAAGTAAAGAGATCGAAACAGAAGCAGAAAAATGTATATAAATGAAATAAATATTGGCTAATAATAATAATAATGTACACATATTACGGGGGAAAGACTGTCAGTTAATGGACTTACAAGACTGAAGGATGGATTAAAAAATGTTTTTATATTTTATTATGCACTTTATGTAATATTTATTTATGATAAACTTCATTTTTAATGCTGACAATAGCATATAATACAGCCATAGCCAAAGCATAAGGTTAATATAATAATTATTTAATTCAAAATAAAATATGAATGATTCAATGGTTTGCTATGGTCACACAGGTTTGTTTACGCATTAAACTCGTGTCCACGAGAAAAAACATGTCGTTCCCTCAACATTAGAAGTCGTGACCATGAGAAATGGATGTTGTTCCCTCAACATAACATGTGGAGGCCATGACATAAGGATGTAGTTACCTCGACACAACGATATCGTGGCCACGACAAAACTAAGTAAACCGAACAAGTCACCTCCAGGCACCGTACTAATAAAAATATTTGTGCAATCTTGGAGAGTCTGAAATAGATGTTGCTCAATCAGGGCATTAAAAATATACACATCATAATTTATTCAGAGAAATAACTTACCGTTTCCAGGTAAAATATTGTATGCTAAATTAATAATTAATTTAACCACAGTTTAAATCATACCTGTTTCAAAATAAATGCTGTTAATGAAATAATTGTTGAGACATTTGCATTTAGCATCTAATTATAATATTGTTAATTTTCATAAGGGAAAAATATTACTCATAATGCAACGTTCAGTGATAGGGTTTTACTATAAAGATATTGAAAGTATGTTATCATTATTTAAATAATTTTAACATCAAGGACATTTTTAAAATATCTGGAGAAATCAAGAGACTGAAAAGGAAAATGGAAGAGAAGGTGCAGTTCAGGAGGGAACTTTTAATTATTTTGCATGTTCCCAGCCTAAGGATTTAAACATTCGTTCATGTGATGGCCATACAAAAAAAAAAATAACAATAATAAAATAATAATAATAATAATAAGGTTTTCCTCGTTTCAGAATTTGTTGTGGGTGTATGGGATGGCCTGGATAAGAGTGAGATTTCAAGGTCTGAAATTTTGTCCCAGTCTGCTCATGCTGGAATTTTTGGTTGATTGGAATTATTGGCCGCTCCATACGAGCCCTGTTATCAGCAACACAGAGGAAAGCGAAACCATATCCTTGCCGCCTGGGCGGAATGGAACGGTTAAAAGAGACGAGAACGCTTCGGCCCGACAGCGGAAAAGTTGCTATAGTGTACGTTTCCGTTCTTTTAGAATCAGCTGCCTTTTTCACTAATCAGGAAGTAACCTCTTAATTCATGCTTGTTTTCATAGAACGCAAGCATCGCAATGCCAGGACGTTATCTTCTCACTTTGATATTGGGTAAAGTAAATTTTCAGTTCTTGCACTTTCTATTTTTCATAACAGAGATTAAAGATTAAACTATTATTATGACACTGCAAGTCACAATTTTAATATCACAGTAATATTTTATCCTTAAAACATTTTAGTTTAAGATTATAAGTTGGTTGGTTGTGCCATCTTTTTTATCATTGTGCCGTTATTTCTTAGTTTTTCACTGAGTTTTTACAAACTGAACTGAAGATATTTGCTAATCCCAGAATTAACTTTTAAAATAATAATCGTTGATTTATCTGTATGTTTGGGTTGACATAATTGATTTTAAAAAGACATTTAACAAGTTAACTAACACACTAATGCAGATATAGGCTAGTTTTTATTTTATCATATAATATATCATACCTTGCGGAAGTATGAAAGGCTCATTGAGTGACAACAATAGAATTATGAATGGGGCAGTCTGCCAGTCCAGATATGGGATAATAGCACACAGGAGAGCATAAAATCAGTTTTATTAGCCTTCTCTAAAAGCACGCATGACATGGTCTTAGAAAACGTTTCAGAAAATTCACAGTTTGTGAGATTATGCTCTGAAATATAAAAATGAAGTATTAGTAGACTTGTGGCTTTAGCTTCATTTTGTTTCTAAAATCATATCCTACATCAGCATACAAAAAAAATTATAATAATTAAAATTCTGGTGATAAGTTCCTATAACTGAGGTAGAAAACCCTACAAATAGGCTGTAATGAAAGTTAAACACACATAAATAATTCCACAGGTTATATAAAACATACATGATACTTAAAATATATGTATGGTAAAAAGGAAAAGGAGGTGTTCCCTGGTTTAAGGTTTTTGGTGATCCTGGGCCAAAGGAATGCCTTAGCATCCTTCCTGTTCAGTGGCGTAGCCAGGACGTTTTCATAGGGGTGGCCAGGGAGGGGCCAGCAACCAGTCTGGGGTGGCACAGAAATCTTCATTATTTCAATATAAAAATGTGTTTGACTATAATGTACTGCACTGTTTTCGTTCCAAAAACACAAAAATAATTTGTTATTTTATGCATTTCAATTTTCATTTTCATATATGTTCTACTAGATTTGTAAAATGTGTAATTTAATGCACAAATAAATGTGAACACACACTTACACTAGTATAAGTGCACTGCAGGGCCGCGGGAAGTAATTTTGAACAGGGGGTGCTGTGAATGTTTTATTTTTATTTTTTTTTTGACAAAAAACCTATGAGCCTATAGGCCTATTTAAAATACATTTTAAAAATAAATACATTGAGATTTACTACTTTATTGTCATATACACTTCAGTGCACAGGGTCTGAAACACACAGACATCAGTTCTCAGATATGCGCAATGCCTTATTAATCTGAAGCAGAAGCAGAATCAGAAATAATAATTTAATAATCGAAAGAAAACGAAATAATTACTTTCATTACAATTTCAGATAGCCTATGCATACATGCAACTTATTTAGATACAACAAATAATATTACAACAAAATATAATATTAATCAAACTTCACAATAACGCTAAAACAATGCAATCGATTTGGGCAGCTGGCTTGAGTCACTGCACGTTTATGTCACACGCAACTCTATTAACTCCAAAATCTTTTTACGCACACCACAAGGAAATAATCTCGGACTTTTTAAGCAATTTGTTTATTGAACAGTTCTCCACATCCATTACGCAAAAAACACACGCACAGTATAAAGCTTTCTGTCTCCATCTCCAACCTTTTTACACAAACCACAAGGAAATAATCTCCAACTATTTAAACATTATTTAACAGTTCTCCACAACCATTACGCAAAGAACACACGAACGAAATAATACTCTCCATCCCCACCACCTTCCAAAAATACTATAGTATACTACTTACAATTGCTTGGCTAGTCAAAGCTGATCCCAACCTTGTTGCCAAAAAAATAAATGTTACAAGCGCGGCAGCACAATGCTCTTACCTGAGCTACATGCAGGCGGGGTGCCCTGGTTACAGGTGTCCAAATGTCGAGGTGCGCTGTATTATATAAAAATGAATGTATTCTGCATGGAACGAGCGGGAAACCTCGTTACTCGGCGACCAAACCTGCCTGCCTGACGTTGACAACGTAACTTCCGAACCTGTGTTGATTAGGCCTCAAAATATGAAATTAAAATCCAAAATATACGTAATAGACTGCGTGTGTCAAAATCATTTTCTAAAATATTCATAAGGAATTTATAAATTGTGCAAAATATTTTAATAGGCCTACATTTTTTATCTCCCTCTCGTCACTAGGGGGTGCTGCAGCACCCCCAGCACCCCCACTTCCCGCGGCCATGGTGCACTGTGCTCACATTTATCTATGCATTAAATTACAAATAAAAATACATATCAGTTTGTGCCTTAGGTATTCTCGAATTATAGAATATACTTTAGTACATGCATTTGAGCGTCGTTCTTGCATGCTGCGTATACATGCAAAGTTTGCAGCTTGCATATTTCTTATGCAGGTTATTTATGATTAAGTGATATAGATCGTGCGCAACATATCTGCGTACTGTTGAAGAGTATGCGCTGTGAGCAAAGTAAACCAGCTAATGGGACAGGAAAGTATGTTTTACTGACATATAGGCTAGTCTAACATCATTTCATCAGACCGAAGTTCACAGTTGTTCTACGTAATCTGATTTGGCTGCTGTAGCTTTTCCTTGCTCGTTTGACTCGCGCCTGACGCTGGGGTGAAACTAAAGTGCACATTTTTTGTGGCAAGACCTATAGGTACCACATAAAAGTGCATCTTGTAAATTTGAGAGAAATATAAAGGTACAGGGGGTGTGAGGTAATATATGTTTATGACATTAGCAGTTATTGACATGAGGATGAAGGGTTTAGAAAAGCCAGGGGGATAAAGTCCTTATAACAATATAATTGTCCGTTTATATATAATTTGACTACTGTAGCAGTTACCTTTTTTCCTATATTTATCGTCTGCTTTCAGATGAAGAAAAGCCCCTTTTGACGCTCCACAATGTGCTTTGGGTATTGTTCGTTAAGTCCGTAATTTGTACCTTTTTAGTTGTCTACCTTGCTTCTGTTATTTTTGTTTATTCTGTTCAACTTTAAATTATTTTAATTAAATTTGTGACCTTTACATATTCTAATATATATATATATATATATATATATATATATATATATATATATATATATATATATATAAGAATGTCTTGATAAATTCTGAATTGATTTTAAGTTTTAATTGTAAGTCTACCTTAAATTTAATTGTCCCTGTTTTTCATCTCAACAGCCAGTGCTCTGATTTCTGTAACTGGTGAGTAACAAGCTTTTAGTCATTCATTTAAAATAATAACAATTCCAGCTTTATCATGACATCTAGTCACTGTTTTGGCTAGTCTGCAAGTTTAGCCTGTTGTAAGATGAGTTGTATCATAATGGAGTTATTTTATTTTTAGGAGATTACAGTATCAGACTGGTCAATGGTAATAATGACTGCTCTGGAAGAGTTGAGATGCTTTATAATGGCCAATGGGGGACAGTGTGTGATGACGACTGGGACATGAATGATGCCGCTGTGGTGTGCAGACAGTTGGGATGTGGAACAGCTGTTAGTGCACAAACCAGTGCTCATTTTGGCCAGGGAAGTGGTCCGATCTTGTTGGATGATGTGAGATGTTCAGGAAGTGAATCATCACTCACACAGTGCTCACATCCTTCTATTGGAATTCATAACTGTGGTCATTCTGAAGATGCAGGAGTTGCCTGCTTCGGTAAAGGTATGTGTTTTCAAAATATGGTTTTAATGTTCTTGGTATTAAATAATTTGATATTTTATTCAGTATTTTCCTAGGTTACATTGTTTTTACCAGCTTATTTGGTTTTCTCAAAAAATGTAAGTGTTCTGAAAATGTGCTGCTTACAATAAAAATAGTTCTACATCAATTTAAAAAAAAGATATATAAACTTTGGTTATTTGGCTTCAAGTAATTATATAAGAATTAAGAATTCTGAGAATGATAAGAAAACTTGTGAAAATAACTTGCAATATATGTTTGGTGCTTGGCTCCCAAAAATGTCAAACACATACAGCATGCCAAAACTGTAACCTTTTTAATCACATTGTAATTTTATTTTTAATGACATCTTTCAGACATAAGATTGATCAGGGGGACTGACTCATGCTGTGGAAGAGTGGAGATCCGTTATAATGGCCAGTGGGGAACCGTGTGTGATGATGAATGGGACATGAATGATGCTGCTGTGGTGTGCAGACAGTTACAGTGTGGATCAGCCATCAGTGCACCTCATAGTGCTGCCTTTGGTCAAGGCAGTGGATCAATCTGGCTGGATGATGTTAAATGCTCAGGAAGTGAAGGAACCCTCACACAATGTTCACACAAAGGACTAGGAAGTCATAACTGTAATCATGGGGAAGATGCTGCTGTTGTTTGTTCAGGTTAGTCAAATCTTAAGCACCTTCACACATTATTTTGGGTGAAATGAGCAACAGAAATTACATTAGATTCATGTTTTTCATAATTTTCCAACATTTTAAATGAATAAACTTTTTCTTCAGCAGGCAACCTGCAGATGCCGACCCTTTCTTTGACCTCCAGACATTCAGTTGTTTCTCCTGGAGAAAATATCCAGTTCAGATGCACAACCCCTAAACCAAGATGCAATGCTGATGCTAAATTCCAGCTCTTCAGAAACGGACCATCTATATCCTCCCAGGAACATGAATCTAGTGTCACTTTCAACCTTAATGTAGACGTCTCACATCAGGCCAGCTACAGCTGTCAATACTCCTACAAGAGCAACACTATCAAGTCACCTTCGAGCAGAACTGTTACCATCACTGTGGGTGAGTGTGTTCAGTTTATTCTTATTGCCTACGTCATAAATCACATGCATTAGTAAAGTGAAATCATTTTGTAATGATACCTTTTGTTTTTGCAATTGAAATATTTTGTAAAATAGCAGTGGATTAAATTTTGACTATTTTAGATAATTTTTAAGTATATAAGTTCACTTTTTTTGTTTATCCATGTACTGTAAATGTATTATTGTTCTTTAGTGAACTTGCAGCAGCCCAGCATTTCTCATAGTGCTCCTGATGCATGGTTCGACAAGCAGCTTCAGGGACCAGTGATCACCAGGGGCCACAATTTCACTATCATCTGTTCCACTGCATCCCAGTTTCCTGGAGGCTCTTTTCACTTGTTCAGAGGGTCAAGCATCACCAGGACTGAGGCAGCTGTCAATCACTCTGCCTCCTTCTTCTTTCCTAAAGCAGAATATTCAAATGAGGGAAACTACAGTTGTGTTTATGAAGTCAGTGTCTCCTCACGCACCTTCAGTTCACCTGCCTCTGAACTGCTGCTCATCACTATCACAGGTACTGATGTCTAAAAACAAGCTTTCACCCAAAAATGTTGTCATTAATTACTCACACTCATGTCATCCTAAACACGTAAAACCTTTGTTCACAAACACAATATAATTTTTGACAATCAAGGGTTCTTCGTACGTCGCTTATTACATCCGAGATCAAATGACACATCCAAGATGATATCATCGTGCTAATCGTGATCCGGCTAATTGGGTTCTTCGAACACACATGTTGTGTATGATTAGTATCGCTGGATTGAGTTATCTGAGATAATTGTGTGTTCATGTGTTGGTTTAAAAGGGGATATGTATCGATACTCGAAACCATGATCAACCATGAGGGATTGGCTGGTAGCAAGACGGCAATGTAATGAAGTCATATAATTTAAAATGACACCCGACGAAAAATTTTACAAATTTCTGGACTTTTATAAGGAAACAGCCAAGCAAACAAAACTACATAAATGTTGTAATAGATACATGAAACAGATAATAGATACATGTTTTTATTTTATTAGATTTTTTTGTGTGATTCCAAATAATTTAGATTCGCAATTTATAATAGTTGTGCAGTCTTTACATTTTTATTTCAATGTAGAAATTATCTATTCATTTCGTTTTATATTTAGACAGATTTGTTACGTGACAGCATTAATGAAAGTTTCTTAAGGGTCAATATCATGTTATCTGCATCTCCTGTGCTCCATCAAGACACTCTTATAATAGCAGTCATCACTCAAAATAATTATCTGTATAGCATGTGTGTAAGACTCTAATATACTTTTATATTAGCCTACTATTTTTGACTTGTCTACCAAGGATTATATTAAACTACTGCAAATGTATCCTACCTCTGCTTCTGTCTCGTTACAGTCTCTTCTAAAGTGTTTATGTATATAATGAGTTGTATTTGTAGGTGTTATTATAGCACAATTCTTAACCCCACCCCAGACCTCTCTAATTGTCAAAGCCTGACTATGGCCATTGCTACTCTTGCATGTTGTGAGATGCATAAGAAATCTTTATACACGTACTGTAACACAAGCCATAGCAAGATAAATTATTTTATTTAACCTTTTCAGACAAGAAATGTGCGCCACGGCGGCACATATACTAAAATTGGATCGATTCAGACAAGATTAGCATGGCCCCTGCGAAAGGATGACACGCAAATTCGTGAAGCGCTCCATCTTTTTATGGAAAGTCATGGCCTAATGGTTAGAGAGTCGGACTCCCAATCGAAAGGTTGGAGTTCGAGTCCTGGGCTGGCAGGAATTGTAGGTGGGGGGAGTTCATGTACAGTGCTCTCTCCACCTTCAATACCACGACTTAGGTGCCCTTGAGCAAGGCATCGAACCCCCAACTGCTCCCCGGGCGCTGCAGCATAAATGGCTGCCCACTGCTCAGTGTGTGTGTTCACTGTGTGTGTGTGTGTGTGTGTGTACACTGCTCTGTGTGTGCACTTCGGATGGGTTAAATGCAGAGCACAAATTCTGAGTATGGGTCACTATACTTGGCTGAATGTCACGTCACTTTCACTTTTTCACTTTCAAACATTTGTCTAGTAATGGCAGCAGGTATGCAATAAATGTTTTAATTGGAGCATGTACTCCATTGATTCTGGCACACGACATCACAACAAAATGATATTTTAAGCTCCATATGTAGCTGAATTTGTGCTGGTTTGAATTGGCCACCTCTAGTTTTCCCTTCGTTCAGCCTCCAGCTAGTGCTGTGACATTATTGTGACGATGGCACTTAAAAGGGTCTGTACTTCCAGCATGTCAAAAATAACAAGATTTTAATCACATTGTACTTTAATTATTGTAATCTGTTAGATCCGAGATTGGTCAGTGGGACTGACTCATGCTGTGGAAGAGTGGAGATCCGTTATAATGGCCAGTGGGTAACTGTGTGTGATAATAACTGGGACATGAATGATGCTGCTGTGGTGTGCAGACAGTTACAGTGTGGATCAGCCATCAGTGCACCTCATAGTGCTGCCTTTGGTCAAGGCAGTGGATCAATCTGGCTGGATGATGTTAAATGCTCAGGAAGTGAAGGAACCCTCACACAATGTTCACACAATGGACTAGGAAGTCATAACTGTGGTCATGGGGAAGATGCTGGTGTTGTTTGTTCAGGTTAGTCAAATCTTTAGCAGCTTCTCACATTATTTGAGGGAAAATGACCAACCAAAATTACATTAAGCTTCATGAATGTCATGTATACATTACCTTGTCTTAACAAATTATTTCAAATAAACAAATTTTTCTTTTGAAGGCGACCTGCAGATGCCGACCCTTTCTTTGACCTCCAGACATTCAGTTGTTTCTCCTGGAGAAAATATCCAGTTCAGATGCACAACCCCTAAACCAAGATGCAATGCTGATGCTAAATTCCAGCTCTTCAGAAACGGACCATCTATATCCTCCCAGGAACATGAAGCTAGTGTGACTTTCAACCTTAATGTAGACGTCTCACATCAGGGCAACTACAGCTGTCAATACTCCTACAAGAGCAACACTATCAAGTCACCTTCGAGCAGAACTGTTACCATCACTGTGGGTGAGTGTGTTCAGTTTATTCTTATTGCCTACGTCATAAATCACATGCATTAGTAAAGTATAAGTGAAATCATTTTGTAATGATACCTTTACCTTTTGTTTTTGCAATTGAAATATTTTGTAAAATAGCAGTGGATTACATTTTGAATCATGACTATTTTAGATAATTTTTAAGTATATAAGTTCACTTTTTTTGTTTATCCATGTACTGTAAATGTATTATTGTTCTTTAGTGAACTTGCAGCAGCCCAGCATTTCTCATAGTGCTCCTGATGCATGGTTCGACAAGGAGCTTCAGGGACCAGTGATCACCAGGGGCCACAATTTCACTATCATCTGTTCCACTGCATCCCAGTTTCCTGGAGGCTCTTTTCACTTGTTCAGAGGGTCAAGCATCACCAGGACTGAGGCAGCTGTCAATCACTCTGCCTCCTTCTTCTTTCCTAAAGCAGAATATTCAAATGAGGGAAACTACAGTTGTGTTTATGAAGTCAGTGTCTCCTCACGTACCTTCAGTTCATCTGCCTCTGAACTGCTGCTCATCACTATCACAGGTACTGATGTCTAAAAACAAGCTTTCACCCAAAAATGTTGTCATTAATTACTCACACTCATGTCATCCTAAACACGTAAAACCTTTGTTCACAAACACAATATAATTTTTGACAATCAAGGGGCCGTTCTTCATACGTCGCTTATTACATCCGAGATCAAATGACACATCCAAGATGATATCATCGTGCTAATCGTGATCCGGCTAATTGGGTTCTTCGAACACACATGTTGTGTATGATTAGTATCGCTGGATTGAGTTATCTGAGATAATTGTGTGTTCATGTGTTGGTTTAAAAGGGGATATGTATCGATACTCGAAACCATGATCAACCATGAGGGATTGGCTGGTAGCAAGACGGCAATGTAATGAAGTCATATAATTTAAAATGACACCCGACGAAAAATTTTACAAATTTCTGGACTTTTATAAGGAAACAGCCAAGCAAACAAAACTACATAAATGTTGTAATAGATACATGAAACAGATAATAGATACATGTTTTTATTTTATTAGAATTTTTTTTGTGATTCCAAATAATTTAGATTCGCAATTTATAATAGTTGTGCAGTCTTTACATTTTTATTTCAATGTAGAAATTATCTATTCATTTCGTTTTATATTTAGACAGATTTGTTACGTGACAGCATTAATGAAAGTTTCTTAAGGGTCAATATCATGTTATCTGCATCTCCTGCGCTCCATCAAGCCACTCTTATAAAAGCAGTCATCACTCAAAATAATGCACGACTCTATTATCTGTATAGCATGTGTGTAAGACTCATGGGCGTAGGTTTGGTCTCAGCTTTGGTGGGGACACCCCCATACACCCCCCCCCCCATCTTATGTTGTAAGATACCAGTGATTTAATGGTGATTTCCTTTTTTATTTCAGACTGTTGGCAATACAGAATATCACAATACAGAAGTGAATCTACTTCATCTCATTATTATTATTGTATCCTGACCCTGATATACCATCCTGTATACTGTCCCTAAAGAGCTAGTATCACTGTATAATCTCAAAAATGCACTCTCAAAAAATAAAAAATAAAAACCTGAGACTGTGTAATGCTGAACAACCAAACGTTTTATTAACATAAATTATTATGTACATTAGTATTTACACTAACAAAAGATACTCTGTCACAAGGAAACAAATCTAAATAAATAAATATAATAACCTTTTTCTATTAAAAACACTATTTACCCTCCAGTACACTCACGTTTATGTTGACTGCAAGATTCTAAGTTAAGGTAGAGGCTAATTGACATTCAGTTACTTGCTAACGTAATATTCTATCATCTTGGGTAACACATACTATCACCAGTTAATACTATTTTCCACATTAGAATCTGCATTTGAAAGCCTGGTCAGTCACTTCTGCTAGTTTATTTCTGTGGCTAGCTAGTTATTTTGCCTACTTACACTCTGACTCTGCTTTATGAAAAAGCTTCTTATGTCCCCTTTCTTCTTCTTGGGTGGCATCTACAAAGTACAATAAGGGGCAAAAAAAAAGGAATATTAAAATGTTTTTACCCAAGCCTTTGTATGTGGCAGAGAGACAGCCCTGATAACTTACCGTCGGCGTCGTCAACATGCGGACGCACACACCACCCGCTCGCTGCTAGTGCCATAGACAGTAAAAGAAATGGACACAGCGACCCCATTGGTACTCAATTGAGACAAGTGAATCCCATTTTTAGCGTTTTTTAGCACTTCCGTTTCTGATGCGCAGACTCAAACGAAGCTTGGCGACGTCAGCAACCTGTCTGACAGATGTACATGTTATAGTAGCTGTGCGTGCAAACTGCCATAGTTAATCTTGAAGAGACGGCGAGCTTGAGCGGGGAGTTCTTTGGCGTGAGTGAGCAGGAGTAAGTATTCTGATTAATTATTTTGTATAGTATTTTAAAATGTAACACCAGTACGCCATATTAAGTTAATTGCCTGCGAGCTTCTCCTCCTGTCTGTACGATAATGCGACAGAGAGACGAGTGGTTATGATGCAATCGTTAGCCTATTTTTTACAAAAACTGTTTATACGGGGCCATAATGTAACATAGAAGGTAATGGAGCCCTTTATACATTGTCGTGTATCTTTAGAAATAAATAATGGACAAACGGAGTCTTTAAACGCCTCAGATGTAAAGTTATTCACTGTCAAAGTGATGCCAAAATGAATGGTAGTCAATGGGAATGCTAACGCAAGTGAAGTTCTGCTACAAGATGGCAGCCCCCAGCCGACTTCAACTTCCGGTCGACTTCCTTGCCGCCTGGCTAGTGCAAGCACAAAAGTAGTCCAGGCCCGCGCGTGTAGCCTGTCAGATACCCCGAAGCCAATCAAATTACAGTGTTTCTTGTACTATTGTTGTCCTGGCCGTTAGAATCGATCCAAATAACAGTGCAAAGATCCAAATAGCAGTTCAAAGGAGCTTGCTAAATATTGGTGGGGACAAATTAGTCATCTCAAAATATTGATAGGGACTAGTACCTAGCGTCCCCCCCTAAACCTACGCCCATGGTAAGACTCTAATACAATTATGAAGTAATAATTTTATGACAAATAAATATTTCAGGTAGTAAAACTGGCTGTCCATAGTAGGCTGTTATGGACTAAACAGCATTTTTATATTATTTTTAAATAATTTTTTTAATAATTATTATTTTAAAGTATTGTCCCTGGATCAGTACGATACTCTTGTAATAAAGTAGCGGTGGTAGCAGACATATTTTGAGTATCAGTTCTGGTTGAAAAGAAGTGATCTAATCCTCTTTACATGAAATAAGCCTGCTCCCGAGCAGGTTTAAGCTTACGGACCTGTTGCTATGACAGCAGCTCCGGGATGAGCTTCGCAGAACCAAATGATCCAAGATCACGCCAAATCGTCAACATTCAAATCCAGCTAACTGAGTTAGCGACGTACGAAGAACGGGGCCCAGATCTGGCAGCAAGTTAGCGCATTTTTTCAGGTCAATTTCAAAGTGACCTGAAGGCTAAAAATGATAAAGAAATCCTATATTGATAAATTTTTATATAAAATAAATAAATAAATAGAAACCCCTAAATATTTATGTAGGTTTTTCTTATTTTTCTTTTTTTTTGTGTGATTTTTCTTTTCTTTTCTTTTTATTATATTTACTTTATATTTTGGAAATTTTAAGAAAATTTAAGCAAATAAGCACGTTGGACCCGGAAAATTGCCGGAACATTGCCGGGTCGCCTTCTGTGTGAACACAAATACATTCCCACCTCAAAAAACCCACCACAACAATATTTATTTATTTATTTATTTTGCTCGTCGTGTTCATCCCTCCAAAACAGAGAAAACATCTTTCACAAACATCTACATCTCTGTGTCTGTAGTGCCTAGCCAGTGAAGGCATGAGTATTGACTGTGTTCCACTCTCTCTGCTTCTCTGGTTACTTCCTGTTTGTGTGGTAATTAGCAGGGCCAGACTAACAGGCCAGTGTGAAGTATTGCCAGTCTACCTACCTTACTGATTGTTTTTATTCCACTGTTTTTTCTATCTTATGTATGACCATTGCCTTTCCTTTTCCCTATTTATGTTTTGGATTTTCCCTTCCATATAGTTGTTTAGATTGGAGTGCTTTTCTTGTTACGAACTTTGACTGTCTCAAGTTTATGCTATCTGCCTACTATTTTTGACTTGTCTACCAAGGATTATATTAAACTACTGCACATGTATCCTACCTCTGCTTCTGTCTCGTTACAGTCTCTTCTAAAGTGTTTATGTATATAATGAGTTGTATTTGTAGGTGTTATTATAGCACAATTCCGGCAGCCATATCACCCTGGAGCCCAAGACCGGTTGCCCACTGAAGCTAAGCAGGGCTGAGCCTGGTCAGTACCTGGATGGGAGACCTCCTGAGAAAACTAGGTTGCTGCTGGAAGAGGTGCTAGTGAGGCCAGCAGGGGGTGCTCACCCTGTGGTCTGTGTGGGTCCTAGCGCCCCAGTGTAGTGGTGGGGACACTATACTGTCAACAAGCACCGTCCTTCGGATGAGACGTTAAACCGAGGTCCTGACTCTCTGTGGTCATTAAAAAATCCCAGGATGTCTTTCGGAAAGAGTAGAGGTGTGACCTCGGCATCCTGGCTAAATTAGCCCATTGGTCTCTGACCATCATGGCCTCCTAACAATCCCCATATCTACTGATTGGCTTCATCACTCTGTCTCCTCTCCACCAGTAAGCTGGTGTGTGGTGGGCGTTCTGGCGCACTATGGCTGCCGTCGCATCATCCAGGTGGATGCTACACACTGGTGGTGGATGAGGAGATACCCCCTGTCTATGTAAAGCGCTTTGAGTGTCTAGAAAAGCGCTATATAAATGTAAAGAATTATTATTATTATAACCCCACCTCAGACCTCTCTAATTGTCAAAGCCTGACTATGGCCATTGCTACTCTTGCATGTTGTGAGATGCATAAGAAATCTTTCAGACTCCATTGATTCTGGCACACGACATCACAACAAAATGATATTTTAAGCTCCATATGTAGCTGAATTTGTGCTGGTTTGAATTGGCCACCTCTAGTTTTCCCTTCGTTCAGCCTCCAGCTAGTGCTGTGACATTATTGTGACGATGGCACTTAAAAGGGTCTGTACTTCCAGCATGTCAAAAATAACAAGATTTTAATCACATTGTACTTTAATTATTGTAATCTGTTAGATCCGAGATTGGTCAGTGGGACTGACTCATGCTGTGGAAGAGTGGAGATCCGTTATAATGGCCAGTGGGGAACCGTGTGTGATGATGAATGGGACATGAATGATGCTGCTGTGGTGTGCAGACAGTTACAGTGTGGATCAGCCATCAGTGCACCTCATAGTGCTGCCTTTGGTCAAGGCAGTGGATCAATCTGGCTGGATGATGTTAAATGCTCAGGAAGTGAAGGAACCCTCACACAATGTTCACACAATGGACTAGGAAGTCATAACTGTGGTCATGGGGAAGATGCTGGTGTTGTTTGTTCAGGTTAGTCAAATCTTTAGCACCTTCTCACATTATTTGAGGGAAAATGACCAACCAAAATTACATTAAGCTTCATGAATGTCATGTATACATTACCTTGTCTTAACAAATTATTTCAAATAAACAAATTTTTCTTTTGAAGGCGACCTGCAGATGCCGACCCTTTCTTTGACCTCCAGACATTCAGTTGTTTCTCCTGGAGAAAATATCCAGTTCAGATGCACAACCCCTAAACCAAGATGCAATGCTAATGCTGAATTCCAGCTCTTCAGAAACGGACCATCTATATCCTCCCAGGAACATGAATCTAGTGTGACTTTCAACCTTAATGTAGACGTCTCACATCAGGGCAACTACAGCTGTCAATACTCCTACAAGAGCAACACTATCAAGTCACCTTCGAGCAGAACTGTTACCATCACTGTGGGTGAGTGTGTTCAGTTTATTCTTATTGCCTACGTCATAAATCACATGCATTAGTAAAGTATAAGTGAAATCATTTTGTAATGATACCTTTGTTTTTGCAATTGAAATATTTTGTAAAATAGCAGTGGATTACATTTTGAATCATGACTATTTTAGATAATTTTTAAGTATATAAGTTCACTTTTTTTGTTTATCCATGTACTGTAAATGTATTATTGTTCTTTAGTGAACTTGCAGCAGCCCAGCATTTCTCATAGTGCTCCTGATGCATGGTTCGACAAGGAGCTTCAGGGACCAGTGATCACCAGGGGCCACAATTTCACTATCATCTGTTCCACTGCATCCCAGTTTCCTGGAGGCTCTTTTCACTTGTTCAGAGGGTCAAGCATCACCAGGACTGAGGCAGCTGTCAATCACTCTGCCTCCTTCTTCTTTCCTAAAGCAGAATATTCAAATGAGGGAAACTACAGTTGTGTTTATGAAGTCAGTGTCTCCTCACGCTCCTTCAGTTCACCTGCCTCTGAACTGCTGCTTATCACTATCACAGGTACTGATGTCTAAAAACAAGCTTTCACCCAAAAATGTTGTCATTAATTACTCACACTCATATCATTTTAAACACGTAAAACTGTCTCAGGTTATGTATGTAACCATAGTTCACAGAGTAGGGAACGAGACACTGCGTCCTCTAGGGGCCGCTTTGGGGAACACCTCGACTTGACCCGTGTCTGAAGCATACATTGAAAAAACACCAACTTGTTGGCCGGCGACAGCCTCCGACGTCACTACCGGCGCGACTATAAATAAGCACCAGGAGAGCACGTCATTATCTTCTTCGTCTGAAGCTTGCGTCCGAAGCATGGCAGGGAGCTAGAGGACACAGTGTCTCGTTCCCTACTCAGGGAACTATGGTTACATACGTAACCTGAGACAGTTCCCTTTTGAGGGAAGTTTGAACTGTGTCCTCTAGGAGCCGCTTTGGGGAACAGTATACCCACGCCGCATTGCTCAGGGGAGTGCAGGCCAGAATCATGGTGAGCACTAAGTACCAACTCTACCATTTCCATAGGAGTTGCCCCTGGGACATTAGACGGTTGTCTGTGACAGTACCCCTTACGGCCAGAAGGCCTAAGCTACATACCCAACTTAATTGTTAGGGCATTGGCCCAGGGTAGAGCTGAAGGCTTGGAATCAGGAAAGATTCCTTTAAAGGGATGCGGCTAAAAAAACTAGCATTTCTACCAAGTCTTGCCTGTCACACAGGGGCTACTGCTATCTTACGCATAAGCTTGCTGAAAGAGCTGTTTCGACAGTTCTCTAGTAGCAACACCCTGTTTAGATAGGTATCTGAGGATACATAGGTGGAGTGGCGCCCAAAATAAACGGGCTTTTACCAACTCAAGAAAGGGCATGAAGCAACCAAGCAAAGCCCTCACCATATAGGATTTTAGAAAGAATGCAGAATACCAGCGTGCAAACTTACCACAGTGTGCATTTCAGAAAGTGTGCAAAGACTTCACGTGCACACTTACCATAGCATGGATTTTCAACTATTGTTCTAAGGAGGGGCTCTTGTGGCCCTTTGATAGAGCAGCTCATAGTTGGGATGTTGCATCTCAAAACAGTATGATTGAGAGTCATTAACTCGATCTATGGAAACAATACTGGAGCGCTCTGGGGAAAAAACAGAGAACTCGGTCTCATATGAGAGGAGAACTCCGAGCTCAGAGTAGCGCACTCATAGGCGACCCTTTTTTGGAAAAGTTACTATGAGAATCACACAAATAGAGCCTCATGTTGATGGAAGCGATGCTTGAGGTGTATAAACAAATACACACTGGCTGAATGGAGCCCAAGGAACCAAGGTCTAATCATCTCAAGAAAGGGAACTGTGGGATTACAAATTTATAAAATGTTAAATCTAGGTTCCAATGTAATAGCATATGAACTGAAAACGTTTTGATATACATTTTGAGGTAAATCAGGAAAATCAGGTGTCTGAGATAATGTCCTTTTGTCTTTGTGCTCTTCCTTGCCATTTGGCTTTTTAAGCTCAAGGCACAGCTGTGCCTTTTGTCTCTATGATAATGTGAAGGTATGGATGATACTATCAGGCACCTCTGTATTTAAATGACACTGTTATGCTGATGAGATCAAGGCTGGGAAGATGCCAGTGTCTGGCACTTTCCTGATTGCATTTGCATGCTTTGTTTAAATTGTCTCCACCTCTACTGTATGGATCCCTCCCACTTGAATGTATGGCTTAAGGACAAGTTAGACATTTGATGACTACAGCGCCACGCAGAGTGTTCTCAATAAAGAATCCTGCTGAAGATTACCCAAGAGTCTCCTGGTCTTCGTTTCTGAGTTCCCAACAGAACGAAGCGGAGCACGTAACCCTTATCATACAAGATTTCAGAAAGTTTGCAGAGTCTTGCGTGGAAACTTACCACTTGTGAATTTCTAGAAAGTGCGCAAAGGTTTCACGTGCACACTGACCACCATGTGGTTTTGAGAAAGTACACAAAGCTTAGCGTGTGTACTTAAAGGTTCCTAAGCGTAGCAGAGGCGCTGAATCTCACGGGAGAGGCAAGCTCAATTTTACAAAACTCGGGCGAGGGGAGCATCACCTGAGGCAGCATATACAAGAAGACTTCTGTAACTGCCACCTCCACTTCCTGCTAGATGTGACAGCACCACTAAGCGGCCAGGAGACCTGGCCGGACATCCATGAAATTCCCTGCAGTGCTGTGCCAGGCCTGATGATCAAGGAGGCTCCGTCAGAAACCTGTGATCTTAGCCACCTAATACCGGAACATGAAGCCGGATGGCTGGTGCTGGTGAGTGTTTGGTAAACACTGTAACTGAGCACTGCAAAAGGAAACTCACAGAGTTTATTAGTAGACACATAACCACCAGCAATTAAATACACATAAGTATATACAGAGAGGGTTACATTTACTCACCCACCATCCTGCGCTGGAGCCCTGCTCAAGGGGCGCCTCCTTTTAGTCTGGACCATCAGCTATGAACATATAACCATAAAAACATTATAGGTCTAGCATAGGAGACTGTTATGCGAGGGTTTCCATCTAACCTCGATCAGGTGGAGAGCTGGTGGTTTAAGGGGAATTAGGAAGGGGAAGATAAAAGCAGAAGTTAACCCTCTGAAGTCGATTAATGCATATACGCGTTATGAGGCTATTTTTTTCTCCAGAGGGTTAAAAATCCCCAAGGGGAACGAGTAGATACCTCAGTATCACTCCGATTTGGATGAGAACGTTGCCTCATCTAGATCATACCCTTTAGTTTCTGCTTACCTCCTCGTGACCCATGATTCCTCTAACCCCTGGTGGGGGAGGAGTGCGAGTTGCGACACTAGCTTTCTGTGCCCGTCTTTGATCCTCAGATCGAGACAGGCCAGGACCCCTATGTTGTTCGGGCTCAGACCTGGACCTTCGTGAAATTAAGGATCTGAAAGCAGCAGAGTGCGCCTTCGTCTCCCTGAACTTCTCAAATCACCATCTCAACGGAAATACCGAAAAGCTCAGAAGGCGAAACCTGAGCATCGAGAACAAAGAATTTTGTTTCCTCCCGATGTCTGCCAAGTTCATCCACAGATGTCTCTCCGCTGCCACCATGGCCGCCGTAGTCCTGCCCATGGCAGAGGTGGCCTGCTTGGTAGCACGGAGAGAGATCCGTGGTGCGGCGCAGCTCAGCTACCTGATCAGAAAAAGGCCCCTGCCTCTATCCAGGTCTCTTAGCAGATCAGTCTGATATGCTTGAAGCACCAGCATTGTGTGTAATAAAGCCACAACCTGACCTGCTACTGCGTATGCCTTGCCATTTAAGCCCAAGCGAGATGATTTTCTGAAGGGGCTTAAATGGCAAGGAGGGAGATTAAGAGAGGATGTTTCCCCTGCAGAAAGAAAAATTTTTCACATTTAAAAATGCTTTATAAATTATTTATACTTTTTTTGCTCTTTCTACAGGGGGCATTCCGTCATAGCTGCTTTCGCACATCACCTCGATGTCGGCAGATTACTTTCATGCCGAAACCGATGGATGTGAGAAGAAAACGGCATCTTTCGTTTCTTTTTAATCTCTGTATGGAGATCATGCAGAAATAAAAGGCTTACCTGAGCTGGAGGGTTATGGTCAAAAGGTAATTTTCGCTCAATAACCTCCAACAGCTCTACTTACGCAGGGCAGGAGAATTGAGAAGGCTCAGCCTCAGCTTTTTCACCATCCTCAAATATCTCCTGCTTTTCCTGGGTAAAAACCCAGCAGAGCACTAACCTCAGTATCAGAAAGAGTTAAAGATATAGCATCATCCTCCCAAGGCTCTCTCTCGTCCGCCGCCCTTCTTTCTTTTTTTTTCTTCTTTTTTTTTTTTACAAGCGCGAAAGGGAAAGTCCCTTTTTAAACCATTCAGACAGATCCACCTGTCTTCCACGCCTCAACACGGACACGTCCTGAACTGCGGGAAGCAGATGGCTGCCTTTTTTTCCCCTTTTCTTTCAGAAGAGAGACGAATGAGAGCGTCGCTTTTCCATTGAAAAACGCTCACAATGCACGCAGATTGCCTCCTCAAAGACATTGCGTGCGTGCTCTTCACCCAAACAAATGACGCAAAGATCGCGTGTGTCATCGGGTGTCACATAACGCCGACACCGAAGCACACATCGTCTAAACGCTTGCTAGTTGTCGCCATGATAAACAGAGAAAGATCGGCCTTAAGATAATGATGTGCTCTCCTGGTGCTTATTTATAGTCACACCGGTAGTGACGTCGGAGGTTGTCGCCGGCCAACAAGTTGGTGTTTTTTCAATGTATGCTTCAGACACGGGTCACAATGAGGTGTTCCCCAAAGTGGCTCCTAGAGGACGCAGTTCGAAGTTCCCTCGAAAGGGAACCTTTGTTCACAAACACAATATAATTTTTGACAGTCAAGATCTGGCAGCAAGTTTGAATTTTTTTTTGCTTCGGCATGTGCTTTTCGAAATGCTTACCTCACACATGAAATCAGCCGCATACCAGGAAAACACTGAGAATGCACTGCAGTCCTATGGAAGGCCATAAAGATATATTTTTCTTTAGAAGTAACGTGTACAGACAATATAATGTGTGGACATGTAATTGCTTCTAAACACGTTATTTTTTGTACAGACGTCAATGTTTTGGCCAATAGCAAGGATAGAATTTGCATTGAATTAAATAAACCGATAATAGTTATTGTGTTATTGTATAAAATGTTATTAATAAATAATATATATAAATGTGACATGCCATCGTATGTAGTCTTATGTCAGTGCTATCTATGGTCACATGATAATGACATTGTGTTAGGAATGAAGGAGGAGTTAGGTATTTCAAAACACATGTGGCAGAAGAACCATGCCATTGAGAAATTTTGTGAAAAATTGCAAGCAAATTTTTCAGGAATACGCTCACTTGTGGCTATCAGCAAAAAAGGCTCAGCAATAGCATTCAGCTACACAAAACAAGACATTCTTGTAAACAGAGAGTGTCAACAAAAGAGAACAAAAATGAAATCTGTATTTGACAAATATTTCCAGGGTTGACTACAGTACTTTGTTTGAATATCAACATTTGATTGGTCAAATTTTAATAATGTGGGTCTGATTATCACTTAAAAGCAGTGAAATCTAAAAAAGGCATGGTAAGCCTGTAGTTCAGATATATTGAATTGAATTTTTGTGATTTCTATTTTATTTTATTTTTATGACATTTACCTTATATTTTGGATATTTTAAAGATAATATAAGCAAATAAGCAGTTTTTGCACATTATTTCACAAAAAAAAAGTCCTGTTTCATCAAAAAAAAAAAAAAAACAGATGACCTTGGAATTGATTCAATGAAGCCCCTTTCACAGTGCACGTTGGACCCGGAAATTGGCAGAACATTGCTGGGTCGCCTTCTGTGTGAACGCAAACAGATTTCCACCTCAAAAAACCCACCACAACAATTTTTATTTATTTATTTATTTTATTATTTTGCTCGTCGTGTTCATCCCTCCAAAACAGAGAAAACATCTTTCACAAACATCTACATCTCTGTGTCTGTAGTGCCTAGCCAGTGGAGGCATGAGTATTGACTGTGTTCCACTCTCTCTGCTTCTCTGGTTACTTCCTGTTTGTGTGGTGTAACGATATGAACTTCCTAATCATCCGGAAGAAGGAGGCGGGAACCGGCGCACAATCAAAAGACATTTTAATAATCACAAAATAAATACAAAACGGCGCACCAGCCCTTCACGGACGACTGGTGCGCATAAATAAAAAGCAAACATGAAATAATGTCCCAGGCCTGTTCCTCTCTCGTCCTTCACGGTCGTCGCTCCAGTTTTATATCCTTCCATCTCCTACGTGGGACTTTACAGTCTCTTCTAAAGTTTTTATGTATATAATGAGTTGTATTTGTAGGTGTTATTATAGCACAATTCTTAACCCCACCCCAGACCTCTCTAATTGTCAAAGCCTGACTATGGCCATTGCTACTCTTGCATGTTGTAAGACGCATAAGAAATCTTTATACACGTACTGTAACACAAGCCATAGCAAGAGGAATTATTTTATTTAACCTTTTCAGACAAGAAATGTGCGCTACAAACATTTGTCTAGTAATGGCAGCAGGTATGCAATAAATGTTTTAATTGGAGCATGTACTCCATTGATTCTGGCACACGACATCACAACAAAATGATATTTTAAGCTCTATATGTAGCTGAATTTGTGCTGGTTTGAATTGGCCACCTCTAGTTTTCCCTTCGTTCAGCCTCCAGCTAGTGCTGTGACATTATTGTGACGATGGCACTTAAAAGGGTCTGTACTTCCAGCATGTCAAAAATAACAAGATTTTAATCACATTGTACTTTAATTATTGTAATCTGTTAGATCCGAGATTGGTCAGTGGGACTGACTCATGCTGTGGAAGAGTGGAGATCCGTTATAATGGCCAGTGGGTAACTGTGTGTGATAATAACTGGGACATGAATGATGCTGCTGTGGTGTGCAGACAGTTACAGTGTGGATCAGCCATCAGTGCACCTCATAGTGCTGCCTTTGGTCAAGGCAGTGGATCAATCTGGCTGGATGATGTTAAATGCTCAGGAAGTGAAGGAACCCTCACACAATGTTCACACAATGGACTAGGAAGTCATAACTGTGGTCATGGGGAAGATGCTGGTGTTGTTTGTTCAGGTTAGTCAAATCTTTAGCAGCTTCTCACATTATTTGAGGGAAAATGACCAACCAAAATTACATTAAGCTTCATGAATGTCATGTATACATTACCTTGTCTTAACAAATTATTTCAAATAAACAAATTTTTCTTTTGAAGGCGACCTGCAGATGCCGACCCTTTCTTTGACCTCCAGACATTCAGTTGTTTCTCCTGGAGAAAATATCCAGTTCAGATGCACAACACCTAAACCAAGATGCAATGCTAATGCTGAATTCCAGCTCTTCAGAAACGGACCATCTATATCCTCCCAGGAACATGAATCTAGTGTGACTTTCAACCTTAATGTAGACGTCTCACATCAGGCCAGCTACAGCTGTCAATACTCCTACAAGAGCAACACTATCACGTCACCTTTGAGCAGAACTGTTACCATCACTGTGGGTGAGTGTGTTCAGTTTATTTTTATTGCCTACGTCATAAATCACATGCATTAGTAAAGTATAAGTGAAATCATTTTGTAATGATACCTTTGTTTTTGCAATTGAAATATTTTGTAAAATAGCAGTGGATTACATTTTGAATCATGACTATTTTAGATAATTTTTAAGTATATAAGTTCACTTTTTTTGTTTATCCATGTACTGTAAATGTATTATTGTTCTTTAGTGAACTTGCAGCAGCCCAGCATTTCTCATAGTGCTCCTGATGCATGGTTCGACAAGGAGCTTCAGGGACCAGTGATCACCAGGGGCCACAATTTCACTATCATCTGTTCCACTGCATCCCAGTTTCCTGGAGGCTCTTTTCACTTGTTCAGAGGGTCAAGCATCACCAGGACTGAGGCAGCTGTCAATCACTCTGCCTCCTTCTTCTTTCCTAAAGCAGAATATTCAAACGAGGGAAACTTCAGTTGTGTTTATGAAGTCAGTGTCTCCTCACGCTCCTTCAGTTCACCTGCCTCTGAACTGCTGCTCATCACTATCACAGGTACTGATGTGTAAGAGTCTAAAAACAAGTTGGACTGCTTGTAAGGAACATTAAAAAAGATAATGAATTCTGTCATTAATTACTTATCCTTGTGTCATTCCAAAACCTTAAGACTTTTGTTCATACAGAACACAAATGAAGATATATTTGATTAAATCAGAGAGCTATCTGACCCTGTTTAGACAGCAACACAACTGACACGTTCAAGGCCAAAAAAGACATTGTTAAAATACTTTATGTGGCACAAGTGGTTAAAACATAATTTTATGAAGCTACGATAATACTTTGTGCACAAAGAAAACAAAAATAACGACTTTATTCAACAATTCTTCTCTTCCCTGTCAGCTTTCACCACCGTTCATTAACATTCTACATTGGTACTGTCTATGCAGGGTCTGAAAGCTCTCAGATTTCATCAAATATATCTTAATATTTTTCTGAAGATGAACAAATGTCTTGTGGGTTAAGAACGTGATGTGATGGTGAGGAATTAATGACAGAATTTTTGGGTGAACTATCCTTTAACTCAACCCCTAATGTCTCTCTCAGCCTCCCTGCTTCCTGTCATTGGTGCCGCAGTGTCAGGTGTACTGCTCTTGTTGTCTCTCCTCATAATCATCCTCCTGCTGAAGAGAAGGCAAAAGCATAAGAAAAAGGAAACTCATTTGAAGTGCTCTTTTACGAACGGTAACAGAGTTGCATTTTCTAAAATAAGTCAGACGATGTCTTCTGTTTTATTTTTAACTCTTTCTTTCAAGTTAATTTTATCCTCAACATTTTCCTGTAACTATGTCCCTCTCTATGCCATTTCTCTAGCTGCAGCTAATACATATGCTGGTACATCCCATGATAACAAAAATGAAGAGGATGATGAGGCTGTTTATGGAAATGTACAACCTGATGAAAACATGGATCATGATGATTCTGAACAAGACTATATTAATGTGGACTCTGGTCATTCTGAGCAGGATGATGTGAATGTAGACACTGATGACTCTGAAGACGACTATGTCAATGTGAATGTTTCAGTAAATAACAGTGTGATAGACAAATCTGATGGAAACATTTATGAAAGCTGTTGTGATTAATACTGAGTGAACCCAAAGTATTATATTTCTTTCTTTTTTTTTTTTTTTTTAGAAATCAAATATAAATTCATGGCCCATTTTTTGGTAAAATAAACATTACATAAACTATCGGGGGGAAAATCTTTTTAATAATTTTACATTAACAATGAGATCAATATTCTATTTATTAAAGACAATTATGAATCTCATCAAGTTTGAGTTTTTAAGAATTTTACATATATTCCAAATAATAACTCAAGGCAGTAACAATTAACTATGTGTATATATATATATTTTAACAACTTTTTTATATAACTATGTGGCGAGTGAGGCGGGGCCAAGAGGCGTGGGAACGAGGAGTGAGGCCAGGTGTAGTGATTAGAGATGAGCTGCACCTGCGCCCCACCGCCAGTATCGAGTCCCACGTAGGAGATGGAAGGATATAAAACTGGGGCGACTATAGTGAAGGACGAGAGAGGACCAGGCTTGGGACGTAGTTTATGTTTTGGTTTTTATTTATGCGCACCAGTCGGCCATGAGGGGCTGGTGCGCCGTTTTGTATTTATTTTGAATATTAAAATTATGTTTTGATTGTGCGCCGGTTCCCGCCTCCTTCTTCCCGATGAATAGGAAGTTTATATCGTTACAGTGGTGCCGAAGCCCGGGAGAAGGAGGGACGCGCTGCTGAAGATCCCTCGCCGCTGTGGTGAATCCACGGTGCCCTCGAGGAGGCGAAGTATGTGCCGCCATGGACGCTCGAGGCGGTGGGCTGGAGCGAGTTGCCGGGGACGGGCGAGCTCACTGCCGGCCGCCCACGATATGGAGGGGCGGCTGCCGTCCGTGAGGGAGCGGAGGAGTCGGCGCCGTTCGCCAGGGGGCCGGAGCCTGCCGCCTCCGTGATGGAATCCGGAGGGGCAGGGAACGGGGGACTCCTGCCGCTGCCCAAAATCGGAGGAGCCGTCGCCGTCCACCGGGCGGCGGAGGAGTGTCGTGCCGTCCGCCGAGGGCCGTCCAGTGCCACCGCCGGGCACCGCGGAGGAGATCACACAGCCGGTGGAGGGCCGAGCAGCAGTGGGTCTGGGAACCGAAATTTTTTTTTATTTTTTTTTTCTCTCTCCCCTCTCTCGCCCCTGTCGCTCCTCCTTCCATCTCCTTTTCTCTCGCCTCGTCTGTCCTACCCCCAGGTTCCCGCAGGTCCCCGTGAGCGGTCCCCCCCCCCCGGAGGGAAGGGGGGGGGAGTAGAGCGCAGTCTCGAGGGTACCCCCTGGCCTGCGAGGGGCGATGGGGGTATGTGGCGAGTGGGGCGGGGCCGAGAGGCGTGGGAACGAGGAGTGAGGCCAGGTGTAGTGATTAGAGATGAGCTGCACCTGCGCCCCACCGCCAGTATCGAGTCCCACGTAGGAGATGGAAGGATATAAAACTGGGGCGACTATGGTGAAGGACAAGAGAGGACCAGGCCTGGGACATAGTTTATGTTTTGGTTTTTATTTTGAGCGCACCAGTCCTCTGTGAGGGGCTGGTGTGTTTTGTATTTATTTTGTATTTATTTTGTGATTATTAAAATGTCTTTTGTGCGCCGGTTCCCGCCTCCTTCTTCCCGATAAATAGGAAGTTTTTATCGTTACAAACTTATTTATATAACTTATTTTTTTATATAACTTATATTTAGCTTCTTTTTTTAAAAAAAAGTTAACTTTTAACTATTTTATTTTTATTTTTGGGATCATAAGTCATCAAAGCTCATTAAGCACTGATGAAAGACAAGAATATTTATTTTAAATTTCACCAATTTCAGGCCATTTTAAGTCTAATTTTGATGTAACAAAGTAGTTATATCTAAGTGTGTAAGTTGTTTGCTTATTTTTTACATTTCAATGTAATTTTGTATCTTCCTTTCCTTTGTATCTTCCTTTCCTTGTCTCCATCCCCTGGCTAATGCAAAATGATAAATGTGAATGATTCAATATAATAATAATGAAGAAGTTGTTTACTTGGGATGCATCTCAATCAGCTCTCTAGCTCCCGAGCTCATGAATCAGTATTTCAGTCACTGGTAAGTTCCCTGGCTCACTGCACACTGGGACAGTAATTACTCAGTCATTTGCGGTGACATGACTACCTACAATCTCAACAGACAACATTGTAGAACGTCACCACTGTAATTAATCAACAGGCAGGACCAAACTCTTTTTGATATTATTTATATTCTCTTTAAAACACATTGTTCTTTACAACATTTCAGTCCAATATTAATTTTAAATATTACCTAGATGTGATCACTACCTATCTAGCGATGTGTGCTTATGCTTGAATAAACTTTTTAAAAGAACATTTTGTCTTTTCAAATCTTCTGTCCTGTATCCTTATATTTATTTATTTATTTATTTTTCCAGAACTTATGAATACATAGCCTACAAGAACAGGGAAATGAGAAATGGTTATACCTCCTACAAAACAAAACAAAAATAGAAATAATAGTAATTTTAATAAAAACAGTGAACTAACACTATGGGTTGGCACACATCAAGAACAGGTTACACATCAAGAAATAAAGAAAAGAAAAGCACAAGATTAAAATTACACCTATCTTTTATTTTTCATTTTAAATTGTCATAATGTATAAAACATTTGGCACTTTAAAATGTATTATAATAAGAGTTGAAACAAGTCAAATTCAGCAAGAAAAAGGGGAGAAGACAAAGTAGATTTTTGCTTATTAATAATTGATAACTGAATTAAATCGCCCAATGCTTCTTTTGCTAGTTCCAAAACATAAATTGAAAGCTGGTAAAGGAGACCTTTGTTGCAGGAGAAACTGTGGACAAAACACAATTTCCATATTGCTGATGAAAATTGGATAAGGAAATTGGTAACTTGTCATGCAGGAAATTATATTTCAGTAAGAAAGAGGCCACCAAGTTTGTTAAATATAGACTACTATAAAAAAAAAAAAGAAACCTTGATACTGGTTGCACAAGGCATCTTTTCAGCCAATATCTGCGAATTCTAAACAATCAAGGCCACTATTTCTTCTGGAATTAGAAAGCATACATACTCCGGCGGGAGCGACTTAGTCATTGGAAGGGTCGGCCCTACCAGCTGCAGTAGACACCGAAGCCTGCCCTTATATAACTGGTAAACTCCCCATTGCCTTGGCCAATTATCACAAACAAGCATTGCTTTACTGGTCACTTTTGTACAAACATAATTTTTCTCCTAGTAGGTGTTTTATTTGGAACAATGGTAATATCACTCATAGTAACAAGTCATTATATATGGAGAATTGGGTTCGGCATAACATATTAATTGTAAACCAGCTTATTGACAATAATGGGCACTTTTACACTTATCCTAATTTTATTACAAGATATGGCTTTTTTGTAAGTGAAAAAGAATTTAACAAAGTAATCAAGGCTATTCCTAATGGCATACTAATTTTAACCAAATCCTCTGATGTAAATATCAATAATACAAGCCAACAAAATCTCCAACTTTTTGTAAATGGTCTCTCTATTTTTGACAAGCGTTTTAATAATAGTTTTATAAGAAACTCCCTTAATGTTGGATCCAGTCCTCCATGTAAATCCAAATGGCTTAAACCTCACTGTATATCTTGGCGCAACATTTGGATGCTGCCATATAAATATGTAATTTCTAATAAAGTAAAAGAAGTACTTTACAAAATTATTCACAGATGTTATCCTGTAAATGCAGTTGTTAGCAGATACATTCATAGTGTTTGTGATAAGTGTACCTTTTGTAATGCATCTTTCGAGGATATTGAACATTTATTCTTCTATTGCCCTTGGTCTATTTCTTTTTAACATATGTATATTATTAATCTATTAATTATCTTAGCAAAGTTTTATATTCATAAGTCAAAAGTATTTCAAAAGAAACCATCATATATTACATTTTGTAACACTGATCTTAAAATATATTTTGAAACCCTTTCTAATATAACATCACAAAACAAGAAGCTTTTAAAAACAATACAAATTCTAAAGCTTTTCAAATTTATGTAATTGCCCTAATGCAGTTTTTATTTTTTATTTATTTAATTTGTATCTTTTTTTGTATTCTTATTGTCTGTTTATATGTAAGTTTAAATTTAATTGTAATTGTTTGTTGTTGCCGCAGTTATTTTGCATGCTTTGAGATGTGCAATGTTTTTCTGTTCACGTTAATCATTTGTGTGATGGAACTGAATAAAAAAAAAAAAAAAAAAAAAGTAGACACCGAAGCCGCCGCCAGGCGCCGCCATTTAGAATTTCAGCCGCCGCCAGCCAATAATTTCCTAAGCCAAATTGAGCCGCCATCTGATAAAGTTTGGCTGAGCCGGCTAGAATTATTTGCATCAAATAATAATTCTATCACATAGAGACATTCACACACAAAATATATAAACAATACATGAGATCTATTTTCCCACTGGTTTCATAACAGCACAGTCTTGTGCTCGTTGCTACGATACACAGAGTCACAAGACCAATTAAAATTGCTCGCAGAAGAATCTATGCATTTTTTTCTCGCACTGAGGTGAAATGGCGGAAAGAAGCAAGCAAGGTAATTTTGATCTCACTTCTCACATACTTTCCTAATTCCTACTTACTTTTTTTTTAAACTTAGGCCTACCCAGACTTTTTGTTAAATCTTCAGGACACGGTTGCACAAACACCTGAATCAAAGATTGATGTTATGAACCAAATATTTTGGAACGGAAAGATTTATAGCACTGAACGTGATATTACTGCAGTAACAAACCACCGTTTCCACATTGCTAATTCACGACGCATGCTGTACATTGAAGTGAAATGTGCAAAACTTTATCCAAAATAATACTGATAACAGTGTGTGTTTATATTAAGGCGAGACACGGCAGGCAAAAACATCGTTTTTTTTTTCTGGTCAATTTTGGAAATTTTGGATATTTGTCTTCAATATCTGTCTTCAGACTTGTGGTGAAAAAAGTCCGAAATACACATTTAGGTCATTATTTTACTACACTTCGTCTATTTGCGTCTGTAGATTTCTCATAAATTCAACAAAAGTTTGCGTTCTTAATCAACATACTTCTCCGCGATCTCTGCCGTCCGTCACCCTCTCATCACATGCACCGTTAGGAAGCTCTCTCTCTTCTGTACAATCCTGTTGGATCCAAATATGGTCATTTCCTTTTTATCAGCAACCAATCGTGAAAGTAAAAAGACTGAATGCGCGATCTCATTGGCTGATGATAAATCTTTAAAGCCCGTTTTCTCAAAATGACCTTTCTCTCATACTCCAAGTCCGAAATCTCCACTTCAGTAGTACCTAGTTATATTATGAAGACATTTACAGAGGGATTTGTAAACATATCACTCATAGCCTGAGATATATAACATGTTATTCCAAAAAACATGGCGAAAATCATTTTTTTTAAGGCTATTGTCATATAATATTCTGATTTACAGGATAACAAAAGTAGATATCCATAAATCCCTCTGTAATTTTCCCCCCATCTAATATGTGAACACAATTAAAAAATATTTTTAACCTGGCTTTCTCAAATACTCAGATTTAGTTTTTTTATATATATGCAAATTTGCACATATTTAATTAGATATTGCCTAATTTGCATATTTAAACATTAAATTAAAGAAAACTTGTAATAATTTTTTTTCTCATCTTAATGTAAGTAATCAACTGGGAAAGTTTCATGGTGATATCTGCTAGTTAAAAATGTTACCCATAGTGTCTCGCCTTAACTATAAAGTTGAACAGCAAATTACTGTACATGTCATAAATATATGCGTAACGGTAGTGGGCCGGTGGAATGCATGTTTAGTTCCACTTGCCTACTGCTCAATGGCAAACTATCATCACTTGCTCCTTTAAGGTGTAATATGATAAGCTTCATCCATGATAATGCCAAGTTATTGTATACAACTTAGCCTGTACGTGCATTTAGCCTAAACACAACACATTGTAGGCTATTTGAAAATGTTCAGTAGCATACAGACTACAAAATAAATATGTGCATACGTTGTGAAAGTAAAATCTGGTGTTTTCTTTATTACACTGTATTGCATTTTGTAGAAATATAGTGTAAGCCATGCATTGCTTGGAAAGATTGAGATCTAGCCTAGTTAATCAGTATAACATAGACATCTGTAGACATGAAGTGGCAGCCTCAGCCATTTGCAGCTATGAAAATTTTGGCGGCTGCAGCAGCCATTTAGGTTTTAGCTGAGCCGGCTAGCCAGCCAATAACTTCATCAGCCAGCCATTATTCTTAAAACAAATGGCTTCGGGCTGTAAGCTGCAGGTACTGGACTATGTGGTGGGGGGACCAGAATCTATTTTCGATGCTTCAAAAAATTCTAACTGACCCTCTGATATCACATGGACTACTTTGAAGATGTTTTTCTTACCTTTCTGGACATGGACAGTATACCGTACACACATTTTCAATGGAGGGACAGAAAGCTCTCGGACTAAATCTAAAATATCTTAAACTGTGTTCCGAAGATGAACGGAGGTCTCACAGGTATGGAACGACATGAGGGTGAGTTATTAATGACATCATTTTAATATTCTGGTGAACTAACCCTTTAACGTATGATGTAAAGTTCACTTAATTTACAAGTACTTGCAGTATAAAACTGCTAAACAAGTAGTTTACTGAGACTATACTTCAAAGTGTACTATACATTCTTAAAGTATTTAATTAGTAAACTATTAGTATACCTATAATTCGATGATTCAGTGATGTAAACATCCAGTTCAGCTCTCTTCCAAAAATGTCTGTGCAATCAGTCAAGCGTCCTCAGCTAAGCAAGTCAAAGGCGACAGTGGCAAGGAATCAAAACTCCATCTGTGTCAAAAATGGATAAAAAACTTGGGAGAAACCAGGCTCAGTGGGGGGGCCAGTTCTCCTCTGGTCTGACGATACCAGCATGGTGTGGTTTATTTCCAGGTTGCAACACAGGTGCAAAGGTCTTGTCTGGTTGCTGTGGTCTTGTGCTGATGGTCGACGAGGTGATGAGGTCTTTGCAGGGGATCTGTCTCTGGGGCACATCTAGTTGATCGCTAATAGGAACACTGCAGTAGTTGGCTCTCCCCAAAGCAGCTTTTAACTCCTAATTTAGAACAATAACAATAATAATAATAATAAACTTTATTTTATAAAGCGCCTTTAAAGGCAACTTCTCAAAGCGCTGTACAAAAACAAGCAATACAAAGCTCAAACAATAAAAGTAACATCAACAATCCCTTATGAAACAAAAATATATTGCAGTATATTGGAAAATATCATGTAATATATTAGGCATATATTCTTATATATATTTATTTTTTCCAATATAAAGCTCAAACAACAAAAGTAACATCAACAATCCCTTATGAAACAAAAATATATTGCAGTATATTGGAAAATATCATGTCATATATTAGGCATATATTCTTATATATATTTATTTTTTCCAATATAAAGCTCAAACAACAAAAGTAACATCAACAATCCCTTATGAAACAAAAATATATTGCAGTATATTGGAAAATATCATGTAATATATTAGGCATTTATTCTTATATATATTTATGTTATACTGAAAGTGGCAATCATTTGTATATTTTGCAATATATTATATAATATATGTTTCATTAATATATTATTAAATGTATTCAAATATATAATATATTAGGAAATAAAAAGGGAAAATAATATATTACAATATTGACAATATATTTTGAGAAATATATTGGTAAATATCTTTTCCTTTCGTATGGGATCAAATGCTAATTTTAAAAAATAAGTCTTAAGTCTACCTTTAAAAATGTCGTAGCCCTGTGCTTCCCTAAGATCAGGAGGCAGAGAATTCCAAAGGACAGGAGCTTATGAAGAAAAGGCCCTGTCACCCATAGATCGTAAGCATGTTTGAGGAACAGCCAACAAGTTGGTTTGTGAAGAATGCAGTCTCCGAGTTGGGGTATAGGAAGTTAACAACGAAGATAAATAATAAGGGGCCAAGCCATGCAATGCTTTATATGTCAGCATCATCATTTTAAAATCCACTCTGTATCGGACTAGGAGCCAGTGTAAGGACTCCAAAACTGGAGTGATGTGATTGCTTACCCTGGACTCAGTCAATATCCTGGCGGCCGAGTTTTGGACATATTGTAGTTTGTTAAGTGTGGATTTAGAGACTCCGGCTAGAAGGGCGTTACAGTAATCTATCCTAGAGATGACAAAGGAATTCATCAGCTTTTCAGCTACTGAGAAATTTAGCATAGGTCGTAATCTAGCTATATTTCTGAGGTGAAAAAAGGATGATTTAACTGTACTCTGGACAAAAGAATCAAATGAAAGCCTGGTATCAAAAATAACTCCAAGATTCCTCACTTTAGCTTGAGTAGCCAAGACAGAGCCATCAATAGTCAAAGATAAGGAACCAGCTTTTGAAATTTGATGACGGGAACCAATAAGCATAACTTCAGTTTTACCACTATTCAGACACAAAAAAAGAACAAGAGGCTTTAACCTTGACCTTGACATTTAAGTTTGGCATTCTGATACAGTTCCCTTCCCACACATACACCCAAATAAATTATAACAATGACGCTCAATCACATCTTGAAATTACCATGAAACTAAGTTGACACTGACCACTGAGAAGCATTCTGCTCCAGTCGTGCTTGCAAATCAGTCTCTGTCTGATCAGCTAGACCTTTCATCATCAGACCCAGGCTTGAATTTATAAGGTAAAACTGATACCATCTTTTCTCTCTATACATTCTCTCCGGAGCTGTCAGTCAGTTATAGAAATGGGCGTTTCGTTTCCGACACACTTTGTATGCAATAGACCAATAACAAAGGACTGGGCCATCTGAACATTCAGAGCAGAGTAGACTCATGGAAATGAGGGGTTTAGAGAGACCAAATCTTAGAACTGCTTTATACAAATCGTTTGAAAAATCATTGAGAAATGTGGTGAAATGAAATGTATATTATGAGTAAACTAAAGTGTTTTTTGACCTTGCATGCATAACTTTTTGTAGGAGACTACCAAAACAATATTAGGAACCTTACAAATAGCATGAAGGTGGCACCAGAATGTAAGTTGGTGTGGCTTAATGGTTACAGATCTGAGCCACTAACTTAAAAGTAGACTGACCTGAACTGACAATGCAGCTCTGCTAAACATAAAAAATGGAATAAGGCTGTACTAATGATCTGTATTGGCCAGTGTGGTGTGTCTTCATATACACGCATTTAACCACAAGTTTCAGAAACCTTAAAATGTGTGAACAATGTGAATATGTCTAAGTGCAGCAGCAAGCACATTTAGAGCACACGTTCTCAAAGAGATTTCAAACATTTGAAAAGACAACTTGTGTTTGCTTTTGTAAAGAACAGAATAAGCTGACATTGAATTACATATTTGCAAAGTCTAGTGAAAACTGACTAGCATGTTAAAGTGCACATTAGTTGGCAGAATGCTGAAAGGCTGAACTAAAAACAAGTGCTTATATTTATTATAGAAATATTTAGTATAGAAGGTAGTGGGTATTTCACAGATCTCAGTGGTTACTGAGGTTAGCTCCTACTTGAACATAAATAAATAATGAGCTATTTCTTCTGATTTACTCTATGAGAAGTTGAAGTGTTTAGTAAGACGGGGCGGTAGCAGTAAAATGAGGAACTAGTAGTTCTGTTCACACAGAGCTAGTTTCTGTCTGACTCAGAGAACATGTGAAGAGCAACAGAGATGCACATCACGGATATCGATCAATGAAAGAACAGAAATGATGATATCACTGCTTGACTTCACACTTGGTAAACAGTTTTTAAATTGATACCATTTCATTTATTATTATATTAAATGATATACACTGTTTTAAATCATTAAATAAATATTAATATAAATTAGAAGGGTTACTGTTCTTTTTACAAATACGTGAACTCTCTATATCATCAGAAGCAGTAGTGTCCTGCATAAAAAGCAGTTTTAATTGCAAACAAATTCACTTTATATTGTCCAAGAAAATGTAAGACAGCAAACAAAAACAAACAAAAAAATACTTGCTTAATACTTCAACATACCAAATTTTTGTGATAAATTCTATTCTGATTTTAAAAATTCCTTATGTTTTCTTTTTGACAGTCATGGTTTTGAATGATTACCTAAATGTTTATACTCAAAAATATTTCTAATACTTTTCTCATTTATACATATATTTTTCTATTTTCTTCAGTTGTTGCCTCTTATTCAGTTTTTTATACTTTATTGGACTCTGACCTTCACTACAGATGCTGGTCATGTAATTAGAATATCATCAAAAAGTTGATTTATTTCACTAATTCCATTCAAAAAGTGAAACTTTTATATTATATTATATTATAATATATATTATTATATTATTGATAAAGGAATAGTTCACTCAAAATCTGAGCAACTCTGAATTACTTTATTTATTTATTTTCTGTAGACTCCACAAAGAGAAATTAGAAAAGGAGAAATAAAGATTTTCATTATTATATTTTTTTCCATGCAGTTACAATTAAAGTACACTTTAATTGTAAAAAAAAAGTTTTCCATACAGCTTATGTGTTGTATTCCAGGTCTTCTAAAACCGTAGAGTTTTAATACAGGTGTTGCCTGTATTAAAGCTTTAATCAGGATAAAACCGTACATTAAAAGCTAACAATGCAGCAGCATTTACAAGTAACAACATATCTAAAAGTATGAGACGACAACAAAACAAAAAACAGGCCTATCATTAAAAGCAGTGCTTGCACAGGTGCTGAAACTGATGTGATATTTTTCTGAATGGTTTTATATATATAGTAATGTTATTAGTGTCCTATGTGAACATATTCTGCATTTATTTTCCCCAGGTTTATTTTCTTTGAAAATCATATTTGAATGTGCAGCCACTATAGTTGCCGTTAGGCAAATATGTTGTATTCACCCCTTCAGTGTCAAATTAGAATAGAAGGAGAGCATTTGGCATCTAAGTCAAAATAACTGCTAATTTATTATGCAGAAAAGTTGAAGAACATTCGATGCAAATCCAAAAAAAGGCTGCATCTAACTTATTATCTCTTGAATATGAAAACACAACAAATCTGTTGTCTTAAAATGGTGGATCATAGTTCATGACAAAGTGCAGCCATTAAGTGGCCCCAACAGGGTATTGTATATGAAAAAATTTAATGAATAAAAATATATAGAATGAAGAGAATATTACATCTATATAATAAAAAGGTACCTGAACGAAAATTACGCATTTAACTGCTTGGTTATCAACATTCTGCAAAATATATTCTTCTGTGCTCAACAAAAGAAAGGAACTAATAGGTTTGCAGCTTGATGATGACAAAATGATGACCCAATTTCCATTTTTGGGTGAACTGTCCCTTACGTAAGTAGTTTTAGTATAAGTATCCTACAGGTAGCCTATAAGGAATACTGCAGTGAAGGTACAAGTAGTACCATAATAAATTTACATAAACATATTTGCATGCTACACTTTGTGATGTAAAAATGTAAAATATGACATTTTTATGAAGAGGCACATATGAATTAGGTCAAATGGATTAACCCTGTGAAAAGTCCTTGATATTCATTCAAATTAATTATATTCTTTTTAAAATATATGCCTTTTAAAATAATTATCATGTGCAGGATACATTTTTATTTAATTTTTTTTATTATTGAACATGCATGTATTTTCATTCTTAGAGGTATGTTAGTTAAATAAAAATAAATAAATAAATAAAAATTGGAATGAAGAAAGTATTTGTAATGATAAAAACTTCCTATTCATCCGGAAGAAGGAGGCGGGAACTGGCGCACAATCAAAATGAAACTTTAATGACAAAAATAAACACAAACCAGCGCACCAGCCCCTCAGGGACGACTGGTGTGCACAAAATAAAAAGCAAACATAAAATATTGCCCAGGCCTGGTCCTCTCTCGTCCTTCACTATCATCGCTCCAGTTTTATATCCTTCCATCTCCTCTGTGGGACTCGAGACCTGCGGTGGGGCGCAGGTGTCGCGGATTTCCCAATCACTCTACCGGCCTCGCTCGTTCCCACATCTCTCGGCCCCGCCCCACTCGTCACAGTATTACATACATATAATAAAAAAATTTATTACATTAGGTCCACAGTATTCGATGGCTGACTGTAGTAGGTGATTTCATATAATAATATAAATGTAAACTCATTACTTGTCTGAATTTCAACTTTATAATGAAATTATAAGCTACTAGACATAAAATGAATGAGATAAAGGGGCCTCAGTATTTTGCCCCTTATGAGACATTCCACCAGTTTCACAGACCAGGCATAAGCATGGTCCCAAATTAAATGTAAATCTGATCTGTTTTAACTGAAAGAAACTTGTGCTGATTGATCTTAAAAACATATCAGTGCCTTTGTTTTGTCTCAAGAATCACACCAGTAAGGTTTTTTTTTTGTTGTTGTTGTTGTTGTTTTTTCTAAGCCATGTTAATAAATATTACTTAAATTTCCCAGTTGAAGATTTGACTATGAAACCGGGCTATAATGTCATAAAAGAGTGAAAAAGATCATCTACAGCAGTTGATTCCATGTATTAGCTCATTATCTTTCCATTCTTCCTTTTGTGTGACTGATGGAAGTTTGTAAACTGGTGCTGTCACTTGAAAACTGGAAATCTCCACCCTCATGTCAAAGGCAGACACAGAAGAGGGGCAGCAGAGCTGTGGAAAGATTGATCTCTCATCTCCTCCTTTTACAGATTTATTCCCTATCAAATTAAGGTCTATTGTAAAGTAGAGATGTCATTTAAAGGGTTAAGTTATGTTTTAGGTGAGATATTATGAAAGCAAAAAGCACTAAACAAGACCAATAACCTTGATTTATTAACCTATTAACACAGAATACCCCATTTCCTCATGATATACTTACAAGTGTATAGTTGCTGGTGGGCTTAAATGGGTTAATTATGCCGTTATTTACAATTCAGTCAGAGCACATGCCACTGAGTTGAGGGCCAGGACATTTAGACGCACACTAAAGTCATTTTAGGCAATCACAAAACACTGGGCTCACTACCCAATCAGAGCACATTGCTTATTTCTGAGGGAGGGGCTTCATAAAAGCAGGAAATGACCAGCACATTGAGAGAAGGGAGAGAGAGTTGTGGAATAAAGGTAAATTATCTAGAAAATAATGTTGTTGTTTTTGTTTTTGTTTTTTTACTAAGCATTAACAAAATAATTAATGTTAATGTTAGACTGCACCTCATAAATCAAGCAATCAAGCCTTGAAAAAAAACTGTGAACCACACTTTTAATTTTCTCTATTCAACAGGAACTCAAAACATCAGTCTGGTCAATGGCTTGGATGCCTGCTCTGGAAGAGTTGAGTTATTTTATAATGGCACATGGAAGGCATTGTGTGGTGCATCCTGGGACATTGATGATGCTGCTCTGGTGTGCAGAGAGTTGGGATGTGGAAGAGCTGTTATTGCAGATGGCCAGTCTCTTTTTGGGGTAAGGGGTAATGTCTGGCTAAACGAGATCCACTGTAATGGAGACGAGTCATCCATCACACAGTGCTTAGAAAAGAATGGAAATAATTGTCCTCAGAGTAACGAAGCTGGAGTCATATGTTCAGGTAGGAGGATTTAGTCTTTCCCTAAATCAAAGTGTTCTTTGCAAGTGTGCTGGTGTAGTTCAACAGCACAAGGTTTGAGACTGACTGTCAGTCTGTGTAGGAGTTGTGGGGAACTTCAGTGATTCTTTTGGCAAGTTACAAAATGCCAGTAGGTGACAACAATTGACTGTCTTTAATAGTGATGTGCAGTCATATTTTGAAATGTCAATGAGATTTTTCTGGGCAAATCTCCATTGTTCATTATCAATGTACAGTGATGAATGAAGCACAGCTCACACAGAAATCACTTTCAAACCAAGCTGCTTTCTACTAGTCAAGAGCCCAAATTTGAATGAGCGAAACCTACATGGGGAAATTTGCCCTTGTGCAAAAATCCTCATTGCACAGATTCCGCATACTTTTAGCAACGATAAATGTGATCACACCTTAATTCATGAGCAAATTGAATATTTAATTTAAACGATTAGCTAAAACAAATATATGGAATCATTCAGCAGAAACATTACAGTAGTATGCCTTCTGAAGGTAGGGTGTACTCTTTTTAATGTACTAAAATCTTCCCTCCAGCTTCTTCATTTATTATCATTGGTGTTGTGGTAATAGCTGTACTGCTCATATTGTCTGCACTGCTGATCACTTTCCTGGTGAGGAGGAGACAAAAACAAAAGAAAATCCAAATAAGCTCCCGTTCAAAAGGTGAGAATGATTTCAGTAATGTGCTTTACCTTTAATTTGGTATGCTTGCAAATATCAGTGTTGAAACATCTTACCATCATAATAAAAAGTTGTTGTTGTTTTTTCCAATGCACTTTGTATCCCATGGTGCAGTTAATATGCCAGGTGTGCTCCATAATGACCAGAATGAAGAGCCTGCTGTGGATGACTATGAGCTTGTAGATATGGATGATGGTGATCATGATGATGTAAACTCTGACTCTGATCAAGATTACATCAATGTAGATCAAAATGACTCTGAACCAGACTACGTCAATGTGGAAACAGACGATTCAGAACAGGACTACATCAATGTAAATATAACAGAAAACAGAAGTTCACTGGACAGTAACTATGAAGATTTATGAAAGCTATTTGATGAAATTTTTTTCACAAAATAAAAGACCCTGTACCTTCTGAATGGATAACAGTACTAAATATCAGACAAGACAAGAGTCCATTGCTACACAAAAGTGCCACACAAAAATGGAGCAAGATTTGCTAGGCAAGGAACAAGTAAAGTCTGCAGTGAGTTATTCATTATATCCAATAATCAATGTCCAAGTATAAATTATTATTTGTATATAAAGAGAACAAAGACTCTTTGAACATTACTTTTATTAATTATCTTGAAATATCTGGAACGTAAGTGTGGATTATCTTTTCTTGTAGCAAAGCATCAATTTGTCTATTTGACTGAAAATGGTTAACTAACAAATTAGCAGTTGTTAACAGAGCTTTAGCAAAAAAGTATGTACTTTTATTAAAAGTGATATAGTGTTTTTGACAGCTTCTCAAGATGTGATGTCTAAAGAAGCAACCAATAAGGAAACTCGCTGAGAGAGAAAGCAGTAGCTGTATCCGTTCACAGTGTGTCACAACTACCCACAACCCATCTGTGTGTCTTCTTCTTTCAGTTGCTGTTGTTGTTAGACAACCGCAAATGAGCTACTGTTACTGTGTGATTTCTGCCTTTTATCATTACTGCCCACTGGATGCCTAAATAATTGAAAATAAAATATTTTTAAACAACAGTTTAAACAAAGAGTTTAATATGTTTAAAATTATATATTATTAATATATGTATTCTACACAATTTGCCTCTGAATAAAATTACAACTGCAAATACACTGTAAATCCAGTTTTTATTTCTCTGGGCTCAGGAAATGCTGAATATGTTGCCACTGTTTCACAGTCTCTGCCCTCTGTGTTTCCAAAAGGGCACTTCCTCAAATCTGCTTCACAGTTTACGTATTCTGAGAACAGAGCTAATCTCTGAATGTGTTAAAACACATCCTGCAAAATAACTAAAACTAGGAAATGTCACTGAATGCTACACTTTAACGCCATTTCAGAGTACTGCTTATATGATTTGGTTTCTTTATTCCCTTTTGCAATTTCTATCACATGTAAGCAGTTAGTTTCACTTCTTTGCAGAGATATTTTGAAGTTTTACATACTGTATGTTGTGATTAATTAAATGAAACATAAGCCAAGTCAAGTTGAGCTTTATTGTAATTCTGCTACATGTGTGGACATACAGTGGAATGAAATGTCATGCTTCACAGGACCATGTTGCTGCACAACCACAGACAAACAACAATGAAGTAAAACAGATTTTGACTACAGATTTACATGATGTTTACCTATACATAAACAAAAAAATACAAACTTTATGAATGCTTTATATAAATACTGTACCTATACACAACTAACCTAATGACAGATTTAACTATGAATATGTGACCCTGGACCACAGAAACAATCTAAAGTGTCAATTTTTCGAAACTGAGATTTGTACATTATCTGAAAAATAATTTTACCAAAAAGTGGTATATTTCAAGTTTATTTAATAAGTATACTTCATGAAGCAAGTATACAAATATCAGTGTTCTAGTAGTAAATTTGTAAGTGTACTGTTTCAGTACTCCTTGGGACTATATTGGCCCACTTTCTAGTATATAAAAGTATACTTTTAAGTATACTTTAAGTATAACAGTATAGCAAACTTTGAGTACACAACTAGTTGATCTCTATGTTTGTAGTTTGTACTGCAATTATACTTAAAGTGAACTTATAGGTATACTCATAGTTTACTAATTAGATACCTTGTATACTTTGAAGTATAGTCTCAGTAAACTACTAGTTTAGTAGATTTAAACTGCAACTCTTAAGTTTTCTTTAAAGCTACAGGTTGTAGGACCTGCCACTAGAGGGCGCACTATCAAAACAATAACAATCGCGTGGTTTGATGATGCTACGAAGGAGCGTGGAATGATGGGATGTGTTGCCTTCTATCCAACCGCTGACGGCCATCAATCAAACAAAGATAAATCATGGATTTAACACAAGTTCAACGATTTGCGCAGGTAGACTACAGACAAGGTCAATGCAAAGACGCGATCAGACTACGGATCAGATTCGTCCTCGCGCGGGTCTAGAGATGTGATGCCCCGTATTTGGCGTATATGCCCCATAATACAAATCTTGTTGATAGTTATAATAGCATACGTTTTCTGTAAAGATACGAACTCCGATACAACTCACCTGTCGAGTAAAACACAAATGGGATTGGCATCTCTTTCTAGTTGAAGTTTGTCGCGAAGCTACTTCCGCATTTGTCCACCACACTGTTGTCATGTGGTTTCTACGTCAGTAAAGGCGGTAACAAAGGGTAACTAACATCATTGACAGGCGACTGCACTGCCCCGTGTCACTGTTTAGAATGGGAATTTTCTCATGATTTACAAGTAGTTGAAAACATTAGAGATAGTTAGTAATCAGCTGGACAAAATATATAATACTAGCCTAGTGGTTTTTGGATATTTTACTGCAAATATCTTACAAATTGTACCTTTAAGTGAACTTCACATCATACTTTAAGTATACTATGTCCCTATTTAGGTTTGAATTTGTGTATAGTTTGTTATATGAATATCTGCACATACAAAACATCCAAAGAAAGAACAGGATATCTGCTTGTAAACAAAACACTGCTGAAAAACATGTTATTCTGGATTCATGTATTCTTCTTTTAAACACTTTAATGTGGGTAAGTTCCACAATGAATAAAGAAATAATGTTTGTTTGTTTTTTTTTTTGTTTTGTTTTTTCAAATATGTTTTATTGAGCACCAACCATACAAAGTGTACAAAATGTCAAACGGTACTTATAAATATGAAACAGTGCTCTCATTTTTTCATTTTTACCCCACTCCCCCTCACCTTCCCACAAAGCACCATTCCTATCCCCTACATGGGATGCCATACCCTGATGCCCCCTGCTCCTGGATGACAAACACCGTACAATAAAATAATAAATAATAAATAAATAAATAATCTGCATTGATGGTTAGTTACACTGTAAATCCTGAGGACATAACATTTCACTCTTCAGGCATGATGTTTAGAGAGTCAATGATGGAAAGCAAGGGGTTCCAAGTTTTGTCAAATCTCCTCAAGGAGCCTCTAAGGGAGAACCTTAGCCTCTCAAGTTTTAGATTATATAGGATTTCTTTAAAGGTGCTGTAGGGAACTTTTGTAAAAAAAAATATGTTTTACATATTTATTAAACCTGTCATTATGTCCTGACAGTAGAATATGAGACAGATAATCTGTGAAAAAAAATCAAGCTCCTCTGGCTCCTCCCAGTGGTCCTATTGCCATTTGCAGAAACTCCATCGCTCCCGGTAAAAAATAACCAGTCAGAGCTGCGGTCCGTAACTTTGTTTGTGTTCAAAATGTAGAAAAATTTATATAATAAGCAAGTACACCATGAATCAATTTTCCAAACCGTGTTTTTAGCTTGTCCTGAATCACTAGGGTGCACCTATAATAAGTGTTTATATTCAGACTATTTTAGATTGCTTCGGGGGTACCGCGGCGGAGTAACCCAGTACCTTTGTGATTCTTCATAAACATAAACAGAGAGAAGTAGTTCCGGCTACAATGTTCTTCCACAAGACGCAAGCAGTTCTGTTTATTAACCGCTAGAGCGTCAAAAGTTACCTACCGCAGCTTTAATCCATTGGTCGTATGTCAGGTTGAAATAGATTTTTAATTAATCAAATTAAGACACACGGCTGAGAGGGAGTATGTCTAAACACTGCGCACTAGTCCGAGTAGCACTAAAGGAAGCCATCAACATGGCGGCCACTCCAAGTAATGATGTCACAATGAAGACTCGAAATGAATGCAGTTCATTTATTGACAAACAAATATGAAAAGTAATTAACCTGTTGACAGCGGGTTTCTGTGTTCATATATTGAAGTAAAGGATGATTATTTTAATAAGTACCACATTTTCTTTACTCGTCTTGTTTTTGTATTTGCAATAACGGCCTGTGCGTAACGTTTGTAACACTTTATTTCTTTGTTCAGTTCTATTAACATTTACATGATTAAAACTGATCTTGAAAAACTGAGCGACCACATTGCTACATTAAAAATGTTAAGTTGTTAAGTTGGTCGCAGTGCTTTGCACTTAATGCCTCATCCGCGGTCATTCTTCAATAATGTTCATTAGTTAACATATATAAATAACATTAATAATAATGAACAATATTTCCACAGCATTTATTAATGCTTAGTTCGTGTTAATTTCATCATTTATTTATACATTAATGGACCATTGTCACTCTATATATAATCTCAATTGGGAGTTTGAATGGTCAATTTGATAGATAGGTGACTGCAGTGCACTTATAAGTCTGCATTAAACCGTAAAGCAAGAAGAAGATTTGTCACAACTCACGCACAGGCTGTGTCAAGGACACGCTTAGTACAGTTCAGACAGTTCAGCATCAGAGGTAAAAAAAAAACTATATAAATACTGTTCAGTTTCTTGCACAGATCGTTTTGTGTCTTCACACATCAGTATATTGTCAATTCATCACACATTGGCTGTGTGGAGTACGAGTTCAGTACAGTTCTGGCATTGCAGTGCATCAGAGAGACCGATCGTTTTGTCTTTAATCAATGTATCGTCACAAACCACAGGGTTTATTTTAGTTTTGTTTGTGTGTTTTTTATTATTTTTGTATTTAGCCATGATTCCCATTCACATCAATTATAAGACTGATAGACTGCAATGGTTTGAGTTAAAAAATCTTGATTTGTGTTCAACTGAAGAACCAAAGAAACCTACATCTTAGATGCCCTGGAGTTAAGCTTTCATTTTTGGGTGAACTATCCCTTTAATGTCAAACAGACAATTCCGGACCCCGAGATGAAAACAGTGATGGTCAGATGCTTTTAAAAAGTCACATTTTACGTATATTTAGTACTAAGCAAGTGTCAGTTTTGGACTTTGATCATATATATCATAAAAGGTACTTTTTTCATGCGGGCTGTTTGATTCTCCCCACCATTGACAGAATCCATCATTCATGAGATAATGTTTCCCCGCCACTGATGGAAATTTCTCAAATTGGATCAAAACACAGCAAAGAAGAAGCAGAAATAAGTGATTATGAATGTAAGCAGATGCATATGTAAAAGTTTTAATCAAGCATTAAACAGCACATAAATCAAAACTGCCCAATGTTACTGAATAAAAAACAGCCCAGGAAAAGTGCTGTAGGACCATGCAAGCGTTGGATATATTGATGGAAGCAATCTTCCATCTATGTTTTGATCAGCATTCTGAATCTGATCAAAAATATTTTACAAAAACATGTTTTTCTCAGCTTTTTGTTTAAAGTAGTCACATTTTAACACATTCAAGTGTTGATAAAAAAATAAACACACAAGCTGTGTTCTTTGCTTTGACATATTGCGTGTTCATATATTAATACAAAAAATATTATGTGTGTCAGTAAACTCTTTGTTAAAATAATAATTTAAAAAAACATGCTTGCGGTGGCTGTCACCTTTTTTAAAAACTCTGATGGGAAAGATTTAATGGGCAAAAGCAGCATGAATGTTCGTTCACAGTTTAGTAAAATAAGATCCACATATCAACACAATTGTGCACACAAGAATATTATCAGTTAAAAAAATAATACAGTTTGTTTATTTACATATTCAAACAGTAATTTGTGGTGTAAATTACCTTGTATAAGGTTACAGTCTTAATTGAATAAAAATAGTCTGAAGGACAGATCTTGACAGAGAAATGGACTGAACTCATAATAACTGCTGAGTGAAAGTTTTATTACTCACAAAAGCACCATCAGATTTTCTTATGATCCATGAATTCAATTAAATACCTCTTAAATTCATAAGAATGTTTTGCCACCCTTGTAATTTTATGATCTGTTGTGTTTTAAAATGAGTAATCTAATTAATATCTAAGCTAATTTCTAATCTTATAAGAGATAGTGAGTGATGACTGAGTTCAAGAAGTCTGGACTGGATTCTGCTTAAGATTGTGATCTCATAGAGAAAGTCTCTTTGCAATGAAATTCAAGCGAAACACGTGAAAGAGGCTGGGTAAAAAAGGGGTAGTTTTCTTGTCAAAATTCATTTTTAAAACAGTTAAAAGGGGAAGTGAATGTGTGTGTTTGCAGTTTTGGTTTTGTATGTTTTAAAAAGAGCAGATCGAGAGATCTTAAGTCCATTTGGGAGCAAAGCAAGGATTACCATGTCAAGACCTCCTCTTCTCTTTTTGATATTAGGTAAATTCAATTTACAATCTTTGCAGTTTCTATTTTAATTACATATGTAGTTTAAAGATTAACATTCAATGTTGAAATATTTGTATATGTATACAATAATATTTCATGCTTAAAACAGTATTGTTGATGTTTATGAACTGTGTATGTTGGCGGTGGTGCCATATCTTTACTAAGCTACTGAATAATATGTTGATCTTTCATCTCTCAGGTTTAGTTTCAGAGTTTTTACCATCTGCTCTTTCCAAAACTGAACTGAAACTAGTGGCTTTTTTTTTTTATGTTTTATGTTAACTTTAACCTAGACACGGTCTATTAATTATCCTTCAGGGATGATTGAGCTGCCTTGATATGATTTTGACTGATCTGAAAATGATCTAAATGATTTATCTAAATGATGACTAAAATGATAAAATGGAGTTTACATTTAATGGAGCTTTTTTAAATAAAAAGTTGGGATCGTGAAGGGTAGGAAGAAAGAACTATGTCAAAAGACTAGGATACATCCCGCCACAGACAACATAACATTTCTCTGCCACTGTTACCGTCCGCTACAGTACACAAGTATCTATATAGACAACATAAATTTGTGAGTAGACTAAAATGTTTTGTTGCTGTTGTTTGACTGTCCGTTACTAAAAAGAAAAATTCCAGAGTGGCAAACTTTTGCTTTAGTTCCTTTCTAGGTTTTGGTAAGCCAAGTTGACAGATTTCACAGACTACGAATTTCTTTCTCTTTATTATCTATCCAACTGGAGGACAGATAAGCTAGAAACATGTTTGTTATTTTGAACCAATTTTAGAACAAACATTGGACACATTCACACAGCAGCAAAAATAGTTGTCAGTCCTTTATTGGAGTCATTTATATGGTTGCATTCACCGACATTTCAGTTATTTATGGGATTGACAAATGCATTCTATTATTTGACACACCTGTGCATTTTCTGGACTCACAACTGTGTTGTAAAATATATTAAAGGAAACATAATAAGTTCTAATATTAAACTTGTAATATTAAAAATCAAGGAGAAAAGCAGTTTTAAAATGTACATAGAAGTATTGAGTACATTTTAATTTAAAAGACAAAATATTCTTCCCATTCTATGGATCAGAGATGGATGGTTAGGCTTGTCCGTTACTAATATTAAAAAATTTGCGCAGTATTCAAAAGGTTAGTTTCTGATATTTCAAACACTCAGCTGACATAATGCATTTACATTTAATCATTTAGCAGATGCTTTTATCCAAAGCGACTTACAAGAGAAAATAGATGCAATTCAGACCAATAGTAGGGCAACAGTATACAAATGCTGTAACAAGTCTAAGTTAGTCTAGCACAGTACACATATAATTTTTTTTATTTTATAAAGTGAGTTTAGAGCAATACAATTGTATTGAACTCAGAAATTGTTGTGTTTTTTTCCACTATGCTAAGGTAGAATACCACCTAACCCTGAAGCACCTATTGCCAGTGTTGTTTTTTGTGATAACTTGTCCCTCAAATCAACAGTCAAGCTAGAGATATCAGAGCCCATTCAAACAACACAGCAAGCTTTAATCAGCATTTTTTTTTTTTTTTTGACGTAATGCAAAATCCTTCCTTTTAAATGAAGGGGGAAGTTGTGGCCTAATAGTTAGAGATTCAGACTCGTGATCCAGAGGTTGTGTGTTCTCCATCTCCAAGCATGACCTTGTATGAGAGAAGGTCTGTCACTTTGACAATGAACCCAGGAATCCACTTGTGTCCTTAACTAAAGTTTACACACGTCACTGTGTGTCACTCCCGAATAATCAAAAATGGGCAAAAAGGTGGGAGCTGATTTCTGAAACCACGACCACCAATTTAAGGCTTAATTTAAATGGATGAGTTTCCAAAAACATTTTTGAAGCCAAATGTGGGCGGAGGCGGCTGCCACCATCTTGGCAGCGCATCACCAAGTGTCAATCCTGGATAATAAAAAATGGGCAAAGAGGCAGGAGCTGGATGCTGAAGCCATGCCCACCTAGCTTGACAGCGGTGACAGCAGCGGCAATCACCTGTCACTAAAGTGGATGAACCCTTAATTATGCAGAACTTTAAGGCTTAATATAATTTAAACAGATGAGTTATAAAAAATAAAAAAAATCACCGCACTCACAGTTGTTACAAAGGGCAAAATTAGCCATATAGAACATAATAATTTTTTGTACCAGGCTGTAAACATGTTTTTTTCTGCTGTAAAGTTGTGCATTTTTAACATTAGGAGTCCATGGGATTGACTCCCTTTTGGAGCCTGCTTAAGAAACAAAGTCACCTACATTTTGAATGCCCTGGGTTTCCAAAATGTAGAAAAACATCAAATTTGAATTTTTTGGGTGAACTATCCCTTTAATTACTTTAAATAAACACAACTTCATAGTTAAAAATAATTAAGTAATATTTACATAATTAGAGTGCAATTAGATTAAATTTCTTCATGAATATTAAGTTCAGTAGTAGTAATAGATTTTACTCAGTATACTTAAAATGTGTTTTTAAATTTTTCAATTAAATCTTTTTAAATTTTGTGTGAATAGAACAACTAATCAGGTGCTCAGTTGGTTGCGGGCAGTGTTACAAATTAATTTTGGGTGGAAGTTACTAAAGGCAGGCCAATTTGTTGCTAAAAGTTGCTTAATAACGGATGGAATTTCACAATTGCATTGTTATGTAACCATGATGCAAAACTGAATCATTGCAAAGAATAAGAATGAGATTTATTTCAATCTCAAAAATACTCAGTCTCAGTGAATGTGCTATTGGAAATATGTTAATTTAGATTATTTTGTTAAATAATATAAACATAATTATTCATAAAAGTAATACATTTTTATGATTGGATTGTTTTTACATTATTTTATTTATTTTATTATTGAACAGTCACATTTTTATATTTTCTTATAAACTAGTACACATTAAAAAAAATTGTTAGAAGTTAATAGATTAAAGCAGTGCATTGGTAGTAAAAATATGGTACAATAATTATGAAGAAATGTGTTAGGGTTGCTGGGAGAAAAAGGGACCCAAGAGCAGATTCGCAGTTTGCCAAAATTTATTGAACAAAAACAGGCAATAGTCCAAAACAAAGACAGTAGTCCAAAACAAAGGCAATAATCCAAAACAAACGCTGACAATCAGCAACCAGGGAAGGAATCCAAAACTGGACTGTGTACGGGAACTGGGTACACCAAAAAGACAATAAACAAGATTAAATGAACAAACAGGGCATGACAACTAGGCACAACTTGAGCACAATAGTTTTAAGGACAGTAGTGAAACGGATGGTAGCCAAGACACACTGACAGAGAAGCACAGAAAGAGAGAAGCATAAGTATAGAAGAAAATCAATGTGAAATTGAGAGACAGGTGTGTGTGTGAGCTGGAACACTAATTAGGATGAGGTACAGCTGTGAAGACAGAGTGAGTGGAATTAACCACTTAAGACATAACACAACAGAAGTCCTGATGATCAAACCAGTGTCCTGACAGGACCCCCTGCCCCAGGAATGCCACCAGGCTTTCCAGGGTGAGGGGCAGATCGATGGTAATCCTCAATAAGAGAGCGGTCCAGAATGTCCCGAGTCGGGACCCAACATCTCTCCTCTGGACCGTACCCCTCCCAATCAACCAGGTACTGGTATCCCCTGCCCCGCCGCCTGGAATCAACAATCCTCCTAACGGTAAAAGCGGGAGCACCCTCAACTATCAGGGGAGGAGGGGGTAGGGGTTTAGGGGAAGATGATGAAGAGAGAGAACGAATAAAATGCTTGACACAAGACAAGTGAAACACTGGATGCACTCGACGAAGAGGATGCGGAAGCCGAAGCCGAAGCGCCACCGGACTGAGCACCTTAACAATGGGGTATGGCCCAATGAACCGCGGTGCCAACTTCTTGGAGGGCACCTTAAGAGGCAGGTTCTTGGTGGAGAGCCATACCTTTTGCCCACAGATGTATCTGGGTGCCTTAGCCCGATGACGATCCGCCAATCTCTTGGTGCGTTCCCTAGTTCTCAGAAGCACTTCCCTGGCCCTCCTCCAGGTTCGCCGGCATCGACTGATAAATGCCTGAACTGAGGGAACCGCAGCTTTGGAACTCTGTGAAGGAAACAGAGGGGGTTGATATCCGAGACAGCAAAAGAAAAGAGATAATCCAGTAGACGACACCGGCAATGTATTGTGCGCATACTCAACCCACGTAAGCTGCTGGCACCAGGACGAGGGATTATGTGAAGCCAGACAACGAAGGGTCCTCCCAAGGTCCTGGTTCGCACACTCGGTCTGGCCATTGGTCTGTGGGTGGAATCCTGACGACAGGCTAGTGGTAGCACCAATCTGTCGACAGAACTCCCTCCAGAAGTGGGAGACGAACTGGGGTCCCCGGTCAGAAACCACGTCCTCCGGAAGACCATGGATCCGAAAGACGTGGTCCACGACCGCCCGAGCAGTCTCCCTGGCAGAAAGAAGTTTAGGGAGAGGGATAAAGTGAACCGCCTTAGAAAAGCGGTCCACTACAGTGAGAACAACCGTATTGCCACTGGACTCTGGTAAACCACACACAAATTCCAGCATAATATGAGACCAGGGGCGAGATGGGACAGGAAGAGGTTGGAGCAACCCAACGGGTACAGAACTAGAGGACTTGTTTTGGGCACAGACCGAGCGGGCGACCACAAAAGCACGAACCTCCCCCCCCATGCCTGGCCACCAAAAACGCTGACGAATGGCAGCCAACGTTCTCCTCACTCCTGGGTGACAGACCAGTTTGGAGGCGTGACCCCACTCCAGAACCTCTGGCCGAACCAACTCCGGAACAAACAGCCGACCCACCGGGCCCCCCTCTGGCACCTCTGCCTCCGACTGAGCCAGCCTGACATGCTCCTCGATGCCCCAGGTGACGGACCCCACCACACAACCAGGTGAAATAATGGTGTCTGGTGGAGTTGCATCCTCCGGGGCAGTGACGGGAGAGCGCATCAGGCTTAATGTTTTTGGAGCCTGGTCGGTAAGACAGGGTAAAATTAAAGCGACCAAAGAAGAGTGCCCAGCGAGCCTGCCTGGAATTTAGTCGTTTGGCAGTTTGGATATATTCCAAGTTCCGGTGGTCGGTCCAGACCAGAAACGGCTCCGCCGAGCCCTCCAACCAGTGGCGCCACTCCCCCAAAGCCAGCCGTACAGCCAGCAACTCCCGGTTGCCGATGTCGTAGTTCCGTTCTGTGGGGGACAATCGGTGTGAAAAATAAGCGCAAGGATGTATTTTATTGTCAAGAGGGGATCGTTGAGATAAAACCGCTCCAACACCTACCTCTGACGCATCAACCTCCACAATAAACTGCCGGGAAGGGTCCGGAGTTATTAAAATAGGTGCGGATGAAAACCGCCTCTTAAGTTCATCAAAGGCTGCCTGAGCAGCTAAGGACCAGCAAAACGGTTTCTTTGTGGAGGTTAATGCTGTCAGAGGAGCCGCCACCTGGCCGAAATTACGGATAAACCGCCTGTAGAAATTAGCAAATCCAATAAAACTTTGCAGAGATTTACGGTTGCCAGGGGTGGGCCAGTCAGAGACGGCCTTTACCTTCGTAGGGTCCATGCAGATCCCCTCCACCGAGATGATGTGGCCCAAGAACGGAACTGACTGGTTGTGGAAGGAACACTTCTCCACCTTAGCAAACAATTTGTTCTCTAGCAACCGCTGCAACACTCATCTGACGTGCTGAATGTGTACCTGTAGTGAACGAGAAAAAATTAGGATGTCATCCAGATATACAAAGACAAATTTGTTGATCATGTCTCTCAGCACGTCATTGACGAGCGCCTGGAAGACGGCTGGGGCATTAGTCAAACCGAAGGGAAGGACCCTGTACTCAAAATGCCCTGTGGGTGTATTAAAAGCCGTCTTCCATTCATCCCCCTCCCTGATCCGAACCAGATGATAGGCATTGCGAAGGTCCAACTTCGTGAAGTACCTTGCCCCCTGCAGGATCTCAAAGGCTGATGACATCAAAGGTAGGGGATACCTATTCTTAATGGTGATGTCATTCAGCCCCCGATAATCAATGCAAGGACGCAAGGAACCATCCTTCTTCTTCACGAAGAAGAACCCCGCCCCCGCCGGAGAAGAGGAGGGACGAATAACACCGGCCGCCAGAGACTCCAGAGATACCTCTCCATGGCCGCCCTTTCAGGACCAGACAAGGAGAACAATCGCCCCCTAGGAGGAGAAGTGCCAGGGAGAAGATTGATGGCACAATCATAGGGACGGTGTGGAGGGAGAGATGCGGCCCGGGAATGACTGAAAACCGCCCGCAAATCATGGTAGACCTCAGGAACACTGGAGAGATCAATCGGCTCCTCCTGCAACACAGGAAAATAAGAGACAGAAGACAAGGCAGACACAAGACAATGGGCATGACAATAGGGACTCCATGATAGGATGGTGCTTTCAGACCAATTAATGTGTGGATTGTGAGTGGTTAACCAGGAATGACCTAAGACCACCGGAGTGAGGGGTGAGCGAGTGACAAAGAATACTATTTCCTCTCTATGATTACCAGATGTGATTAATTGTAATGGAACTGTGGCCTGAGAAATGGTGGTAAGTTCGTGACCATCTAAAGCATGAGCAGTAAGGACAGGAGAGAGAGATTGAAAAGAAATGCCCTTCTTCAAAGCCCAAGAAAAATCTATAAAATTCCCCTCAGCTCCTGAATCGATGAGAGCAGAGAGTTGATGAACTGCACCTTCATAAGTGACTGAGACAGGAATCATAGAGCGCGAACCAGTAGACGGGGTGGTGGAAGTAGCGCTCGCCAGTACCCCCTTGCTTACTAGCGAGCGTTGGCTTTTGCCGGACAGGAAGAAGCAAAATGTCCATGACGGCCACAGTAGAGGCATAATCCTTCGGAAAGACGTTTCTGTTTCTCCTCTGCAGATAACCGGTACCTGCCCAACTGCATAAGTTCCGGAGCAGATAAGGGAACGGGAGTATCGGACCCCGAAAAGGCAGACACAGGGTTTACAAAAGGCAAGAATGTAGAAGCCCGAGCTCTCCGACGAAGATCCCGTCTATTATCCAAACGGATAGCCAGGTCAACAAGTTCATCTAGATGTTCAGGAAGATCGTGAGCATACATCTCATCCCTTATCTCATCTTCCAGGCCTTCCGTGAACCTGGCTGCCAGTGCTGCATCATTCCACTTACTAGACGCAGCCAGAGTGCAAAACTCGATAGCGAAGTCCGCCACCGAACGCCTCCCCTGATGAAGTGCTGCCAACAGCCGCGATGCCTCTTTACCGAGTGCTGAGCGGTCAAATATCTTGACAAACTCCGCTTTAAAGCTGGCGAACTCCATACAACATGCTGCCTTAGCAGCCCATACAGCAGTGGCCCATTCCCGAGCCCTACCGGTAAGAAGGGAGATGACAAACGCCACCTTGGCTGAATCTGAGGCATAAGTGAGGGGTTGCAGAGAGAAAATTACCTCACATTGGATAATAAATGATCGACATTCCGTAGGCTCACCGGAGTAATTGGGAGGATTGTTGATGCGTGGTTCAGGGGTGACTGAAGAACGTCCGGTGGCTGTTGACAGTAGGTTACGTTCAGTCTCCATCCGGCGAATGGTTTCAGTTAGCTCAGAGACTTGACTGGCTAAAGTGTCCATGGCATGATGAGCTGCCGCCAGCTTTCCCTGATGCTGTCCGAGCAGCACACCCTTTGCTTCCAAAGCTGAGCGAAACTGTGATTGATCTGCTGGATCCATCCTGGTCGGTGTGTACTGTTAGGGTTGCTGGGAGAAAAAGGGACCCAAGAGCAGATTCGCAGTTTGCCAAAATTTATTGAACAAAACAGGCAATAGTCCAAAACAAAGACAGTAGTCCAAAACAAAGGCAATAATCCAAATCAAACGCTGACAATCAGCAACCAGGGAAGGAATCCAAAACTTGACTGTGTACGGGAACTGGGTACACCAAAAAGACAATAAACAAGATTAAATGAACAAACAGGGCATGACAACTAGGCACAACTTGAGCACAACTTGAGCACAATAGTTTTAAGGACAGTAGTGAAACGGATGGTAGCCAAGACACACTGACAGAGAAGCACAGAAAGAGAGAAGCATAAGTATAGAAGAAAATCAATGTGAAATTGAGAGACAGGTGTGTGTGTGAGCTGGAACACTAATTAGGATGAGGTGCAGCTGTGAAGACAGAGTGAGTGGAATTAACCACTTAAGACATAACACAACAGAAGTCCTGATGATCAAACCAGTGTCCTGACAAAATGTCTTGATTTTTCACAGGTGTTTTGCCTGTATTTTAAATTGAGTGTTGCATTTTGAGTTTTAGGGTTACAGGAAATGTCTGTAAATATAATGAGAATTTCCTGGCAGAAAATTTTAATTGATCTGAAGTTTTAAATTCAGTCACTGTCCTCCATCTGAGCTGCTCCCGTCAGTTTTGTGGACTGGGTCTTACTCAAATGCTCTGCTGTCCACCCTTTACTGAGGACTGAGTTGTAAAAACTGCAAGTTTTGACAGAGGAAATCTTTTGTCTTGTCAACTGTGATAAGACTTTGCATTTTTGGACGACGCCATCTTTAATGTTTACTTTAGTCACTATGGTTACAGTTTATATTCACCATTAGAATGGCGGATGCGGGATTAGCTGCTCATTCAAATAACAATTTTCGAGCCTCTGATGTAAGCTGCTGTGTGAACAGGACATTTCACCTCACACTTGTAAGTAAATGCAGTTGTCAATCCCAAACCTGACAGTGTGAAGGTAACCATGAGTTTGTGGTGTTCGGAAAGAATTGAAAGTCTGTATTTTATGTATTATATATTAGCTGTATTATATTGCACTGTACCCACACTGGACCAGGAAAGTGGAAATTTGGACACAGGAATTCATTCAGCATGACCCTCAGTGCATTTTGGGTATTCTCTAGTAGTTGAGTGTACAACTGTTGTACATTTGTTATTGTGGTGCAAAAAAAGCATTCAATAACAATAATGAATAAATTCAATAACATCCACTATGGTTTCTGACAGTACTGGCTGTCCCTTCAAATAGTGCCCTATTTAAGGGTATGGGGGGCGATTTCGGACACTTCCTTGGTCTTGCTACATTACTTTAACCAAGAAGAACTGAACCTAGATGAGAGTGGTGCACTATTATTATCAATTATTAAAAGATACACCGTTATCAATTTCTAGGTGGTCACACACTTACTGTAAATGTTAAATTAAGTATTAAAAACAGTATTAAATTAATACTGTTTGTATGTACTATATAAAAAGGCATGAAAGAGTGCAGGACAGTTTGCCTATACTGAGAACTTGGTAATGCGGCCACAACAAGCGGTACACCTCAGGTGTGTATTATTTTCTAGTAATGAAAGGGCCCATTGTCAATTATTCCTCACTTAAAGCTTTTTTTGCTTCATTTATTTGTATACCACAGTCATAGCATATAAACTTACGGTTACCACACCTTGATTGCAGACCATTGCAGTTATGAGAGCGAGAGAGAGAGAGAGAGAGAGAGAGAATAAGCGTGTGTGAATTACCCCAGTCTGTGCGTCTCGGTGTTCGGCAGCAGTGTCTCTACTAATAGCAAAACTGTACGTTCATCTACTCTAACAACAGCGATGTTATTACCTCACTGGTGAGAAATGTCATGTATCTTTTAAGTTGCTATACTATTTTACTGAAATTGTCAGAGCAATGTTGACAACACATTTCTGTGTTTCTGTGAGTGGGGTTACTAGGATACACAATCATGGGGAAGACTGCTGATCTGATAGTTGTCCAGAAGACAATCATTGACACCCTTCACAAGGAGGGTAAGCCACAAACATTCATTTCCAAAGAAGCTGGCTGTTCACAGAGTGCTGTATCAAAGCATGTTAACAGAAAGTTGAGTGGGAGGAAAAAGTGTGGAAGAAAAAGATGCACAAACAACCGAGAGAACTGCAGCCTTATGAGGATTGTCAAGCAAAATCGATTCAAGAATTTGAGTGAACTTCACAAGGAATGGACTGAGGCTGGGACAAAGGCATCAAGAGCCACCACACACAGATGTGTCAAGGACTTTGCTGAACCACAGACAATGTCAGAGGTGTCTTTCCTGGTCTAAGGAGAAGAAGAACTGGACTGTTGCCCAGTGGTCCATAGACCTCTTTTCAGATGAGATCAAGTTTTGTATTTGATTTGGAAACCAAGGTCCTAGAGTCTGGAGGAAGGGTGGAGAAGCTCATAGAGATTCAAGTTGCTTGAAGTCCAGTGTTAAGTTTCCACAGTCAGTGATGATTTGGGGTGCAATGTCATCTGCTGGTGTTGGTCCATTATGTTTTTTGAAAACCAAAGTCACTGCACCTGTTTACCAATAAATCCTGAAGCACTTCATGCTTCTTCACTGGTTTGTATTCTATGTGCCTTGTGCTGCTTTATTTCACGGTATTTTTTAACATTCCCTTATTTGTACAGTTGTATTTTATATTTAATCTGTATCTATCTGTATTTTATGCTCTACTGTTAGTGTTATCTGTATGCACCAAGGGTCTGAGAGTTGCACAATTTCAATTCTCTGTATGTATGTTCTGTACATTGACAAATAAAGTAAAACAAAATAAAAATAAAATGACAAATAAAATTGACAAATAAAGAAGACTTGACTTGATAATTATTTAACCGGCACTGGACAGAGACTGAGACAGTGCCACTTCATGTCATGCCAAACCTCTCACAACAGGCACGTCATCAGCTTGAGATCGGTTTTATGAGATCTGCCTTTTTATGAGAAATCGCTGATCAATCATCCCAAGCTGATTGTGATCGGTAGCCGATCAGTCGGAGCACACCTAAAAATATGTATATAATAATATTACTTATATTAGTTATGACTTCTTATTTTACTTCTGCCACACAAAATGAATCTTGTGTTGCTGAAGCTATAATAACTGAAAGCAAGTTCTGTTCAAGTACAGGTATGTATGTCTAAAGTATGTTTCTGGCTTTAGCATGTTCTATAGTTATTCTGTTTTGACCTGTGTATTATTTTTCCCTAAGAAAAGTTTGAATTTGATTCCTAATCTATGAAATGTCAATTATTATATGTAGTTGTTAATCTACAATGTTTTTAAATGTCACATTTTTCATCTCAACAGCCAGTGCTTTATCTTATGCAGCTGGTAAGTAACAGACTGTTTAATCACTCTTATTAAACTCTTATTCTAGTTAAATGATATGAATGCCTGTTTAACCTAGTCTTAAATGTTACAATACTTGTATCATAATGTTTTTAGGAGATTATACTATCAGACTGGTCAATGGTAATAATGACTGCTCTGGAAGAGTTGAGATGCTTTATAATGGCCAATGGGGGACAGTGTGTGATGACGACTGGGACATGAATGATGCCGCTGTGGTGTGCAGACAGTTGGGATGTGGACCAGCTGTTAGTGCACAAACCGATGCTCATTTTGGCCAGGGAAGTGGTCCGATCTTGTTGGATGATGTGACATGTTCAGGAAGTGAACCATCACTCACACAGTGCTCACATCCTTCTATTGGAATTCATGACTGTAGTCATTCTGAAGATGCAGGAGTTGTCTGCTTACAGGGTATTTTATTTTTTTCCTGTAGTTTTGCTGTATTTGTATGTAATATATGATTCTTAGCATTACCTTTTTAATTTTAACATTTAATTACTTTCATTTTCTAAAATAATTTTTGTTATAATTTTCAAAACAGTTAGTACTAAATTTCTATCAGATTGTTTTGATTATCTGTTTAGAAATTAATGCTAAGAGTTTTGAAAATGTACCTCTTGTGTGTGAAAATAAAATCACAGTGATTAGAAAACACAAACCGTGATGTTTGGCCCCAAATAATAATAATAATAATAATAATAGTAAACTTATGTAAACTAATGTGTAACATACACATGACCCAGAAACACGTTTTTAATCCTAATTACTTACATTTTTAAGACCAACTACCAGACATAAGATTGGTCAGTGGGACTGACTCATGCTGTGGAAGAGTGGAGATTCGTTATAATGGCCAGTGGGGAACCGTGTGTGATGATGAATGGGACATGAATGATGCTGCTGTGGTGTGCAGACAGTTACAGTGTGGATCAGCCATCAGTGCACCTCATAGTGCTGCCTTTGGTGAAGGCAGGGGACAAATCTGGCTGGATGATGTTAAATGCTCAGGAAGTGAGGGGACCCTTAGACAATGTTCACACAAAGGACTAGGAAGTCATAACTGTAATCATGGTGAAGATGCTGGTGTTGTTTGTTCAGGTTAGTCAAATCTTAAGCACCTTCACACATTATTTTGGGTGAAATGAGCAACAGAAATTACATTAGATTTATGTTTTTCATCCTTTTTCAACATTTTTAAATAATAAAAATTTTCTTTTGCAGGTGACCTGCAGATGCCGACCCTTTCTTTGACCTCCAGACATTCAGCTGTTTCTCCTGGAGAAAATATCCAGTTCATATGCACAACACCTAAACCAAGATGCAATGCTAATGCTGAATTCCAGCTCTTCAGAAATGGACCATCTATATTCTCCCAGGAACATGAATCTAGTGTCACTTTCAACCTTAATGTAGACGTCTCACATCTGGGCAGCTACAGCTGTCAATACTCCTACAAGAGCAACACTATCACGTCACCTTCGAGCAGAACTGTTACCATCACTGTGGGTGAGTGTGTTCAGTTTATTTTTACTGCCTGCATCATAGATCACAAGAATTAGCTGCACAGAAGTGAATATAATCTGTATTTTTGATGATGAAAAGATCCAGTTCTTGAAGCCATTTTTACTTTATTATTTTTGTTTTATTTTATTTAGTTAGCTTTATTGTTTGAGTTTATGTAATCATACAAAAGTGTTTTTTTTAGTGAACTTGCAGCAGCCCAGCATTTCTCACAGTGCTCCTGATGCATGGTTCGACAAGGATCTTCAGGGGCCAGTGATCACCAGGGGCCACAGTTTCACTATCATCTGTTCCACTGCATCCCAGTTTCCTGGAGGCTCTTTTCACTTGTTCAGAGGGTCAAGCATCACCAGGACTGAGGCAGCTGTCAATCACTCTGCCTCCTTTTTCTTTCCTGAGGCAGAATATTCAAATGAGGGAAACTACAGTTGTGTTTATGAAGTCAGTGTCTCCTCACGCTCCTTCAATTCATCTGCCTCTGAACTGCTGCTCATCACTATCACAGGTACTCATGTGTAAGAGTCTAAAAACAAGCTGGACTGCTGGTAATGAAAGTTGAACTCAACCCCTAATGTCTCTCTCAGCCTCCCTGCTTCCTGTCATTGGTGCTGCAGTGTCAGGTGTACTGCTCTTGTTGTCTCTCCTCATAATCATCCTCCTGCTGAAGAGAAGACAAAAGCAAAGGAATAAGGAAACTCTCTTTAAGTTTTCCTTCAAAAACGGTAACTGCATTTCATGAAAACATCATATTATATCTTTTAAGTTTTAACATTTTATATTCCATCACCACTGTTTATTAACAACTTCCTTTAATTAATTTCCCCTTCATCTCTATGCAATGTCTCTAGCTGCAGCTAATACATATGCAGGTACATCCCATGACAAGAAAAATGAAGAGGATGATGACTCTGATTATGAAAATGTAGAATTTAATAATAAAAACATGCATCATGATGACTCTGAAGAGGACTATGTCAGTGTGGACGCGGATGACTCTGAAGAGGACTACGTCAATGCAAACTTTACGGAGGTTAAAAGTGTGGAAAACAAATCTGATGATAACATTTATGAAATCTATGGTGATGAATACTGAGTAAAACATTAAAATTTGGCTCTAAAAAGAAATATGGAAACCCTGATGTCAATGAAGAAAATCCAGTTGATTGTGACTGATTTATCTTTGTTAGGCCTAATGAGGATTGCTTTGAGAAAATAAAGTGATATTATGTGTATTATACAGTTGTGTAATATAAATGTTGTGTAATACTTTCAAAAGTAGAATAATCAATTGTTCTTCCAGGTTAATTTGTTTGTTGCTAGTTTTTAAACTGTGAGCCGAACCCCCAGAGGGCTATGGAGGGGGACCCTAAACAATGATTAAAAATTATCTTGAGCATTCTATAAAATAAAATTAATAAAGTTGCAAAGTCCCCATTTGTGTGTGTGGTTAAGGTATACCATATGTTATGGGGACAAAATTTTCCCACAAAGTTTGCTCTCAGTTGTTGAAGTTCTAAGACTGGCAAGAGCAGAATCCAAATCTTCAGTACTTTTCTTGCTTGATCTGTCCGCTGCTTTTGAAATGGTTAACCACCAGATCCTCCTATCAACCCTACTGGCAAATGGCATCTCAGGAACCACACTTCAGTGGTTTGAGTCTTACCTATCAGATAGGTTCTTCAAAGTATCTTGGAGAGGTGAGGTGTCTAAGCCTCAACAACTAACTACTGCGGTGCCTCAAGGTTCAGTTCTTGGACCACTTCTCTTCTCTGTCTACATGGCATCATTAGGTTCTGTCATTCAGAAACATGGCTTTTCATACCACTGCTATGCTGATGACACTCAACTCTACCCTTCATTCCATCCTGATGATCCGACGGTTGCTATTCGCATCTCAGCTTGTCTAACAGACATTTCTTCCTGGATGATGGACCATCACCTTCAACTCAACCTTGCCAAAACAGAACTGCTTGTGATTCCAGCAAACCCATCGTTTCATCACAATTTCACCATCAAGTAAGGCACATCAACCATAACTCCTTCAAAAACAGCTAGAAGCCTTGGAGTTATGATTGATGATCCGCTGACTTTCTCAGACCACATTGCTAAAACCGTCCGATCCTGTAGATTTGCTTTATTCAACATCAAGCAGATCAAGCCCTTTCTTTCGGAACATGCTGCACAACTCCTTGTTCAAGCTCTTGTTCTGTCCAAGCTGGACTATTGTAATGCTCTCTTGGCAGGTCTTCCAGCCAATTCTATCAAACCTTTAAAATTAATTCAGAACGCGGCAGCAAGATTAATTTTTAATGAGCCAAAAAGAATACACGTCACACCTCTGTTTATCAATTTGCACTGGCTTCCAATAGCTGCTCGCATAAAATTCAAGGCATTGATGTTTGCCTACAAAACTACCACTGGCTCTGCACCCATTTACCTAAATTCGTTACTTCAGACTTATGTGGCCTCTAGAAGCTTGCATTCTGCAAGTGAATGTCGCTTGATTGTGCCATCCCAAAGAAGCACAAAGTCACTTTTACGGACTTTTATATTAAATGTTCCCTCCTGGTGGAATGACCTCCCCAACTCAATCCGAGCAGCTGAGTCCTTAGCCATCTTCAAGAATCAGTTTAAAACACATCTTTTCCATCTTTATTTGACCCTTTAACTTTAACACTCACTATTCTAACTCTATTCTTAAAAAAAATCTAACTACCTTTCTAATCTTTTTGTATTCTATTTTCTTTTCATTTATTATGCAATTGTATATGTGTGTGTGTGTATGTGTAAAGACCTCTAACTAGCTTGCTATATTCTTTTTTTTATTATATCTGTTTTCTTTTTATTTATTATATTTTTTTAAATCCCATGCTACGTGTACTGTGTTAACCTAACTGAGACTTGTTATACCATTTATATATCATTGTTCTTTTTGTTGTTTTTGATTGTTTCCACTGTCTTCATTTGTAAGTCGCTTTGGATAAAAGTGTCTGGTAAATGAATAAATGTAAATGTAAGATGGCCATATTCAAAATCCTTGTCCTTGTGGGAACATTGTTGGTCCCCATGGGAAAACAAGTTTATAAATCATACAGAATTATTTATTTATTTATTTTTAAGTGTTTGTGTATGTGTGTGTGATTTTTTTTTTTTTTAATTGAAAAAAATAGTTTAGCATTTTCATGAGTCATTTAGTGTAGTTCTTAATTTAATTTAGAAACATTCACAGAGCTGTTATCAAAATAGCATAGACACAAAATTGAGAATGAATGTGTGCATATTGTAAATCAATGTAATGCACATGGCTACTTGAAGCCTTTGAGAAAAATAAAATATTGTTTACAAATAGTTTAAATTATTTAGAGCTGCCTTTGGTCAAGGCAGTGGGCAAATCTGGCTGGATGATGTTAAATGCTCAGGAAGTGACGGAACCCTCACACAATGTCCACACAATGGACTAGGAAGTCATAACTGTAATCATGGAGAAGATGCTAGTGTTGTTTGTTCAGGTTAGTCAAAATGTAAGTACCTTCACACATTATTTATGGTGAAATGAGCAACAGAAATTACAATAGATTCATGTTTTTCATCATTTTTCAACATTTTTAAATAATAAACTTTTTCTTTTGCAGGCAACGTGCAGATGCCGACCCTTTCTTTGACCAGTTCAAAGAAAGTTCAGCTGTTTCTCCTGGAGAAAATATCCAGTTCAGATGCACAACACCTAAACCAAGATGCAATGCTAATGCTTAATTCCAGCTCTTCAGAAACAGAAACTACAGCTGTCAATAGTCCAGAGCAACACTATCAAGTCACCTTCGAACAAAACTGTAAGCATTACTGTAGGTGAGTGTGTTCAGTTTATTTTTATTGCCGGCATCCATCATAGATTACAAGCAAGTGAATGCAATCTGTATTTTTTTATAATGAAAAGATGCAGTTCTTGAAGCCATTTTTACTTTATTATTTTTGTTTTATTTTATTCAGTTAGCTTTATTGTTTTAGTTTCTGTAATCCTATAAAATCATTCTTTTTGCTATTTTAGTGAACTTGCAGCCGCCCAGCATTTCTCACAGTGCTCCTGATGCATGCAGGAGTTTTCACTTGTTCAGGCAATCAGATATCACCAGGACAGAGTCGATCAAACTGTCAAAAACTCTGCCGCCTTCTTTCCTGAGGCAGAATATTCAAATGAGGGAAACTTCAGTTGTGTTTATGAAGTTAGTGTCTCCTCACGCAACTTCAATTCATCTGCCTCTGAACTTCTGCTCATCATTATCACATGTGTAAGAGTCTAAAAACTAGCTGGACTGCTGGTAATTAACCCTGATGTCGATGAAGAAATTAAAGTTGATTGTGACTGATATATCTATGAGGATTAGACAAAAATGGGTTAGCTATATTTCTTTTGGTTTTGTTACTTTCTTTCTTTTGGCACAATCCAGTTTCCCTCCAACCTCCCCAGTTCTCCAATATGGTAAAGCTGCCGGTGTACTGTATCTAGGATTCTATGGTAAATAATAATTTTCCTTTATTCTTATACCTATTTTATTTTTGTTTTGAGTAAATAACTGTCACAGTCTTCAATAATAAAACAAGATTGCTTGATTTAGTCTCCAGTTAGTTACTTTCATTTACACACTGATACACACATACAAACACATTCATGTCAACCCTATCTCACGCTACCTGGGGGGTATTCCAGAAAGCAGGTTATGTGACATACCCGGGTATGTTTGATAAGTGAGCGAATAACCTCAGCTTTTGGTTCCAAAATAAGAGGTTACTTTCAGGATAAGTAACAATAGTAACTTGCTCTCTTAAGATAACCTGCTCTGGAGAAAGGTGGTTTAATTTATTATATTATATATATTTATTTATTACACTTTATATTTTAATCTCACAAATAGATTGGCATTTTCTATAATATCTAAATTCTGTATGAAAATACATATCTGATATGACTACATATCTTGCTATATAATCAGCATCAAACAAACAATATAATTCATATTCTGAAGGATTAAAGATTAAATGAAAAAAAAAAATAATAATTATTGCACAACCATCATTTAGGTGGCAAAATGCACTAAGCATCTAAACGACCATTTAACAAAAGAAGAATCAGCATGGCACGCTTTATCTTAGCATCCATTTCCCTAGTGACCAGTCGATTCATCACTCTGTTGAGAATGTCTTGAGTCTTAACCAGGAACATAACTCTGAGTTGAATGAACTTGCTCCTGGATGTGTTTTAGGAACCACATACTGTAGGGGAGACCGGGGATGATAGTAACACTTTTGTTTTAGGGTCAGTAACTTAGTGGTTGTTCAAGCTAGAACTTTCAAACTTTGATACATTGTAACTACTTTGTCTACTAAAAAATACATTTACTTGAACTCGTACTACATACTCACAGGTTATGTGATTTAACGTCAAATAAGAGTTCCATTGTTACACCAAATGACCTCTTGTAGCGTATCAGACCCGAACCAGACAAATTGAAGAGTCGATCAGGACTGTGGTTGAAACACAAGCCGAATTCCTCAGAAAGGCAACAGGAGATCGTAAATCATTATGTGCTTACGTGTTAGATTAGTTTATATGTCTTAGATTTATCTAATAAAGCCTTATTCATATTGAAAAGAGAAGTATCTTATCTATAGTGTTTTGTGTTACAAGTTAATGTCTTAAACTGCCGATCTTGTTACTGTGCTAATTGATAGTGTTTTCACTATAGTTTGGAGATTAATATCCAGCGCAGATTTGATGGTAAACGGCTCGTTCAGTGAATCGCAGGGCGTCTCAGTGATCAGCCGTGACTATATAAAATGTGTCTGTGTGTAGTGTATTTCCTTTAGAACTTCAAACTTAAAACTATAACAAATGTTATAATGCTGTGTGTGTCGGTGTCAGTTACATGCACAAAATGCAGAAATTCTCATCATCAGATGAACCATAACACTCTTGGTAATTGGACTTGTGCCTTTTGCTTGGTTTCTTAGTTTTCTTCTTCTGTCCCTACCCAGACACCAATCTCTTATTGTAATTTTTTTTATTATTATTATTATTGTTTTTATTGCCCATTTTCTGGTGTTCTTAACATTTGTTCTTAACAGTTCTTAACTGTACTATCTCCACCCCTAGCAACCATTACATGCAGCTAACTCTTTTAGCAGGTGGGTTTGAAGTTAGCATTAAGGTCCAGCACCAAATGAAACTACAGAAATTGCTTATTACGATGTGAGTCAAATGTTCTTATCTACATTACAAAGAATGCTATGCAAAAAATGATCTTGATGAAAAAAAAAACTTTCTTCCTGTTAGATCAGTTTCAGGAAGTAGGGGGATAGTGTGGGGTTTCAGAGTAGGTGCATAATGGCGGCTGAAATCTTCCTTTGGTTTTGAATGGGGAAGAAACAACAAGAAACTCCAGTTAAAAGGCAGTTAAACTTGAAAATCATCTTAAATCTCAAACCAATTTACCTATCAACTTTTAGCAATTATGGGATTATGTTATTATATGGTGGGTTATGGACTTTTTTTACACTGTGAATATTACATGTTGTGTCTTAAATGTTAAAAATGGTGACTTCAAGTCACATCAGTACACTACACTTTTGTCAAATGTCATAATAGATTAGTACAATAGATTGTGTCTTTTAGTATAGATTTTTGTCACATGTGGCTCCTGTTTTGTATAGAATGAAAGTAAATAATATATGGACTGAATGTCTTTATAAATTTTTGCTGAGTTCTGTTAACTTGAAATGTAATTTATACCATTAATGTGTTTACAGGTCTATAATTATGAATCAAGGCCTGTGTAAAGAAATATTCATTCCATATTGTGACCATTTTCAGCATAGTAGGCACATAATTAAGAATGAATGTTGTGCATGTTGTGATGTGACATGGTTACCTGACTTTCCTTTGAGTCTTTGAGGGAGAAAGGAGAAAAAAATATTTAAAATAGTTCAAATGCATAACCTTATAATAACTGTGGGTTTCTTTCTTTTATTTTTATTTTTACTCAAATCCCTTTGAATCCTATTAAAATGTTTTTATAAAATATAATCTTTATATTTAATAATATATTTTTCAAACAGGATATGATAATAAATAAAGATAGGGTATTAATCTATTTATATATATACAGTATATATATATATATATATATATATATATATATATATATATATATATACACACACACACACATACACACACACACACACACACATACACAAGTCCCTTTCTTACCTCTAGAGAAAATAGCTGCATCAAAAATAATATAATTAATATAATATAATATAATAATAGTGAATGAAGTTTGTTGTGAATTGGTTTTCGCTTTGCTACTGTTCGGACGTTCTATGATACCCAGATTTACCTAGCCTTATCTCCAAATGACTACAGCCCCATTGACTCCCTCTGCCAATGCATTGATGAAATTAATAGTTGGATGTGCCAGAATTATATTCAGTTAAATAAGGAAAAAACTGTCATTGCATTTGTAAACAAAGATAAAGTGTTCAAGGTGAATGCATACCTTGACCCTAGGGGTCAAACAACTAAAAATCAAGTCAGGAATCTTGGTGTGATTCTGGAGACAGACCTTAGTTTCAGTAGTCATGTCAAAGCAGTAACTAAATCAGCATTATATCATTTAAAAAACATTGCAAGAATTAGATGTTTTGTTTCCAGTCAAGACTTGGAGAAACTTGTTCATGCCTTTATCACCAGCAGGGTGGACTAATGTAATGGGCTCCTCACTGGCCTTCCCAAAAAGACCATTAGACAGCTGCAGCTCATCCAGAACGCTGCTGCCAGGATTCTGACTAGAACCAGAAAACCTGATCATATCACACCAGTCCTCAGGTCCTTACACTGGCTTCCAGTTACATTTAGGATTGATTTTAAAGTACTTTTACTCGTATATAAGTCACTAAATGACCTAGGACCGAAATATATTGCAGATATGTTCGCTGAATATAAACCTAACAGAGCACTCAGATCACTAGGATCAAGTCAGTTAGAAATACCAAGGGTTCACACAAAACAAGGGGAGTCCGCCTTTAGTTACTATGCTGCCCGCAGTTGGAATCAGCTTCCAGAAGAGATCAGATGTGCTAAAACACTAGTAACATTTAAATCTAGACTCAAAACGCATCTTTTTAGCTGTGCATTTATTGAATGAGCACTGTGCAATGTCCGAACTGATTGCACTATATTTTCACTGTTTTATTTTATTTTATTTTTTTTATGTAAAATCCTTTTCTAACTGTTTTTAAATGTTTAATCATTATAAAAGTTTTAAAATTGCTTGTTTTATTTGTGTTATTATTTTTCTTCATGATTATTTTACTTTCTTTTATGTAAAGCATTTTGAATTACCATTGTGTACGAAATGTGCTATATAAATAAACTTGCCTTGCCTTGAAGGTCCGCCTGTCGTGTTCATGTTTCATCAAAGAAAGAAAGAATTTAACGCGGAAGTTGTAACCAGTTCTGTCTTTGCTGTGGTTGGTTAGTTGTTAAACCTTCCACAGGTTCGCACTGGTTCTCTCCGCTGAAACAGCGATGGCAAGTCACGTCAAGAGCGATGAATCTGGTAAGGTGTTTATCTAGTTATCCTGTTACAAAAGTAACTAAATATTTATACACAGTTAATGCTGTTCGTGAAACATTCTATTCACGATCATGCAAAACAAATATTATTTACAAACAGACTCTTCTAATTCAATATCTCAATTCATATGCTTTTAAAAGTCCCTAATTTGGTTCTTTGTTCTCCCTAGGAACTGTGGAGATGGATTGCGCTTTAGCGGGACTGACAGGTAGAACTGAAACTAGTTTATAGCTCGTGTTTGATCCGAGAGAGAAGGACCTGTATGTAAATAAAGAATTTGCCTTTGTTAGCTCTGCTATGCTTGACAACCTGCTCAACAAGCTTGACCTCAGTGTGTTCACTGAACTTCAGGTCTTCTTTCTAATACACGCCTTAGACCACAGTTATTCCAATGGCTTTCACTGTGGTTTAAATCTTGTTGGCTTGCAAATATCCTCTAAACGTTTGCGCATTTCATATTCTTGTTTTGCAAATCAAGTTTAGTGGCTCGTGCTGATTTAATCTTTTCTTTCAGTAAGAGAGAACATAACAGAAACGGATGGCTTTAATCAAAGGTAAAACCCCATGATACAACATGTAGTTGCAACATGTAGAAATTGTACAGTTTTGGGTTTAAGGCAGGGGCGGACTGGCCATCTGTGTGATCTGGAGAATCACAGAATGCACGCAGTCATCACCTGTCCATCCCCCCCCCCCCCCCCCCCCGCCCGCCCAATCTGTTTTACACTCCAGTACTTTAGGTGGCAGTAATACACCTTTAAATTGTAGGCCAGCTGCACTGGCCGTGGCCGCCAAGTAAGAATAAGAAGTGGAAAGGTAGGAAGAAATTACGTTAACGTTAGATAGAAGAAGCATAGAAACAAACAAACAATATGCTTAATGTGGTCGGGGGTAAAAAAAAAAACGGAAAGAAAAGGGTGGGGCTGAGAAGGTGAGAGAAAAAAAAGCGGAATTTAGATACTTCAACATTTTAGATGTAAAATGTCACATGCAGTAGCTAATATTAAGAAATATGTTGTGCGTTTACTTTTAAAAATGTTGGTAACATTACAGTTAATGCTTACAAACTTTGAAGATTTTGAATACAGAAGTTAAATTTGTAATGGTGTATTTTCATTTAGATGTGGTATTATTATCTGTGCAGTAAGATTAATTAATTAATAACTGCATAAATTAAGATTATTAAGTAACAAATTCATTATTAAGTAACAAATTCATTTTAAGACAGCATGGAATATATTGTAAAATATAATGTTATAACAGGATATTATATAAACTATTCCTTGCCTTCTTGGAATAAAACCTGTTTAAAAAAAAAAATCCATTCCATCATTGTTTATTCAGGTTGAGCTTAGACCAAGAGCAGAGAAAGACCCCCACTCCGGCTCAACATCTAGTCAACATCAGTGCTATTGCTATAATTTAGATGGTATAGTATCATGAGCCACAATTAAAGTCTTGTGACACTCATGCCATGCGTTATTGTTGTTGTTGTCGAGTTTACGTGCGCTGATAGCTTTGGGCCGGGCCTAGTCAAAGTCCAGGGCCGTTTTTTGGTCCCAGTCCGTCCCTGGTTTAAGGTTTAAGTAACTTATTCACAAAATTTTGTTTCTACATTTTTATATTTATATTATTTTATTATATCTCATTTGTCATTCAGTCTGAATCCTAGTGAGGAGTATAGGATGGACCACAAGAAACGAGGAATGGCTCTGATCTTTAACCATGAGCGTTTTGACTGGAAGATCATGATGAGCAACCGCTCTGGCACAGAGGCAGACAAACACAACCTTGTTAGAAGGTATTTGGCTAATGTAATGACATTATTTATAGTGCTCAAATTATATATAACCATGTCAACCATGTAGATGCAGACTATTTTGTCTGTGTCTTTTTAAGTCATGGGGAAAATGGTCACATCTATATAAATAAATATATATATATATATATATATATATATATATATATATATATATATATATATATATATATATATATATGTATGTATATATATATATATGTATGTATATATATATATATATGTGTATATGTATATATATATATATGTGTATATGTATATATATATATATGTATATATATATGTATATATATATATATGTATATATATATGTATATATATATGTATATATATATGTATATATATATATATGTATATATATATATATATATATGTGTATATGTATATATATATATATGTGTATATGTATATATATATATATGTATATATATGTATATATATATATATGTATATATATATGTATATATATATATATGTATATATATATATGTATATATATATGTATATATATATATATATATATATATATATATATATATATATATATATATATATATATATATATATATATATATATATAATATTTTATTTTATATTAATATTGCTAAACAAACAGTGTGTTGGTTGATGTAGAACCAGTTTTCTTGTCTTTTATTAAAGTAACAAAACAATAACTAATTTGTAAATTTTCTTTTTATATCTGTTGTCAGATTTCAAGATCTGGGTTTTGAAGTGAAGGCTTATGATAATTACAAACGGGATGAAGTTATGTCCATAGTCACAGAAGGTGCCTCAATAATTTCTCTTTAATGCATGTTTTGAGAAATGGGAGCCACGCTTAAATATCCCAGGCTACACACAGCAGCTACTGTAATCAACAGCATCTTTGGCATTATTTACATTTTTCATTATTTCACACATAAACATCTATGTGTATGTGTGTGATAGAACTATTTTACAATATTCACAGATATTGTTTTTGTTGTTATACTGTATATAGTTTAAAAAGTTAAAATGCTCCAGGCTCTACTCTTGATTACCACAAACAAATTGCACTCTTCTTCAATTTGAAATTTTCAATTTGAAAAACATATCTACATTAATATACTTACAACTGAAGTCAGCACTACAATAAATATGAAAAAAAAAAGCATTTGTAATACTGTTTCAAAATTAGCTACAGCAATGACTGGTGTGCTAGAATCAACCTCATCATTAATGTAAATGCATCAAAGTGTTTTATAACTTGAGGGGAGAGTGTTCTGTGGTAGTCGACAGCATGTCACATCATGCTCCAGATAAAGTATGGGGTCATGTTTTATCCAGAGTATTCATCTGTTTTCAGCTGCTGCTGCTAACCATGTAGATGCAGACTGTTTTGTCTGTGTCTTTTTAAGTCATGGGGAAAATGGTCACATCTATGCCTACGATACGAAAATTGAAATTCAAGAAATCACTGATCTGTTCAAGGGGGATAAATGCTGTAGCCTTGTTGGGAAACCCAAGATCTTCATCTTTCAGGTAATTTGTCCTCCTTCCACAAAATGTCCTTATGTAGTATGAATACAGATTTCATGCTGCTTGTAAATGCCTTAATTTCTTTGAACAAAAGGCTTGTCGTGGTGACAAACATGATGAACCTGTGATCCCAATGGATGCAGTGGACAGTCATATAGTCAATGAGGTGGTTGTAGATGCGGGGGTGCTCTGCACCCTTCCAGCAGGAGCAGATTTCCTTATGTGCTACTCAGTAGCTGAAGGTCAGTGCTTTGCTTTTGTTGTTTACTTTTTTTAACCAAGATTTTCTAACGTTTTACTTTTACAAACTGGATTTAATTACATTCTTGATTTTACAGTAATATCTTAAAGCATTAAATAAGAAAATAAGAATGTTCTTCTTATTTTTAAGGATATTTCTCTCATCGCGAGGTGGTAAATGGCTCATGGTACATCCAGGATCTGTGTGACATCCTCAGGCATCATGGGTCCACACTGGAGTTCACTGATATCCTGACGCTTGTTAACAGGAAGGTTTCCTTTCGCAGTGTAGGAAACTGCAGGGATCGTTCTGCTATCGGCAAAAAACAAGTGCCTTGCTTTGCGTCCATGCTTACTAAGAAGCTGTTTTTCAGGCCTAAGAAGGAACAATAGAATTAGGGCCCTATTGCAGGTAAAAATTCAGACATTAGATTATTTTATTTGACTTATTTTTAAGTAATGTATATCAGTCCTTTACACTACACTCATGATCTGTTAAGTCCTGTACCTCCAGGACTGTTGAGAACCTACTTTAGTTTGGAAGTTAAGAAACACGGCAAGAAACTCCAGTTAAACTGCTAAAAAAAACTGAAAATCATCATTTAGCACAAACCAACTGGTCTAACAGCTTTGCATGCGTACTAATTTTTACAGAGTATGGAATTATATGGGGGATTATGTTTTTTGTTTAAACTGTTTCTTACATGTTGTGCATTAAATGTTGAAAAGAGTGACATTTCAAGATCTGTCCACATCAAAACACTACTTTTCTGACACCTCAAATATTTTGTGTTGTGTGGCACTTGTTCTGTTAAAACTTAAAGTAATTATATATGATATGAACTGAATGTCTTCATACATTCTTTACTTGGCTCTGTTAACTTGGAGTGGAATCTATGTCCCTTTTAATGTTGGTGCAAGCCTTATAATATGTAATTTGGCTGTTTTCTGTCTGGTTGGAACAAGGATTATTGGAGATATGGGATTTTTGCAACATATTGTATAATTATCTTAATACAAAGCATGCAGTTGTCAGCACTGAATAGACTTGCCTCTATAGTCAAAAAACATTCCTCTGACTTGCTCTATATTCCTCTGACTTGCTTTATATTTTCCACATAGCAAATCCAGGTTTACAGTGCAGGTTTAAACTGTTAAACTGAGGTGATTTTTTAACAGCAATTTCATAAAATCTTGACTTATAAATCAACGTTTATAATGTAATAATACACTGAATTTTTTTGTATTGCAAGCATGCACGTCTATTAAAATAAAGAGATACATTGATAAATAGTATACTAAATCACAATTTGGTCTAAATGAAATTTAATTTTCTGTTATACAACAAATATGTGTAAATAACTTAAGTTATCAAAAGATAAAAAAAAGTTTTAAAAAAATTATAAATAGTGGTTTGCTAGAAGAAAAAAAATCATGCTTTTAGTGTGCAGTGTGCATAACTTCCAAAACACAATCCACAATGAATTTTAAATAAATTTAAATACATTTTGTGGCATCTGAACTCTATTATAAAACTAGCTTCTCCAAACATGTCGGTGGCTATATTTCTAGCATGTGGGTTAAGTGTTATGTGAAATTTTAATACTCTTTAAAGAACCCCATACTTTGGATTTTATGGTGCTTTGTTATAAAAGACTGGAAGCAAAAGTATGACATACAAGAATATTTATTACAGACAGATGTGTACATTTGTTGCAGAGACACTGAATGCTCCATTCAGGCATCATACATAGAGGCACATCTGCCTTCACTGATTATGTTTTACAATCATTTGATCCAGGCAGTTCCACCCAGAACCTCTACTGATTGCTGCAAGTACCAAGACCACCTTACGGCTTTCCTAAGGAATGTGCTAAAACATATATTTTAACCCTAGATCTGGAAAAACAAGTGGGTGATGATGATCGGTGATGATGGATATACCACTTGTGAGAGCTTCATGGATTACAGCAAATCAGGATATATAATTTATAAGGAATGCTTTCCACACTCTAGACCAGGGGTCTCCAACTAAAATTGCTTGAGGTCCAGTAATGAACCCTCATCACTAGCCGAGATCTAGACAGTTATATGCCTAAAAACATGATTTTTTTTTAAGACTGTTTAAAACCTGCCCAAATAAAATGACAAAAAAAAAAAATGTACAGTTCAGACATAAGTTTTCACAAAATAAAAAATGTTTATAAAATGATCCACTTAACATTTCAGCATTTAAACCAGTCAAAAGTATCAGTTATTCTATTAATTAAATAACATAAATATATTTTTTTCTGTCTTAATTGTTTAGATTTTTATAATGCATTATCATCTTGTTGATCCACAAGTTCACATTTACAATGTGTTTGTAACATGAAAACGAGTTGATTTTCACATTGGTCTGAACAAACACAGCAGACTGGATCATTGAGAATGCACATTCATTCTCTGCCAGTAGGAGGCGCTTTTGTAACGGCAGAAATACAGCAGTTTCCCCGGAAGTGCAGCACATGACTTTGAAATTTGCAGCTCCCATGTTTAATCAATAAAATCATCGCCTTTTGAAGTTTAAATCACCACACTAAGCTGTTTCACAATTTCAGACCTCATGAAATCATAATTAAGAATTCCTTATATAATTTAAGAATTTTATGGCCTTAAATTTGATACAACTAAATTTAAGACTTTTTAAGGACCTGTCAACTTTCCTTGTTTTCGAGAATGTCATTTTCACTCACTGAAAGTTTCATGTCTGCACTCTGCTCATTTCACTGCACTTCTGAACGTAGCAACAGATAAAACTGCAGTAGTGAAATGTGCCAAACTGCTCTACTGTAATTTCCTTGATGTGCTTGATATAAATTTGATTCTATTATAAAACAGTGTTTGGCATTTCTTTATTTCATTATGTCAAAAGGCTTTGCGGCCCGGATTCAGACTGGAGTCTGCCAGCTGGCGACCCCTGCTCTAGACAGTAGGTAGTTTCAAAATCTCCCGCTGAAGAAAAGTGCTGAGATACATTCTTCATCACACTAAATACAATAGCCATTTAATTATCAAAATATATATAATTTGGATGGGTTTTTTTTTTTTTTTTTTTTTTGGAATGAACAGTCGAAAATTGGAGTTAAATATGTCATGATTGCATTTTCCTCTTTAACCGTTTAAAGCATGAATTAATACAAACTACACTCTCCAGTTCAGTCCGCTTAACTAATCAAATGCTTTGTTGCTTTAAGCTGTAACATTTTATATATATTTAAATGCCAACGCATTAACAAAGTGCAGTATATGCCCTATTTCATGGACTTTGTAGAAACAAATCAATGGTATTCAATATAATAATAATAATTTCCACATGTATTATAAGCAACAACAGTTAAAGATTACTGAGGAAAAAAACATTCACACACTAAACTTAATATTGACTTCTCCAGTAAGGAATAGTTTAATTTATCATCTTGTGTCCATGTAAAGGAGTGATTCATCTATTTGGTCTAGGCTGATGATTAAGAGTCCACACAAAGCCAGATTGATTGCACTTTTGCAGAGCTTTTCATAGTTTAACTATTAGAATGTTTTGTTGTTAATTACACTATATTTTAAAATGTTTTTATTAAAAGCATGGCATATTTCTTGAATAGCTTTGGATTATTAATTACCTATTAGTGTTCATTAGCTACCCATGATCATCAGTGAAAACATTAATGCCCACTAACAACAAACTTTAACAAGCACAGTTATAATGATGATGAACTGCTTCTCTAATCATTATCTGTTACACTTTGGAGCAGACAGATTCACACACACACTATCTTTACAACCCAGGTGGAATGAAAGTCTGTATCATGGAATGGGCTGCTGATTGCACATAGAAAAAAACAAAAACAAAAAAACAGAGATATGAGGGAAACCTCAATAATTGACCAGTATCTCAGTAGCGTGTTGTGTACCAGTCGTTGTCAGTCATCTGCACCAGTTCATTTACCACATCCAGCAGGTTGCGGTTGTGTTTCTGTAGCAGACGTTGATTTAGCGCCCGGTCACCGAAGCCCATCTCTACCAGCACGGCCATCATGGCGTCATGAGAAGCGGCATCTTCTGGGAGCTACACAACCCAAAAAAACTACTGATATATGTCCCAAATATTGCACTGTACACTTTTACACAGTGGCAAAATAAATTTTAATCATAATTTGATATAAATTAATCCCATTTAAGCACAATCTTTTTATAAACTTGTATAAATTTACTTTTTCCATTTATACGTTTTATAATAACAAGTAATGAATTTTACAATAGTAATATTTTTATTCCTTTTTAATATAGGATAGAAGAGGATATTGTTTAGCAGCTTAGCTTAGCTTATTTCAAAATGTTTTTTTTCCCCATTCTGCATCCCATATGAATGGCTCTTAAACTCACCTTCTCAGACCCGGTCTGTCCAGTGAAAAGAGCTTTATAGGCAGATGCTGCCACGGACAGAGCACCCTTCACCAATCCACCTGTAATGCTATTAGCCCTGAGGAAAGTCAATATTGAGAAAGAATAAGAATCCAAGCGATAGAAATAAAAGCAGACAATGCAATAATTTTCCTGGATGAACTTCCATGAGGACGAAACGTGTGGTTGTGTGCAGTGTAACTCACCTGAGCTCTTCTGTTTCAGACTTAACAGATGCTACGGAGTTCTCCGGGTCAGGTTGATTAGGCTCAGAGTCTACATATATAAATAAATAATAAAATACATAAATAAAAAACTTCAAATTTCAAATGTAGTTTTGTATATCTTTTAACATACTGTCTCTTTTGTCTCATATTCATTCAAAAAGGCACTTATTCACAACCTGGCATGGTTTAATACTTCAATATCCCGTTGTGTTTCCCCTCACCTTTCTCCTCATCACCTGGCTCTGTAGGATTACTCCTCTCCTGCTCCTCTGCTCCATGTTCTGTCTGCCCTTGTGTCTCTTTGCTGGATAAAGAGATTTTATATGTATTAAGCTAAATTTAACATATCAGTATCAGTGACACTAAGTTATGAGAACGTGGTGAAGGAAATCTAGGCTGTGATATGGAGTAGCAATGTGTGTGCAGGATATTGTGAGTCGTCAGTGTACATCTGCCTGCTTAAATTGGAAACAAGAACATTCTCACATGACCGAGATACCAAATTTGATTAGTGACCAAGAAATAGTGCAGAATCTTAATCTTATTCATTTCATGGTATGACCTATTTTTCTTGTAAATAGAACAAACCCCCCCATCCCACAACATTTGGCTAATTCAATTTGGTTAACTAAACACAGTAAGCCATTCAGCATGTCATGTTCTCAGATGAAAATAAACCATTCATAGTAAAGTCCTTCGCAATGAGCCACTTCTCAATATTTAAGCTGTACAAATTTTACATATTGCTACTGTAAGACTTACAGAGCCTCAGACACTTTGATCCTGAATGGTCAATATCATAATAAAATGTTCCACATGAATGCAAGTGATATTCACGAAGTCAAGTGATCATGTTTGGTATCATTTGAAATTTCTCATTGCAACTGGTACAACAGTCTCAAACTTACAAGAAGTAAAATAAAAGGTAATACTGATCCTAAGAGTTTAGAGATATGTTGCTTACTGTGGAAGGTGTGCTCTTTCCCAGTGTCTTTCATGCAGATTACCATCCGTCCCCTAAAGGTGTAAACTCTCCACGTCTAGGCCTTGATCAATGCAATGCATACACTCCATACCATGTAATGTATCTTTAATAATGCATCTTAAATAACTCATCTTTAACTCATAGATTTATCAGATTAAGATTTAACTGACTGATGATAAATTGTTATATTTTAATTGATTCTCTTTAATGGGTTTCGTTGAAATTATTGACTGTAGAAGATCATGTTATCCCCTTACCCCATAACCTTCAGCCACTATTGGATAACCTCGTTGGGCCAACTGGGTGGACCTTATACTACTTTAGCACCTATTTTTAACACTGTCAAAATGCATCACCAGAAAAGTCCTAATTATACATCATTGTTTCAGTGAATGATTTCGGCCCTGAAAAACAATGTTTTGCTGTTTCTGTTGGGAAACCTTCCGGTTGGCAAAATTTAGATGCATCACTAGTTTAACTGACCACTGAGCTCAGTCTATTACCGCTCTGTATAAACTTACTAGGTGTTAATCGAGGATCCTGGAGCCACTACAATCACAGGGGTGAGCGGCACAGCGTCCAGAGTCTGGGAGGCACAGAGCATGTCATTAGCATCCGCACTAACAGCAGCAACAGGGCTCTGGAGCTCTACGGTCTCCACTGATTCTACTTTGTCCCCCTCTATAAGCTCTTCTCCAGGCTGCGACAGGGCTGAGCTGTACATGGACTCTCCTAATGGACGGCTGGTGTCAAAGCAATCAGGGAGGATGATGATATAGTCTTCTGAAGAAGCAGATGAAGTTCTGCTGCGGGTTTCCTTAGCTGCTTCTGTGTCCCGCACTTGCTCTTTCTTATCCACTTCCTCCTCTCCCTCTTCTACAGGATCTCCACCTGCAGGTTCCACCAGGATCTGCTCGATGTCAGACTCGTGACCCTCATCTAAACATAAGAACGATCACTTTAATGGCTTAAAAATGTACTGTCTTTGGTAAGAAGTTATTTGAATCACCTTTAAAGAATTCAAATTTTTTGATGTAGAAAACAACAATGGTCAGAAGTAAATATTCTGAATGACCTGTTACCTGCGCTAATGAGCTCTGCTGGAAGCGTCAGCAAGGGAGCAGCTATATCAGTGGTCTCTGTCTGGGGTGAAGCTGGGCTGGAGATTTGTGCCATCTCTACTTTCAGTAGGGCTGGAGCAGATATGAGCCCTGTATCTGAAACTTTTCCTGATGTACTCTCACAAAGCGACATTGAACCTTGGGGGGCTGGACGCACCACTTAACATGGGAAGAATTTATATAAAATTAATTTTAGAAACTCCTTAACTACCTTCTACTCAAAAAACTGCTAATAATGTACATTACTGCACTGCCGTGATGTTTGCTTTTATTCAGTGGAACAATATTTTCATAGAAAGCAATAAAAGGTTCATAAGAACATAATTTATTAAATCTTACTGGCCAAATTTTTAAGCAGTAGAGTATAGTTTTACTATAAAAATCTTACTAGGGACAGGGACTAGATCAACACTAAAATGAAAAAGTACAAATACAGTTATTCTACATAATTCACAATCTGATTACACATGGTCAAGTGAGAAGTTTGAAATTGACTTATGTGCTACCAATAAAAAAATGACTGTTATTTCCAGGAAAAGCAAAAAGGTACATCTTCCCACAGCTGGCATCACAAACCTTTAGCTGGGCATGTCCCACAAAGCGCCCCATGCTTTGCTATTTCACGGGTCACTTCCAGGGTGAGAGAGCGGATAACAGATGGACTGAGGAACTGAGGCCCAGTGATGATGTCCTCTCCTTTCTCTTGTGCTGGGACGCCCTCTAACTCTGTTCCCTGGGCCACATCTGTGACTATGACATCAGAAGTGGTTCATAAATATAACAAGCTATACAATTACTAACAGCAACACACAGAGAAAAGAGTTGAATGTTTACCCAGGATGCTGCTGACCCCTTGGGCTTCTGTTTCCTCTTGGATGAGTCCCAGTGTTGGTTTCTCCTGTAGAGGTCCCTCATGGGGCAGAGGTGATATGCATGGAGTAATGTCTTCATATATTTACAGAGATGAAGAGAGAGAGAATATTAGAAAAGGTAGAAATCTATATATTTTTTCTTTAAAGTGATGGTTAAAAATGTTTATGCATAATCCATAAAAGCCGTTCATTCTAATTTTTTGGTAACACTTTATAATAACTGCATGCTATTAATCATTGGTTAAGCATTAGGAAACAGTTAATTCATCATTTATAAAGCATTAATAGACATTTATAAGCAGTTTATAAATACAGATATAAATGCATTATAACTGATTTAAAAGCATATCTATAATGTGTTTAATAATTGTTTTTTCATACTTTATTAATGATCAATTTATCATTTCTAAATTAATTATAGCATTCTTTACACACCAGTTATTAAGGAGTTGTCAATGGTTCATAAGATCACTTAGAAATTGTAAGTAAATGATTAATAAACTATTTAAATGTGCATTCATACATCTTTTTATTCAGACATATAGTAATAGTTACTTATAGTGTTAATAAATGGTTTATTAACATGTATTTCTACTGTAATTCAGGGTTAATTCAGGTAGTTATAAAACATATGTAGTTGTTAGTTAACTATTTTTGTGAGCTTATCTAAAGTGAGGACTATTTATGCCTTGTAAAGCTTTTACAAATGAGATTCAAAGGCTGTTAATATTTCTATGTTCTGTATCACTGTGTGGTGTTTGTTTCCTTTTTTGTGTAGAAAATAACTGAGCCTTTAAATATCCTTTATAAATGCTTTATAAGGCATAACTAGACTCACTTTAGATGAGCTCACATACATAGTTAACTGACCACTACTAAATACTTTATAACTACCTGAATTTACTACATTTCTTGTGATCTTATGAATCACTGGCAACTCCTAAATTTTGGGTTTGTAAATAATGCTATACTTCATTGAGAAATGATAAATTGATAATGAATAAAGTATGAAAATACAATTATTAAACACATTATAGATATGCTTTTAAATCAAGAATAAAGCATTTATATCTGTATTTATAAACTGCTTATTACTGTCTATTAATGCTTTATAAATTATGAATTATCTGTTTACTAATGCTTAATTAATGATTAATAGTGTGCAGTTATTATAAAGTGTTACCAATTTTTTGCAACACCTTACAGACTTATTCCAGAATTGAAGTTACCTGCAGGAGTGTTGTTAGGCACACTCTCCAACTCTTGCACAATGTTGATGTCCAGCAGTTCAAAAGACAGTAAGTCCTGAGTAAAAAACATAACAGAGAGTGTGGAATTTACAATGGAGTCAAACTTTCTTCATCAGACATGATGGGTCTTGTGAATCATGCTGATTGTTGTTTGGTCATACCTGAGCTGTGAGCAAGTCTATAGATGGAATGTAGAATTCCTGATCACAGTCCTGGTTTACTGACAAAAGCAGTTGTTCCCTTGAGGCCCGGCATTTCTCCTCCCTCTCAAGAGTGTGGGAAGACTTCTCCTGAAAGTGTCAGACAGGGTGAAAATGGCTACAGAAAAACAATTACAAAATTAAACTAACAATAACTTTATACTGGCCAAAAACCTAAAATATATTATATATTTGGGCCCCATTTTTTATTTTCAATTTGTCTTTTAGATTTAGTTTCCATTTTATATATATAATTTCCTAGTTTCAGTTTATTCAGTTTTTATTTTTAGCTTTAGTAATTTCAGGGCTGCGAAAGTTTTTTCATGTTTACTGCGAAAGTTTTTTCATGTTTACTGCAGGAGGGCTGTATTGGTTGTAAAAAATGTTACATAAAAATTATATAATATAATATACCCATCAAAAGCAAACTACAATAATTTGTTTTTATTTTAGTTTAGTTTTGGAGTCATGAAAATGTATTTTAGTACAGTTTCTGTGTTCCTCCAGTTTTGCTAGGTTTAACAATTTTCTTTTTTAATTTAGATTAAATTTAATTTCTTCTTATGATAATAACACTGATTTTACCATTTTATATATTCCTGTGTAAATTAGAACATCTGCACAGATAAAGAAGATTTCTGGGTTGGTTGAGACTGTCTCTGGACTGTTCTCTTACCCGTGGGGTGACACAGGGAGACACCAGTAGCCCGTCAGCACAGATGGCTGTCGGAGCATGTGGATCCACAACGATGCTGCACCAAACACGTGGTCCAAACTGCTCTCCTCTGTGTGCCAGGCGCCAATGGGACGTATAGGTGCCCTCTAACGTCGGAGCACAAAGTGCCACACTGATAACACCCACCTGACCTGGCTGTAGAGTGGGTACTGAGACCTCCCGCCATCTTTCACCGGAGCCCACTGCCAAGTTCCCCCACATAAACTTCAACTGAGGACGAATTGTGACACAATCAGGTTCCAATTTTCTCTTGTGTGTATACAGATTTGTGTGTGTCTGTTTGAGAGTCAAAGTGTACCTTGGTCTCAGAGTCCCAGCACACTCTGCCACTGTTCTTCATTTTCCAGTATTTGATGAACTTGGTCCCAGGACGCAGACGTGATCCATCAGGCAGGTTTTCATCCAAGAGTAGAGCTGTCATAGCTGGCACAGCAAGTGGGCATGGACGTTTAGGACGACTGCAACCAAGACAGTGTAAATTAAATGGCATCTTATCATCACTAATTACATTTTAAACTCTTGTGATCAGTTCAGTAAGATTATACTTTGGGGAGTTTTTTTTTTCCTTTGTGGGGCTGACATAATAGTTTTTGTAACATTGTACATTTATTTTTGGTCTCTTTTGATTTTTCATCTAATGTGTCGTTATTAATTTATTTCCCCCCCCCCCAAAAAAAACTTTTTAGCATACGTTTTGTATTAATAATATAACATTTGATTTAAATTATTATACTATTAATAAATGATGAAATGTAATTAAATATCAATACAAATAAAAAATACAGAGTTTTTCTGGTGTCAGCCAGGTAAATGACTACATTAACACATGGGCCCCTACATTACACTTCAACATGGCTCAGCCAGTCATGATGGGGTAATAAGAAGTAGAATAGATAGCTTTATTCTCAAATGCCAGAAAAACATCTTATGCAGCAGGGGTGTTTGATTCTCGATAATGATAAGTAGACTTGATTTTGCTGGGCATGTTATTGTGCTGGTATTTTGGCAGGTTTAACAGAAGTAACAGAAATGCACTTTTCTAGGGTGATTTTTTTCAAACCTAAATAAATGTATGTATCAACTTTTGTCAAATTGTTTAATTCTTAAAACTTTAAATAGAAATAAATTATTCGGCTGTTAACAATCAAATGAGATCAGTACCAGCAAAATTTGTTTGCAATGCAGTGCTGGCACAGAATCTAAAATTGGCAGTTAGATGCATTTACACAGACTGTTTAACAATGTAGTACATGAATGCAGTAATAAATGCATAAATAATGTTTTGATATTTTAAAATCATGATATCTGAAATTATTTTTGCGGAGAAAGGGAAAATATACTTTAAATATAAACCTAAAATTGGCAGTAGGTGGCAAATCACTTCATGAGTGAGTCATTGAGTTTTCATTCAACTGATTAGTTCAAACAGCTGATTGATTCATTGCTGTTGTCATTTACTGGCTCAACGTGCTTCCTCCTGAGAATAATGTGACCTGTGCTGACAAGAAGATTCACAATGAGCACAAAAAAGAAAAAAACCTTTCTTTATTAAAAGACCTTCAAAATTATTTATGATTTGTTGGAATCTCACAAAAAAATGACTGCGCCACACCCGTTTGAAGTTGATAGAGTGAAGTCCTCTGTCTTTTCTTATTATTAATTACTATATTAATAATCACACAATACAGCTATTTTTATTTTATTTTATCTTTGCTTTTATAAATGAGAAAAACAATAGAACAAATTGCATAAAAAAACAAACATACAAATAATGCATTACCTTTATCAATTTATCTAAAGTTTAATCTAAACTTAAACATTCATGTACGAAAAACAAACAGTCAATGTAAAAAATTTGTTCATTACAAATTAATTGATTATTAATACTACAAAAGCAGTTCAATGAAGCGATTTCCTCTTTTCTTTTATTGTTAGATAAACATTATGATACATGATACAGATGTCCTATACTGTAATGCACGGATGTACTATAATGTTACATATCAGATGTTTTACCCCAACAGTTCCCAAAGCGTTCACTTAAAACAGAACAGATTATGTTTGTGTGAATACTGAAAAACTGTGATTCTGTAAATGTGTATTTATCGGGAATGTTATATGCACGCACTTCGAATGACAGTCAGCGGCAGAAGCAAGAGGTCATCCTCTCAGAAAACAGACAAATAAAGATAATTTTAGATGTCTAATTACTACCTGGAGCATTTTTTTCACGTGTTATTTATATATATATATATATACATATATATATACATATATATATAATTTTTTTTTTTTTTGCCTGTAGATCAAAATAGCCCATTTGAATTTACATTAATTTTGCCAGCACGGGTCACAAACCGCAGAGAAGTATCAAATTGTCACATCATTTGATGATGTACAGAACATAATGCCTCAGTAAATCTGATCTGCATGTTTACATGGCAGTTGCATTGGCACATATCTGATTTATTTCCCATTTATTTCCACTGATACAATGACGTTTACACTGTCATAGAACAGATCCTATCTGTGTCACATATGTGCAAAAAAACGGAATTGGGTCACATTTAACTGGCAGCATAAATGAGGCCTATGTGTATTTTTAATGGACTAAATCACACAGTGAACGCGTTAACTCAAAAATGTGCTTACACATTATTCTAACCTACATCTCAGTGTATGTGTGCACTCTTTGGCTGTGTTTTTGCGTAGACTCAACAATGTCAAATCGCATATCATTTAAACAACAATTATGATATTATTGTAGTCTATATTGCACACCCCTATTAAGCAGTTGAAATTTTAATATAGGACTAATATGATGGAAGGGGGGAAAGCTGCCAAAAAGGCATCAGGTATTTGTTCATGGCAATAATGATTCTTTAAAAATTACATCATACAAGTTTGGAACAACATGACGTTGAGTAAATGGCAGAAGTTTCAATTTTGGGGGAACTATCACTTTAATATGCTCTTCCTCAGGTGGTAAAGGGGTGTAAGCTCTTACTCTGGGCTATTTGCCTGTGTGGCACGTGGCTGCAGCAGGACGGGTGAAGAGCTCCCTTCTCCAGCAGTGCTCCACTGCAGTCCCCTCCTCTCCATTCTCAGTTGCTTCCTGATCTCCTTCACCTCCGCCTTGAGCTGGCGCTTCTCAGCTTTAAGACGCTGCTTCTCAGCCTTACGAAAGCTCCGGTCACCCCTTCTGTAGAACCTTCAGTCGTAGAGTAAAATATGTTTAACTATTCTGAACTTCAAAACCAAGACAACCTAAAGCAGAGGACAAATGCCCACCTGCTGTGATCTGGTGCTGGGGAACCGTGCTCGGGAATAGACAGGGGAGTTCTGGCTCTCACAAGGTTGTGGCTTGGATCATGTGAGAAGCTACATGGCTCACATAGAGTGCAGGAAGTACACACACTGTGCAGAAAGAAACAATGAAACAGAAAAAAGGAAACAGAAATGAAAGGCACAAATTACACACAGGCCTCCAGTTATAAATGATATGCCTCATGCAAACATATGTCTCCCTTTGAAGCAATTATATTAGCATAAGATTCAGATACAGACATCCACATCACAGAGAGCTCTCTAACCTGCATTGGTATCCACCGCCGGTGGTCTGGCCCCGACAGCTACTGCAGGCTGGAGCTGGACTTGGGGCCCCAGGCAGAGTGGATGAGGTGACCTCAGGAACCTGAGGATCTGCTCCCACTGGCTTATGGATGCAGCATTGTCCAGAGAACTCCCTACAGATCTTCTCTACGGCCTCTCTAACCACTTGATCCTTAAACTGTGGCAGTTATCATATTTTGAAGAGAAAGAATTGAGACACAAACATTTCCAATATTAGGATTTGTCTCCACTGCTAAAACTGTCAGAATGACACTTTGGAATAGTTCACCCTAAAATCTAAATTCTGTCATTGAAAGATTTTCTGGTTCCCAATGTCTTCCACAGTATTTTATTTTTCATACTATGGAAGTCAATTGGGACCCGAAACTGTTTGGTTATCCACATTCTTCAAAATATTTTCTTTGATGTTCAAAAGAAAATACTTGTACATGTTCCATACATGTTTGGAACAACTTGAGTATGAGCAAATAATGACTGAATTTAAATTTTGGGGTAAACTACCCTAAGTTACATTTTTTCAGGTGACGTATCCATTCAAAAACTATGAGACAGTACAACATTTGTCAACTCTTAAAATTGCAGTATAATGGAAGTAGTAACAGATCTTTTCTTTCATATTGAGCTGTACATACGAGTGAAACGATTATAAACAAATGTGAGGCGGGGATGTGGTTCTATGCATTGGCTGTTGATTGGATGGAGGCAGCTCTGAATACGAGCTTGCAGTCGACTGTAAATTTAATCCAGACAGAATGATTGAAGACATCCAGATTATAACACCAGACATAAGTCTGCCATTGCTCTAGAAGATCAAGCTATGACTTATATGTTAATAAAAATTGTGAAGTCGAAGCAAATATTTAAAAATAAAATATCTGCACAATCCTTCAGAAATTATTCTAGTATGCTGATTTGGTGCTCAAATATTTATAATGGTTTGTCCACAATAAGATCAATAACATGCTTTAAGAAAACAGATTTTAATTTCATGTTGTTTTTAATGTTTTGTTTCTCCAACCTTTTCCATGTATGAAGTGAACCAAGCTGGAGGGGTCTTATCCTCTGCCTTCCCTCCTTTGACTTCATTTACAATTACCTTTAAAACAAAAGCAGGACATTAAAATTGAATATGTGAATACCTTTTTCAAATGAATATTACATTTCATGCAAATTACAATAAAACTGTAATCAGAATTCAATTCCATTATTTGGTTTTACCATCAGAACATTAATGTTTTATCATTAAGATTAATTATAATAGTATAATGCACCATTCCAAATAAATAGCAGCCTATAATTTAATAAAACGTTACTGAACAACCGTGGCTACTTCTGTGATTGTGCAAAACCATTGGGTTATAAAATCTTACCAATCCTTCCTCTGGGACTGCAGCCTGAACTTTGCGACTCACCACTTGCGCCAAAGTAGAGCAGTGCTGAGGAGGCCTAAATCCCTTCTTGGGTTCTCCAACAGTACCAGCTTTCACCTGGCCCAAGCCCATCCCAGACCCTGGTGGTGGGCCCGGTCCTGGCACTGTGGCTCTATTGCCCCTTGTCTCATACACATTCATTTGTAGTCTGTTCCCTTGTCGTGCAGCACTCTACAATTACAAACAAAACCACAGTGTATCAATGTAGTGCATTTGCTTTTGAACATTTGTCCATTTTGCAAAACAATGGATTTAATACACGGTAGCCACTCTAAAAATTAGAAATTTAATTTATGCATTTAGCAGATGCTTTTATCCAAAGCGACTTACAGTGCATTCAGGCTATCAACTTTTACCATAGACAGTAAAAGAAATGGACACAGCGACCCCATTGGAACTCAATTGAGACAAGTGAAGCCCATTTTTAGCGTTTTTTAGCACTTCCGTTTCTGACGCGCAGACTCAAACTAAGCTTGATGACGTCAGCAACCTGTCTGACAGATGTAAATCTTCTAGTATCTGTGCGTGCAAACTGCCATCGTTAATCTTGCAGAGACGGCGAGCTTGAGAGGGGAGTTCTTTGGCGTGAGTGAGCAGGAGAAAGTATTCTGATTAATTATTTTGTATAGTATTTTAAAATGTAACGCCAGTACGCCATATTAAGTTAATTGCCTGCGAGCTTCTCCTCCTGTCTGTACGGTAATGCAACAGAGAGTCGAGTGGTTATGATGCAATCGTTAGCCTATTTTTACAAAAACTGTTTCTACGGGGCCATAGAAGGTAATGGAGCCCTTTATACATTGTCATGTATCTTTAGAAATAAATAATGGACAAACGGAGTCTTTAAACGCCTCAGATGTAAAGTTATTCGCTGTCAAAGTGACGCCAAAATGAATGGAAGTCAATAGGAATGCTAATGCAAGATGGCGGCACGCGCCCGACTTCAACTTCCGGTCGACTTCCTTGCCGCCTGACTTTTACCTATCATGTATTATATGGAATCGAACCCCCAACCTTCCGCTTGTAAACGCGATAATGCTCTACCTCTTGAGCTACAGGAACACACTCTATCAACTCTAAATGAGTGGAACTCAACCTTTTTAGTTCAATGCCCTCCTTAGTCCAATGGAATATTTGAATGGCCTCCTATTTAAGCAGACATGCACCTCTGGTACTTCTTTTAAAGTCACAATAAAGAAACGCAAAAATACGATGTCGGTTTAATGTAGTACATCTTTATTTTTAGTGTCTTTCAATGTTTTAATAACATTTGTTTTAATATACCGTATTTTTCGGACTATAAGTCGCACCTGAGTATAAGTCACATCAGTCCAAAAATACGTCATGATGAGGAAAAAAACATATATAAGTCGCACCGGTCTATAAGTCCCATTTATTTAGAACCAAGCACCAAGAGAAAACATTACCGTCTCCAGCCGCAAGAGGGCGCTCTATGTTTTCAGTAAAGACACCAGGAGCACTGATCTACATAGAGCGACCTCTGGCGGCTGGAGAAGGTAATGTTTTCTCTTGGTTCATGTCTCTTAGTTTATTTCTCTCGGTTCATGTGAAATTAATTTTGATAAATAAGTAGCACCTGACTATAAGTCGCAGGACCAGCAAAACTATGAAAAAAAGTGTGACTTATAGTTCGGAAAATACGGTATTTGAATTTAAATTATTTGAATTCTTATTGGGCTGCTCTAAAAGGTTCTGATGCCCCCTGGTTAAGGACCGCTGCTTTTACTGAGTGATATGTCGTAAACAGTGAGATAGCAACAATTCTTTACCTTCAGGGCTTCTTCATATTCCACTGAAAAAAGATAGACTCCAATTAAAGTTATGACATTTTCTCTATGAGTTTAAATATATATATATATATATATATATATATATACATATATATATATACATATATATATATATACATATATATACATATATATATATATATATATATATATATATATGTATATATATATATATATATATATATATATATATGTGTATATATATATATATATATATATATATATATACACATATATATATATATATATATATATATATATATATACACATATATATATATATATATATATATATATACATATATATATATATATATATATATATTTTTTTTTTTTTTTTTTTTATTATTATTATTATTATATACAGATTGAGACATTTTACTTACATTGGCTGTTGATTGATACCTGAAACAAACAGTTACATACACAATTAGCATGGAATTATTAACTAATAATATAAACAATTTTGTAATTATGTATGTCTCATGTTTTTGTTGGGGGGAAAAAGCAGTTATTAAGAATGCCATGCAAGCAACATCACAAATATTTACTTCTACACCCTCACCTCTTCATTCTCCTCATCGAAATATGTCAGTTGAAAATTACACAGGCCAAAAGACCTTTTCACCTGAAGAAAGGAAGATAAGAAAAGTTAACGCAGTAACAACTTTGTGGGAGATGGTCCTCACTCCAGAACACAAGATCCAGGGGCGTGGTTAGATCCAGATCTAACTTCTCCCACCTTACAATCCCTAAACATACCCGTCTCTACAAAAGCCCCTAGATGTGGATCCAGCCACGCCCCTAGACCTTGTGTTCTGCAGTGAGGGGCTACTACTTTTGATGAGATTTATACTTGATTCTGATTGGACAATGTCGACAAATATTTTGAAAAATGACAAGGCCAAGTGCCAGGTGCCATTGAATGTGAGCATGAATGTGGAGGTTCTGGGCTGGTGTGGTTACACGTGATCTGCGGTTGTGAGGCCTGTTTGACATACTGCATAAATAGTATGTCAAAAAAAACCGACGACCTCTCATCCGGGCAACCTGTTCTGTTTCTCCGTGGTCTCCACAAGTAAGCAAATTTGGTAAATATGAACTCAAATTATTATTTTATAATATTAATTTACGTATTTGATAGTAGCCTTGTAATAACTTAGATAATGTACAGTGGTATTCCAAAATAAAGCCATTCAGGGTGATTTTAGACCCTGACTGGCCAGTCGCCACGTCCAACGGCTGGCTGTTCATTATTACAAACTGAAACGATGCTTAAAAGTAGACCACAAAATGACATTTGCTTGAAACAGATTTGCAGTCAGTGTTTCAAAACCTAGTGAGCTACACATTTGGGTAGCGTTAGCTATACTGTGTCGTAAGGGAGCTTAGTGTGTTTCGAGACAGTCAATAAGACAACATTAACTAAGAGCTTAGTACTGAGATCTAACTTACAGACGTGAGGTTTCCTCTGCTCACAGGATGTCAAACTCCTGTGTAACTGTGGTCTAATCGATGGAGGGTCTGCTCACGTCAGATATAATGTATTTTTTTTATATATAAATATGGCTGCTATGTACTGTAATTCGTGCGCTTTGGGATCAAAATGGTCGCTTAACCCACTCTTTCCAAATAATGAAGCTTTTACGTCATTCTGCTCGTCGAAACAGCACACCGAGTAGTGATTGTCACAAGAGATGTCTAGTAATACTACTCTAATCGCATGGGGCAGACATCGGATGACTTCGGGGTGAAAGTGTTTGCGGCATCAAGGTGAGTAATCAGACTGACATCACCTCATCATCTTCTGCTTACCATGGCCTCCATAGACTCCCAGCTCCTCGTCTCCGAGCCAGACAGCAAGAAACTCTTCGCATTCCCTCGGAAATTCACCTTCAGATTGATATAGAAGTCCATGGCGCGAGTACTATTTAAGGCGTTGCATAGGTGAAACCAGAAAAGCTTTGATGAGTTACTGTGCCCTGGCTTCTAGATTTCTCTGATCAAAATGGTCCTTTCTGTTTACATCAGCTACGCAGACACGCCCACCGCGTCAGCTGACAGGAAAATATCTGACGTCACTCAAAACAAAACAATTTAATGTGCAGTGCTGTTTAATTTTAATCGGTAACATCGTGAATGTTAACGTAAAATATTTACTTAGCACAATATTTACAAACACTGTTATCGTCAAGAATTTGATCTATAAATAATAAGAATAAAGTTGGTTACAATATTTACAAAACACTGTTATCGTCAAGAATTTGATTCATAAATAATAAAGAATAAAGTTGGTTAGTGTGTGGTACATTTATAAATAACCTATTGTCAATTCACCCAGCAAGTGAACTGTACATATTTACTTTCCAAAGGCTGAACGTATTTAGTTGTTTATTTTTTTATTTTAAGTTCCGGTCCTGGCTTCTGATTGGTCATCACAGATTTCCAGGCGTCTACAAGCATAGACATAAAGGGTAAATGTGATCTCACCTGTTTCTCCATACCTCTTTCTTAAAACATCTGTTCACTGTATCAATATCACTTTGTTGATCATTCATCAGTTGAGTGATTTATTCATCTATCTGAACATATATGTCAATTTAGTATACTATGTGTGTCTATATGTTTATTTTTCTTTTGTTTCTATTTTAAACTTCCCTGAGGTGGGAAAAATATTTTTTTTTTTTCCAAGTAAATTCCACTGCAGTAAATTCTATCACCAGCAGGGGTCACCAATTCCATTGGCTTTCCTAGCCTAATTATTCTGGTGGCACACGATTGTGTTTTTGATTAACACATTTATGATGTGAATTTAATATTTGTGCTTTGCATTGATATTTTTTGTGCTTTATTCTGGAACATTTTAGAAAATAGAGAACTGCATTCATAACAACAAATAAAAAGCAGAGAACATGACAATATTGCAATAAAAAGAAATAGTCTTTGTAGCATTGGCTGCCAAGACCAATTGGGAGGATAGCATTGAAGCACAGGGGTCGTGTCCGAACTTTAGGGGAACAGCCCAGGTGGGTGTGGTTATTACATTTACTAACAGCATATTGAAGTAGGATTATCTGAGATCTATTCTGCACTCACGCTCGAGACCGAGCTTTCAGGCTACAAGAGAGGCGTAGTCTATACAATAATGAATTCTCTGTTGAAATACTTATTGATACTCCTGGGACTTGTCTCAATAATCATCAACATCGTGTTGATATGCTTAAATTCAAATAGGCTTCCAAAATGTATGTCCCAGCCGCAAGAGTATCTACAATTCAGGCACTCAGATAAAAGTCTGGTTTTTGCGGACCTCACAGCAGAGGAGTACAAGTCTGTTCGCGACTACATGTGGGCCCAAGAAGACTTAAATATCTCCCATTCTTTCATAGCAAAGCCCTCGGAGAATTTCATCTTTTTAATTGACCTCTCGCTGCCGAGAAAGGCAGGTGTGCTGCGCTACTTGGACTCCAGCGGACCGAAGCCCCCGCGCGAAGCGAGCGTCCTCGTGTTCTGTGGCGAGCGCGGTTACCTGAAGGAGTACGTGGTGGGACCGTTATCTGGTCGACTGCAGCATCGCGATGTTACTCAGGAGAAGTACAATACTTCGGAGTTACCCTTCACAGCCCGCACGGTTACAATCGGAGAGTATGTGCAGCTCTTCACGCTCCTTAATCACGTTTTCCAAAAACTTGAAAAACCTCTGACGGAAAGTTTTGGTTATATCCCAAAAGAAAGGGAGCTGCTGACGTTTGAAAGTATGCCGAGAGGCACCAGAAGTGGAGACCGCAAGACATGGATCTCTTTTTTCCGCGATTTCAGTGGCATGTACATCCATCCCGTGGGCTTCGAGATGCTGATCAATCACGAAAGCAGCAACTCGTCGAACTGGACGGTTGACAAGTTGTTTTACAACGGCCAATACTTTGACACCATTGATGAATTTGTGGCGATTTACAAAGCGGGTCGTTTAAAAAAGATAGTCTATAAAGAAATCCCAAATTACGCTTCGCTGAAGCCAAGGAAAAAGCCTTCTGGTTTAGGACCACAGCAGTATTATCTTCAAGGGAGACGTTACAGCGTTAAAAACAACCAGGTGATTTATCTGGACTGGAGCTTCGCGTTTGGCTTGAGCTCTCTGACTGGGATGCGAGTGTTTGATGTTCGGTTTAAAGGAGAAAGGATTGCGTACGAACTCAGCGTGCAGGAGGCGATGTCTGTCTACGGCTCTGTCACGCCTGGGATGATCCTCACGAAGTTCCTAGACTCAAGTATCGGAATCGGTCGCTTCGCTCACGAGCTCGTGCGTGGGATCGACTGTCCGCACGCTGCCACCTTTGTAGACACGTACCGCTATATTGACACCAACGTTACGCAGCGTTTCAGAAACTCCATCTGTGTTTTTGAACATGACATTGGGCGACCTTTGCGACGGCATTTCTCCGATTTCTTTCATATTGGGTATGGTGGGATGGCAAACAGCGCTCTGGTGTTCCGCACTATCACTGCTATAGGGAACTATGATTACATATGGGACTTTATTTTCTATCAAAGCGGATCCGTGGAAGCGAGAGTTCACGCCACTGGATACATATCTTCCTCCTTTAAGGTTGATGGAAATTTGCAGTATGGCCACCAGGTTGCAGAGAATGTCCTTGGAAATATCCATACTCATTTTATCAACTTTAAAGTCGACCTGGATATTTTAGGTGAGACCTAAAACAAGCAAGCTCATTTAGCCTACTTAAGTTACATAAACATATAATCATTTTTATTTACAGTCACAATAATTAAATTTTACTCAGTGGAGATATCAGCTCCAACCGTTTACAATAAACAAGTAAAAACTTTTAAATGTTGACATTTTGTGACGACACATGCCAATAGTGGGTAACATTGGGAAAACAGTATAATAGGCCTTTCATTTGTCAGTATGTTGCTGGACTTGAATTTGACTTTGAGAAATGTCATCCTCACCCTTCATTTAGCTAGCAGTTATTTAAAGATATAAAGATGACTGACTTAAGGAAATTAATGTCACTCACCAATATTTGTGAACTGTTTCATATTGTCAAAGGGATAGGCTAGTTTGCCCAAAATATACATTTAATGATATCATTAAAGTAATGTTAAAAGTTATGTGCAAATTACAGACATTTGTGACCAATCACGGAAAGTAGGGACACAAGTCGGTTCTGGGGCATTTTGAGTTATTCACAGATTCTGAAAGTGTAGTCTCCAAGCTTTCCAACGATGTGTAACACATGGAAATCTGATAATATTTGGAGAAGTTGTGGCCATTTGAAGGTAGGCACTCAAAAAAGCTGAAAAAGCAGAAAATAGCCTTTAAAGATTGTGCAGTTCTCACTGCTGCCAGTGACAATGGGGCTCATTTACATCTCATTTAGATAAGCCATACCCCCTGCATAGCAACGACAGACACAATGGGAAAAATCGGACCGCATACTATTAATAATAAAGGAGAATGTGCATTGTAAATGTCAGTAATTTATCTTTTTTGACTTTTATAAAAATGATTTAGAGGCTGAAATATGTGAGTTTTATCTTTTTATAAAAATCTTTAATCTTTCAAATGTGGCCATCATTTTTAATGTTATTATTTTAATTTTTATGTAATCAAAAAGTACATATTGATGCTACTTTTATTTGTTATTTGCTGGTTTTCTACATAAAACTTGGTGAATTGATTTCATTGTGTAGCATTAGGACTTTTTTAACAGGATTCTGTGATAACCGATGAGCTAGCTAATAACAATAGGTAGATATGGGAAGGTCTAAACATGGACTAAACATGAGATAACGTTTACGTGTTCTTAGAATGAACACAAAATGACAAACTTTGATGTTTATGAAAACTCACCCCATAAGAATCAGAAAAGTATTCTTGCAGATCCGAAGTTTGCACTGTGCGTCTGTTTGCCTCTAAAGGTTACGGATTTTCCCCTTTATCCCCATCAAATGTTACTATCGATATAACCTCTGATATCTTACGGTCCAACTCATCTGACACCAGTCCAATACATTCTTTTTTCGTCGTCATCTTCGCTCAGTTGTAGATTAGGGAGATTATACAGTCTTATTATGCCGCTTTCATCTTCGCTCAGATCGTCTTCAGAATCAGTTAGCGCTTGTTCACTAAAGCCGGCCAGAGCGCTGCATACTAAGTAGCCACGCGTCCCTCGGAGGGCGGGGGCAATAACAAAAGAAACAAAAGCCAGCTTATCCAGTATGGAAATACAGACAGACAATGAAACGCCCCTACTGCGTGCTAGAATCTCTGACAAACAACCTGATTTCAACCTCAAAATGTATGCTTTTAAATATACCAATACTGCTATCTCAAACACTGAGAGGCTACTTTGTTATCTCTACTAACAGATTCTCCAAAAAAAGGAAAATCACCTATTTTGAAAAAAAAACGCTTCTTTCTCATTTTGCTCGAAAGTTGTGCTGCCGACTTGTGTCACTGGTTTCCGTCACATTTTTTTCACATTTTTTAAGAACATCATACAGATGAGGAGTAAATGATGGCAGACTGTTTAATTCTGGGGTGCTCCGATCACGATCAGCCGATCATTATGCGCATCTCGTCAGTAGCTAAAGCCAGTTCTCTAATCAACGGTAAATTCCCTCAGCCGTTGTTAACTGAGAAGATGCGCAAATAAACGCTGAAAATGAACGTGGATTTGCGCATCTTCTCTGTTAATAACGGCTCTGTGTAGTAACAGCTGCTCTATGTGAAATCACGCACCTGATGGAATTTACCGCTGATTAGAGAACCGGCTTTACTGGCGAGATGCGCATAACGATCGGCCGATCATGATCGGAGCAGCCCTAATTTTGGGTGAACTATCCCTTTAAGAAGTTCACAATGATTCTGCAGCTAAAGGGTTCCTTCATTTTGGTCATAATGAAAACTATCTCACATGGAATTGACTATATAGAAAAGCTAAATATGGCCATCAGCTTCCAGAGAATACCACGGAAAAAAAATACAGTTAAAAGTCATAAAACAGTTATAACCCTTATTACGTTTTTGTCCACTAGGGGGTAAAGTTGAGTCTTATTTTGGCCACAACTTTCGCTGTGTTTCAGCAAATGGAATGATTTTTGGTGACAAATCTTATTTTGAAACATATTTTGGATAAATGCTTTGAAAGTCTTCAAAAACTCAGCAATACACTGTGGGCAAATTCACTAACCTTTTGTTGTGTTCGTGGATGAATATTCAGACAAATATTATTTTTTCTATTTTTTATTTTTATTTTTTTTGCATAAATCTATTAATCAACCTCAGTCCTGATCAAAACTACCAAATGTTTAAAAAAAATCTAAGATTTTAACTTTTTAATTACCAATTTCATAAATGATGTCACTGATTTGGGGGGGGGGGGGGGCACACAAAATGACTTGTGGACTGGATATTTTTTTTACCTTTTATCATAGTCTTGGACATATCAAAGGTTAGTAACAACATTGGCATTGATGCATTGTTAGTTTTTGTGCAGCATTAGATTTCGATTTTTTTCTCCCTCATTTATTGTTCGTGGCTGTTTTTGCCCCATTGACTTCCATTATAATTACATTTTTTGATACACAAAGCCATGACACCATATGATCATGCATTCTTGATTGCTGGTGGTTTTCCCTGTTGGGAAGAGGTAAAATTTGCTATTTTTTACAGTTGATCACTAGGTGGGACCATTAAGCCTTTAGATCGGCCTGTGCAAAAAAAAAGCTTAGTTTCTGGCTTGTATATGGAGTATAATAGCAAATTATAGTGTGTTTGTGTGTGTGTGTGTGTGTGTGAGAGAGAGAGAGAGAGAGAGAGAGAGAGAGAGAGAGAGAAAGAGATAGTGTGAGAAAGACTTCTTTTTTTTTTCTTTGCGGACTTCTCTTGATTTATCTGAAAAAATCTAAATATGCACCTCAGCTCTCAGGACTACATGGAGTAAACAAAAACTAAGTAAGTGTATTTATGCACCTGCTGCCTTTTGATTGTGAGAAGTATGGATGGCCTATGTGTGAAATGCTTGTCTTTTCTTGATGAAAAACAGCCACAAACAATAAATGAGGGAGAAAAATGTTAAATCTAATGCTGCACAAAAACTAACAATGCATCAATCACAATGTTATAAATAATTTTTGACATGCCCAAGACTGTGATAAAAGGTAAAAAAAAATATATATCCAGCCACAATTACTTTTTATATTGAAAATAAGTCATTCGTTTTTTTTTTTTTTTTGGGGGGGGGGGGGGGGTTGGTAATTAAAGAGTTAATATTTTGGATTTTTTTTTTTTTTACATTTGGAAGTTTTGATCAGGACTGACGTTTATTCATAGAAAATTGAAAAACAAAAATTATCTGACACATTTTTACAGCAGTTTAATTTAGTGGATGTTTTCATCCCGAACATAATGAAAGGTTAGTGAATTTGAACAACTTACAAGGGTTAAAACATTTTCTTTCTTTTTTGAAGGTGTGAAGAATGTATTTCAGACTAAAGACATGGTGTATAAGGAAGTGCCATTGCCATGGATGCCTTCAGAGAAAGCAAAGATACCACAACTGGTGGAGCAGCAAATTAAGACAGAAAAAGAAGCAGCGATGCTTCATAGCACCAAAACACCCCGTTACCTTCATATAGCCAGTAATCAGACTAATCAGTGGGGCCACCATCGCTCTTACAGGCTTCAGGTGGTGAGCTTTGCTGGAGATCACCTCCCTGAAAGTGAGTCCGTAGAGAAGTCCATATCCTGGGCTCGGTAAGGCCTCAGTGTATCGAGTCAAGCATGCAATAATCAGCTACATGTATATTTTTTTAGATGTGTTGTTTATTGATTAGCTTATCTCCCATTCACTTTCGTTTTTCTTGTAGGTATAAAGTTGCTATAACCAAGCATAAAGATAAAGAGCAGACTAGTAGCAGTCTGTACAATCAGAATTACATGTGGTCTCCATTTGTTGACTTCAGCAAATATATTGACGATAATGATATGATCGTCAACGAGGTATTAATGGAACACTTCATAAGAATGTTTTTATTCAGCAGATATTTTTAATTAATGTAAATTATGACTGAAACTTCATTATGTCTTCTAAAGGACTTGGTTGCCTGGGTGACCACCGGTTTCCTACACATTCCTCATGCAGAAGACATCCCCAACACAGTTACTGTAGGCAATGGTGGCGGTGTCATCCTTAGGCCGCACAACTATTTTAACGAAGATCCGTCCATCAACTCACCTGATGGAGTGTATTTTGGTCCAGGCTCTGAGAGTGACTGTGAGTACAACAAAATGGCCTGTCTGGAAAAGGATCACTGCACGTCCACACTGGAGCCGTTCACTTACCATGGCTTTGAAGGTGTTATGAAGTTTGAGTAAGGATCCTCCATCCTCACACTACACTAGTTAGTTATTTTAATAAGCACTTTCATGCTTTTCTAGCTTTTTATGTAAATATTATTAATATTCTCTAAGTTTGTAGAAAATGATTGTGTGATGTGTTTTAGACTATTAAATCAGCATATTATTTTGGTTATATTCTTCTTTTAGAGACTTCATTTTTTTTGTGAAGGTTCATTTTAAATTTAAATAGATTGATAGAACACCTCACCAAATGCACTATTATTTTTATGAAAATGTTCATCCATGAAATAAAATGTCAAAGGTGACTACATATTGTTTGTTTGTTTTTGTTTGTTTTTTTTTGGGGGGGGGGGGGTAATATATATCTCTAAATAATTGTATTTTTCTAAGGTTTGTATAGCATGCTGTTTATTATAAGCATGTTGTCTGATTTAAATTCTCAAGCTCTTTAAAGTCAGATGGATTCTGTTTGACTGACAATTTTTTTATCATTAATCTGTAGGAGAAAATATAATTCTAGAATTGATTCCAATGATATTGTTTCTCTGTCGTTATAATTATAGTTGTGGCAACACAACTACACTGAAGAAGTCCATCCCTTGCTCCGCGACACATCAAATGTTTTAAACAAAATGTTTGTTTAAAAAAAAAACATCAACACAACTGTTCACACTAGAGCAACTTGCATAAACCATTTTCTATATCTGTATTTTTCTGTGGAATACAAAAGATAATTTTAAAGAATTTTCATGCAGGTGTTTTCCATTCAACTGTTCCAAAAAAGCAATATTAATACTTTGCATAACATATGGCTAGTCCACATGCACTATATTCCAAGTCTTCTGAATATAATAGCTTTAAAGAACAGACTGACATTTTTTATTATTTACTGAAAATATTCACCTCTTGCTGCTTAAGAGCAACTTTCAAATCATGACAAGATAACATCACCATGCTCTACCAGTTCATCTGCAATCAATTAATAGTGTTTTCTGTCTCCTTGGAGTAATTGTTTGGCCTGTTACACGGTTCAGCTCTACTGAATCAAAACCTCAGATTACCTTTTAGCCATCAGTAGATGCAGGCAAAACAAAGCCTGGTTTTACAGCTGAACAGATAAGGAATCCAAACCTATTAAGAGCATGAATTGTCGGAGGGCTATAGATTGTGGAAACTGACATTGGACACTAAACTTCTTCAAGGATTGATGATCGTTTATCTCCCAGCTGCCCCTTATTTCAGAGTACATTCATGCAAGTAAAGACTGATATACATATTAAACAAATTTAATCTCATAGATGTACAGCTATTCTGTCAAGATGTCAATGAATTCCAGATGGTATATTTGGAGAGCAGCAGCTGTGTCAGTTAGGGTCGTGTTATCTTAGTTTGTACATACTTTACCCTCCTTTCATTAATGTATGTGAGATGCACAGTCTGGACCACAAAAATTGATTGAACTTTTAAACCATTATCTTTATGCAACAGCAAAAAAATATACAAAGCAACATATAAAGATATCAAACCATTGATTTGGCTAAGAAATACTCTATTTAATACATTTCTCACATTTAAAACCACATAAAAACTACCTAGACAACTTTCCCCGAACTGTCCAGCACAATTTGTGAAATTGGACATTTCGCTCAATTCCTTTTATTTTATTTCTCAGAAATGTACACGCAGCTTATTAATATTATTGCAATACTGTGTTAAAATGTGTTTTAACAGAGCACAGAATCAACTTATCAAGCCTTCTTTCTCAGGCTGTAGTTTGACAGGAGGGATGATAAGTGTATCATGTATTGCTGGTATTCCAAGAAATCTCTGAAAGATTATTATTTTCTGGCTCGTACTGAAAATTCCTTATTTTTTAAGTTGCACAAGCTCTACAGCTGCTCCTCCAACTTTCTCATACAGATCACGATTTCCAAATGTGGGCTGGACGAACATGTGGGCTGGTCCAACATGATTTGTGCCACTGGAAATTTCGCTCATTACCTTATAATTAGAAAGACAGGCCTACAGCCCTTGTAACAACCACCCTGCATTACAAATAACCTCATCTCCCCTATAAGATTAAAGAATTTATCACTGTGCACAGCCCTATGTGTGCTGCGATCTCTTAGATTTAAACAATTTGTCTTACGTGTCATTTCAAACCGTTACAAACAAAACCGCTCTACAGCTGCTTCTTTCAATTTCTCAGCATTCCCTGGAAATACAGATGACGATTTCCAGATGTGGACCACACATTCAGTGCAGTTCAGCGGGGAACCAAAGTCAAAGGCTGCCATCACAATTTCACCATCAAGTAAGGCACATCAACCATAACTCCTTCAAAAACAGCTAGAAGCCTTGGAGTTATGATTGATGATCCGCTGACTTTCTCAGACCACATTGCTAAAACCGTCCGATCCTGCAGATTTGCTTTATTCAACATCAAGAAGATCAAGCCCTTTCTTTTGGAACATGCTGCACAACTCCTTGTTCAAGCTCTTGTTCTGTCCAGGCTGGACTACTGCAATGCCCTCTTGGCAGGTCTTCCAGCCAATTCTATCAAACCTTTACAATTAATTCAGAACGCGGCAGCAAGATTAATTTTTAATGAGCCAAAAAGAATACTCGTCACACCTCTGTTTATCAATTTGCACTGGCTTCCAATAGCTGCTCGCATAAAATTCAAGGCATTGATGTTTGCCTAAAAAACTACCACTGGCTCTGCACCCATTTACCTAAATTCGTTACTTCAGACTTATGTGGCCTCTAGAAGCTTGCATTCTGCAAGTGAATGTCGCTTGATTGTGCCATCCCAAAGAAGCACAAAGTCACTTTTACGGACTTTTATATTAAATGTTCCCTCCTGGTGGAATGACCTCCCCAACTCAATCCGAGCAGTCCTTAGCCATCTTCAAGAATCAGTTTAAAACACATCTCTTCCATCTTTATTTGACCCTCTAACTTTAACACTCACTATTCTAATTCTATTCTTTAAAAAATCTAACTACCTTTCTAATCTTTTTGTATTCTATTTTCTTTTCATTTATTAAGCAATTGTATATGTATGTGTGTGTATGTGTATGTGTTATTTTTTTATTCTATCTGTTTTCTTTTTATTTATTATATTAGTTAAAATCCCATGCTACGTGTACTGTGTTAACCTAACTGAGACTTGTTATAGCACTTATATATCATTGCTCTTTTTGTTGTTTTTGATTGCTTCCACTGTCTTCATCTGTAAGTCGCTTTGGATAAAAGCGTCTGCTAAATGAATAAATGTAAAAAAAAAAAAAAAATATATATATATATATATATATATATATATATATATATATATATATAAACACTTAATAAATACATTTTATAAATAAACAGATTTTAAATATTAATAAAACAACCTAGAGAACAGTCAAGAGTCCTGTGTGGCCATGCACATGACCTCATTCAACTATTGAGTGTCTTTCTAATAATGGCGAGCTACATTTAGCACCCAAAACCAGCCACTTCACACACATGCACGGCACAGGCCCTCTTTAATGACCACACTAATGTTTGGAGAGCATTTTTCCCTCTATTTACTCCTGAGATTCCAAAGCTCAGGTGGTGCCCAGTGACCAGGAAACTGAGTGGATGGATAAAAGGAGCAGCCTGAACTCCTGCAAGTCGTCACTGCGATGACAATCTGGATTCAAGACAACTGAAAACAAAATGAAGAGATTCATTTTACAAATAGTGACTTGTGCCTGATAAGACTCACAACGTTACCCAAAGACCGAGAACATGAGTGAGGATCTGTAATATTGTATTGTTTTACAACAGACCGACAGTATTAATGGAAGTCTTGTATGGTTATGGCATCAGCAGTACGGTCTACCTGCAGACACATTATGGACATGCCCAAAGCTGGTTTACCTTTGTGTCTAAAGTGGCAGACCTATTTATTATTTTGGAAAACCAAAGATTACTTTATATGTTTTGATTTTTAATTTATGCAAACTGAGACATTCAGAGATATCGTTAGGATTATCCAACGCTTTATGTATATATATAATTAATGTAAAATATTATTTGATATATTAAATAGTTTAACTGTAACAGTGGAAAGAGATCAAAGAGCTAAATCTCATTAACTATATAGTTTTCTGTCAGAATGTACGTATGATATAGCGTTTTATATAATATTTGTTGGGCAACACTAGTCAAGTAAGTGCTTTATACAATACTGATTGTGTCAAAGCAGCTTTACAGTGTCAAACAATCAAATATTTTTTTTTAAAAAGAACTATAAAAAAATAGTTTGTCAACAATGCAAGTGGACAATAACAAAGAGTCATTTTTAAATCAGCTAAAGTCAGTTCATTGAGGATTCAGTGATGACACTATTGCTTGATATTTTTGTGTTACCTTTCATATTTATGCTGTGATAAATTGTTTGTGTTTTATAATTTTAACACTTTAAATTTAGCTCAAAATCTTATAATAGACTGTTCAATGGCAGGTTTAGCTGTTATAACTTACCCCATATAATGTGACAACATGCCCCTCTATAATTGGCAAATGTTGTTCAGTGTGCCTACAGACACTGATTTTCAAAAAGAAACCTATGCTGAAAAACATTATTAATCAAAGGGCTTATTTATTTACTTTTAATGATTTTATTGAGCTTGAACTATTGACATAATAACGGGGAAAACTAATTATAACAATGTCTAAAAACATTGCTGTCTCTCTAGAGTTTAAAAATTATTGTATTGTATAATCTATTGTAATTCACCTAAGGGTTCATCTTTTGTAATTATTTTATGAAAAACACAATGTATTTTAAAAAAATGGACGTCAGAAACCTTCCTAAAATTCAAACTAGATGATGAAATGCTTCAAATAGGCCTAATTAAATGACATCAGTGACATTAGTGGCGCCATCTAGCGACAGAACTATTACCACAGGAACTGCACAACACTTGCTCTTATTTGTGTTTTACTGCAAAACCATTTGTGATCAGCTAAAAATAGGGTAACCATAAATAAATCATCCATGTCTTTTAAAAAGAATGGTAACTTCCTCGTGTTTATCATTTTCCGTGAGACCTTTACAGTAGGATTTTGTACCGGAAGTGAAGAGTGTAAACAGACGAGCGCCGTCGTTACCCGCGACTGTCAGTGATGAAACAGTGTTTCCTTGTACCAAACTAATGTTTCCCTCACTTCCACAGGGATGCATCACTTAAGCAGCCTTCGCTAGGTTTAGTCGATCAGACCGCAGTAATAAATCCAGCAGAAACTGAACCCAGAGACCCGGCTGCAGGAGAAGCGCGATGCCGCGGCGGAAGGTATGATCGCATCCTACAGGCCAGCTGCGTACATGACTATATAGTCTCAGCATCTCGCACCTGCGTGTTCATGTGTAACCAGCCTTCACCTGCTCGTTTCACACAAACTCGAGATCCAGTAGTTGCAGTCATCATAACCAAATAACTAGTTAAATTGTTAATGTGTGCAATGTGCAGACGCTAGCCAAAACTAAAGTTAACGATCGGTGTGATTACATAATGCGTGGTTTCAAGTATGTAGGAAGCGCATACAAAATTAGTTTATATTTATTGTGCCTTCAATTCGGACATTTGTTTTTGTGACACAAGGGAAAAAAGCTGTGGTCTTTTTCCCCAATCAATTGTAATGATCTAATATCACGTCCTGTTTTCATACATGCTGATAAAGCAATATTTACTGTCAGGAGATAATAGGGAGTGAGTGAGGGAGGTCCTGAAATTAGCTACAAGGGTGTTAAAAGCATCATTGACCATGACGGTTTTTTTTCTAATTCGGTTCATTGTACACCCATATTTATATTAACCTTGTTAAAAATGTTTTATTTCAGGCAAACCGGTGACCACAGTGTAAAAAAAGATTTCTCAGCAACACTTTATTAGTAGTTCCACATTATTGAATAAAAATTATGACATTATATAATGCAGATCATAATGCAAATAGCGAACCCCTTGCAGCACCTTCTGGGACCCCTGGTTCTGTGTAATTAAAATGTGACCCTCGACCACAAAACCAGTCTTAAGGGTCAATTTTTAGGACATATTTTAAAGACTATATTTGGCAGAGATTGAACTATTTGAAAATCTGGAAAATGAGGGTGCAAAAAATTCAAAATATTGAGAAAAGCGCCTTTGAAGTTTTCCAAATGAAGTTCTTAGCAATGCATATTACTAATCAAAAATTAAGTTTTATTATATTTACAGTAGGAAATTAGCAAAATGTCTTCATGGAACAAGATCTTTGCTTAATATCCTACTGATTTTTGGCATAAAGGAAAAATAGATCATTTTGACCCATACAATGTATTTTTGGCTAATGCTACAAATATACCCCAGTGACTTAAGACTGGTTTTTGCTCCAGGGTCACAAATAAGAAACAAAAGGAAGGAGTCACCAGGGTAATTTTCACAGGTCAGGCACTATCTGATTTTTGTTACAGTCAAATTACTCTAATTAACAGTGTTGTCTGGAGTGATTTTTCATAAAAAAAATCCTTTTAAAAGTACATTTTTCTCATTTGTTTCACTATGTGTATATCAATAAAAAAGATGGCTGTAACAGTATACAATAAGGTTCCATTGGTTAACCTTAGATTATACTAGGTAAGATTAACTAAAAGATAGACTAAAAATACTTCTGAAGCATTTATTAAACTTAGTTCATGTTAATTTCAACATTTACTAATACATTATTAAAATCAAAAGTTGAATCTGTTTAAATTCAGTCTGAGATGAGATGAACTAACACTGAACAGTTGCATTTGTATTAACAAACATTAACAACAATCAATACATGCTACATGTTATCCGTATTGTTAGTGAATGTTAATAGTTAATGCTTACTAATGGGACCTCATTGTAAAGTGTGACCAAGATAACATTTGTATTTAGAGACCAAACCGGGTTTTGATGTTTTTGACACTTAAGAGAAACGCGGGCAGTAGCTCTGAAGGTACAGAGGATTCAGACTTCTCTGCGGAGCACACAGACAGCTCAGAGAGTGATGCCCACGCAGTGAGAAACACCCGTCTCACTCGCTCCTCACTACGGCTCAGCCGCAACTCACAAGGTAAGACACGCTACTTCAGTAAAAGTATGATTTACTAATAATGAGGAAGACAATAGCTTTGGAACTTTGGGTTGTAGGAGTAATGAAATTATCATGTGATTTTTGACCCAAAATAAACAATAATTTAAACCCGAGGTGATGGGTTGATAGGTAAGAAGGATGATGGATGAAGAACAGTAAACTAAAGAGTGAACGAACAAACCTGAGAGCTTTGTTTCTAGATTCCAGTCCTGTGGGGAACCCGTCTGCCCCAGTTTCAGAGGAGGTGGTGAACTATTCCACCCGTCGCGTGACTCGCAGTCAACAGCAGGGGGTGTCAGTCTTACCCAAGAAATACCCCTTGCGGCAGAGTCGCTCTTCTGGCTCAGACACGGAGCAGCATGGGGAAATCTCAGAGAGGGGTAGGAGGAGAAAACCCTTCCCTCATTTGAGTATCTCCATGCTTTGCTCTGCTCGCATGTGCTTCTCTTCATAAGTTTTTGTCTTTATGACAAGTCACAGATTTTCCTCAGTTCATATAGCATGTTAACCATTCCAAAGGTCAGTAAGTATTTTTTTACTGTTCTTTCGAAGCAGCCTAACTGTTTTCATCATTGATAATAATAAGAAATGTTTCTTGAACACCAAATCAGCAAATCAGAATGATTTCTGAAGGTTCATGTGACACTGAAGACTGAAGTAATGACTGCTGAAAATCCAACTTTGACATCACAGGAATAAAATGCATTTTAAAATATTCAAATAGAAAACAGTTATTTAAAATGATTATAATATTTCACAATATTACTGCTTTTACTGTATTTTGATCAAATAAATGCAGCCTTGGTGAGCAAGTCTTCTTTCAAAAGCATGTTAAAAAATCTTACTGACCTTTTAAACGGTTGTGTACATCATTATTTTTTTTTGTTGTTGTAAAATTTTATTATTTGAAGTGATGCATTAGACTTTCATAATAATTCATCTCATATTCTGTGGCTTTCGCCTACTTTTGCTGTTGTAGTTTGCTATCATTTGAATGTATAGGTAACACTATCTATTTGTGTGAACATATACACCCTAATATAGTTAAATCTGTTCAATTTGTTTTTGACAATGTGTTGGCTCAAGCATCAATAAAACAAACTTGCGTTCCAGTTCAGAAGCATACAGCTTTTTGTCACGAATTACAGCAACAGTCAACATTTTATAATTATTAAGTGCATCTGTTAACATGAATGATCATCACTGATACCAAAACGTTTTATACTAGCGATTACTGACGTGATTGACACTTTAATCTCATCCTTTGAGAGATCTGGTTAGTATAGTATGTGGTTAGCTACACCTTCACTTTAACCTCCACTTGTGTTTATTGAATTTTCTTCCTTTCCTCTGTAGTTACACTATTGCCATTTTCATTTTATTGATGTAATGATATATTCCTTATTCCATTCTTAGATTTTATACAGTCCTGTTTTCTGTTGTGTTGGTCATCCAGACCTGAAGGAAAGTGCAGACCATGATGAGTCCCCACCCAGGACGCCCACCGGCAATGCTCCTTCCTCTGAGTCTGACATTGACATGTCCAGCCCAAACGTGTCTCATGATGAGAGTCTGGCAAAGGAGCTGTCTCTGAAAGAATCCAGCCTTGCTCACCGGCCCAAACGACGACGCTTTCATGAGAGCTACAACTTTAACATGAAATGCCCAACACCTGGTTGTAATTCACTTGGTAATTAGATTCCAGGTCCTTTATTTGGTTGTTATAAGAATATCTAAACTACCGTTCAAATGTTTGGAGTTGGCCAGATTGTTTTTATGTTTCTAAAGAAAAAGTTTGTTATGTTCACCAAGGCTGCATTTATTTGATCAAAAACACAGTAAAAAATGTTAAAATGGTGAAATATCACTATGATTTAAAATAACTGTTTTCTATTTTCACTTATTGCAATTTATTTCTGTGATGCAAAGCTGAATTTTCAGCATGATTACTCTTACAGTCTTCGGTGTCACATGATCCTTCAGAAATCATTCTGACATGCTGATTTGGTGTATTAGTGTATTAATAGTGGCTTTACTTGTCTTCTGGCAAGACTGTTTTGTGTTCAGGTTTATTTAAATGCTCAAATTTTCAAAACCTTCATTCCTCCTTCAGGACATTTAACAGGGAAACATGAAAGGCACTTTTCAGTATCTGGATGTCCACTGTACCATAACCTTTCAGCAGATGAGTGTAAGGTAATGCTTATGTGTGTCATTTGGACTAAACCTTTAGCCAAATTGTATTTTGCTTAAACGACAAGGTTTACCTTCAAATTCAACCTTTTACTCAGGTGAAGGGAAGCTCTCGAGACAAACACGTGGAGGAGCGGACGCTGTCACAGCGGCAGGATGAGAACCGCCATTCGGCTCGGCAACAGGTAAAACAACACACCACCAGGTATTTAACATCCTCCCTCTTGGCCACCGATGAATGACAGTCTCCAAGAGCTGCTTTCTGATTTTATGTGCAGTAAAAATACGTTAATTAAATAGCCTCAACTCGCACTCACATTCTCTGAGTTACCTCACATCTAGGCCCAAATGGAGCGACAGCTGCGGTATAAAGAAAAGGTGACGGAGATGAGGAGGAAGAGAAACTCTGGTCCAATTAAAGAGCAAAAAGACAAGTATACAGTGAGTCTCCATATCTGCAGAAAGAATTACAGCAACCCTTAGCAGATAAATGAATGTGTTTCTGAGCTCTCATCGTTTGACTCTCTCCAGGAGCACAGACAGACCCATGGCAGCAGTCGTGAGCCTCTGCTGGAGAACATCACAAGTGACTATGACCTAGAGCTATTCAGAAAAGCCCAGGCACGTGCCTTGGATGATCTTGTAAGAGAGGAGACCCATCTCATTTTTTCCCCTCCTTTTCTCCCTTTTTCTCTCTTTCATGATCTGTAAAGATTTTGGTGGGCTGAGCCTTCTCACCACTGCATTCTGGAGTATGTGATGGGCCTACGCCGGACTCTCTTGCACTGTAGCCTCCACACTGCTGCCACTCTCTCATCAGTTGCATATGGGTGTTACTCAGAGTTTTAAGCAACACACTTTAACTGCCCTACCTTAAAGGAACAGCTCCAAAAATAATAATAATACATTCTGACATTTACTAACCCTGACTATCCAGACCTGGATAGTGTCATCTTTTAGAGCTTGACTGAAAATCAATCAAGTGAATAATAACAGCATTGTTATTTTTGGTTGAACTGTTCCAATAAGAGAAATAAATAATCTTGAGTAGACCTTAATTTACCTTCTTATTTTCTCCAGCTCATTTCGATCTTTACTGTTAGTTTAACTTCTAAACTTCTACATTGTCTTCTGTTTATTTATTAGTACAGTCTCTGAAAATGTACACCTCCATTCAAAAGTTTGAGGATCAGTATTATTTTTTTGAAAGTTTAAAAAAAAAAAGTCTTGCATGTTTACCAAGGCTGCATTTAGAACTTACTTTCTTTATTAAAAATCATACTGTCCCCAAACTTTTCAGCAGTAGTGTATCTCTCGATCTCGTCCTCAACCTCCTCATTCATGAATAAATCTTCTGCGGTAGGCTTCAGGATTTTTTTCTTCTAAACTCTGTCGTCGCTCCCTCCAATCAGACCTGTGTTTCTCCCACCCTTCATTGGTCATTGCAGGAAAAACTCCGGCTGCAGGGTCAGGTGACGGAGGGCGGCAACATGATAAAGACCATTGTGTTCGGCCGCTACGAGTTGGACACCTGGTACCACTCGCCGTACCCTGAAGAGTACGCCCGCCTCGGCCGTCTCTACATGTGCGAGTTCTGCCTCAAATACATGAAGAGTCAGACCATTCTGCGTCGTCACATGGTAACTCTTTCAGCATGTTCAGTTATTATTACTATCATCACAATTTATATTGAATGATGTTTGTACCATTGTTTGATGCAACTGCATACCGTATATTTGTATGAAAATAAACAAGTTGAAAACACTTGAACTGAAAAACTTTTAGTGGTATTATAATGTTATACTAAAACAACATAATCGCGATCAGAAATTCAATTACTTGTGCAACCCTACCTCGAATCATAAAATTTGATAGCTGAGTGTTTTTGCATTCACACATGCATCTCTTTCTTATTTAACTTTCAATCAGGCCAAATGTGTGTGGAAACATCCACCAGGTGATGAGATTTACAGAAAAGGGGCTATATCTGTTTTTGAAGTGGACGGCAAGAAGAACAAGGCAAGAACAAAGACAATCCAAAAGGACTCTTGATTTTCTGTGACAACTTTGAATTGGCTTTGATTTAAAAATCTGGAGGTCAGTAATTTGCAATCAGTATCTGATTCTGCTTTGACACTGTCATTTGCCTTTTGTAGATTTATTGTCAAAACCTGTGCCTCCTTGCCAAACTCTTCCTGGACCACAAAACTTTGTATTACGATGTGGAGCCGTTCCTCTTTTATGTGATGACCGAAGCTGACAATACGGGCTGCCATCTTGTAGGATACTTCTCCAAGGTACTCTTGTTAGTCACTCCAGTGCACCTTAAGCTTCAGTTACTTTGCAAGTGATTATTTTGTGGTAATCAAAATACATATCTGGGTTTAGGAAAAGAATTCATTCCTGAACTACAATGTCTCCTGCATCCTGACCATGCCACAGTTTATGAGGCAGGGTTATGGCAAGATGCTGATTGATTTCAGTGAGTTCAGTAGATTTAGATCATTTGTGTACTTTTTATAGCTGTTATTTGTCATTACTGTTAAGCTTAAATAAGATTGGAAAAGGTGATGTTAAAGTTACAGTTCTAACTGTAGAACATGTAAATTATGCCATGTCACTTTATATAAAAACAAAACCTTAAGGACATAGAATAGCTCTTTTTAAACTATGTGGTCATGTGCACTTTTTGATGCTGAAATTAATGGAAGACTTGAAGATGTAAATGTGTGAATGGCTTGTGTCTGCGCAGGTTATTTGCTGTCCAAAGTAGAGGAGAAGGTTGGCTCCCCTGAACGGCCTCTCTCTGACCTGGGACTCATCAGTTACAGGAGTTACTGGAAAGAAGTGCTCCTTCGCTACCTGCACAAATTTCAGGGCAAAGAGATCTCCATTAAAGGTACTCAGTGTTATGTTCACTTCTTTTAAATGTTACTTCTTTTTTTAAGGTTAGTAAGATTTTTTTTTATTACAGTAATTATTTAAAAAATACTTATTTTATCCAGCAAAGATGCATTAAATTGATCAAAGGTGGTGTAAAGACATTTATAATTTTACAAAAGATTTATTTTGTATTATTTTCTTTCATCGAAGAAAGAAATGTTTCTTGAGCAGCAAATCAACATATTAGAATGATTTCTGACACTAAAGACTGGAGTAAATAAATTAGATTTACAATATATTCAAATAGAAAACAGTTATTTTAAATTGTAATAATATTTCACAATATTTACAGTATTTGTGAACAAATAAATATGCAGCCTTGGTGAGCATAAGAGACAAAAACAGTAAAAACATCTTACAGACCATAAACTTTTGAACAGTGGTTAATGTTGTTTTGTCTTCCTGTTCCCATTTATGATTGTAACATTTAATATTATGAATAACTGTTTTCATTCTTTGTCATATATTGACACTTGGGAGCAGAAATCAGCCAAGAAACAGCGGTCAACCCTGTAGACATTGTCAGCACTTTACAGTCACTCCAGATGCTGAAGTACTGGAAAGGGAAGCATCTGATTCTAAAAAGACAGGTAACTGTTATTGTAATGTAATGGATGTAGTCATTTTAGCAGCATATTAACATTAACAGTAATTACAGGTTTGATTTAATTTTGTGTTTTAATTCATTTAAATGGTTGAATGATTTTTAGGATCTGATTGATGATTGGAAAACCAAAGAGGAAAAACGTGGAAGCAGCAAGACTATTGACCCTACGTCCTTGAAGTGGAGCCCACCCAAAGGAACCTAAGACATTAATCTGCATGCTCTTCACTGTTTGCTGTAGCTTAGCTGGTCTTGGTCACTACTAGAATAGTTCAACACATAGGAAGGTGTTCTCTTTCATAGGTTCACACAACAATACATAGCTATGACGCTTTGGGAATGCCTCTTGGGTGTGCAGATTGTCTGAAGCTTGAATGGAATCATGCCAATTCATTGGCTGATGGTGTGGACACCACATCAATGTCACTACGTCACCCACTCTAACACTAGCGACCGCGCTATCTGCTCCTCAGATTTATTTCGTTCAGAAGCAGTTGTTTAGCTCTTCAGAAGCCATTTATCTGGCTCATGTTTCAGCTTATATCTTTGAGTTTCCCTTTTGTACTTCACTGACTGCATTCAGTGAAACCTTGTTTCTCCTCTCAGTGAAGTGTTATGTTTGTCACTGCCAGCTAACGTGCTCTTGTCTTATCGCGAGCAACAAGATTGCACAGTAAGTTTGATAAATGTATGGGTATCACATGTAAGGTGCTTTTACAGCGCTTCCAACTGTAATTTTTGTGTGAATCTCAGTCTCAAAACTCTTTGCTAGTTTACATTTTGTACACTGTTGCATCCATCTAGGAGGATTTCAGGCCCACTTTAGTCGACAGTGTCCTGCCAAGCGTCTAGGAGGTGCTGCCTTCTGCAGGCCTATACTGAGCTAGTAGATATGTTAGCGCACGCTACCGAAAAACTTAATATTGAGTACCTGGACGAACCGCGCGAGTCTCAGTCCTCTAAGTTCTGACTCCAGAAGCTTTTCTTGGAGAAGGAGAAGGTTTTCTCCACAACAAAGGTTTTTCTCCCATCTTGCAGGTGGTATTAAACATGGACATAGTATCCGTGACGTCAACCGTAGATTTCTGAAGAGTGTTCTTGAAGCTCAAAGATGCGGGAGCTGGATGCTCAAACCATGCCCAGCTAGCTCGATGGTGGTGACCGTAGCGGCAATCCACCTGTCACTCAAGTGGCCACGCCCTTAATTATGCAGAACTTTAAGGCTTAATATAATTTAAACGAATAAATTATAAAATAAATTCACCCCCCTCAGAGTTGTCATGAAGGGCAAAATTAGCAATATAGAACAAAACCAAAACTATTTGAACCTGGATGTAAATGTTTTTTTCTGCTGTTAAGTTGGGCATTTTAACATGGGGAGTCTAGCGGCCAGTCGATGGATTACAGTTTTAGTCACCTCTGTGTTGGTTTCACGAGAGAGACTGGAAGGTTTTCGCCTGGTCATACGTGTAGCTACGCAGTGTTTAGTAAACCTGTGAAAGAGAACATTTTGAGTTACCCATGTTCTCAATAGGAAATGTTGAATGTTGAATAGGAAACGAGACTGTGTTTGCTGCCAAACTCCTCACACTGCCGACAGGACTTCTTCGGCAGGAAACCTGAGGAGTAGATGCTGCGGTCGCTAGTTTTAGAGTCTGTGACATAGTGACGTTGAGGTGGTCATTATCCAGTGAATTGGTGTGATTCTATATGGGCTTCAGACAATCCACACACCCAAGGGGCGTTCCCATAGCTTTGCAGCATCTCGTTCGCTATTCAGAGAACATGGGTAATGCAAGTAACCAGAGACGTTTTCTTTGTTACAGAAAGCTAGAAGTAGGGCTGCAATCCTAACTGCGTCCTGTGTCACATGGTTCAGTTAGAACATTTTGAGTTACCTTAAGCCTGGAATACACTACACAATTTTTGCCCAGATTTTCCACCAATTTAAAGTCTGGAGGAGTTGACGCTGGTTGCTGAAAGTCAGAGCCAGTCTGCAGATTTGAGTTGACAGATTTCATAGAGAATCACGTAATGTATGATGCTCACAGACACAGTTTTCCTTTGTGACTATTTACAAAGTCTGTAAGTGTATGATGCCTAGTTTTTGTAAAATTTGTTCAGGTTTTAAAACTTGTGTAGTGTATTCCAGAATTTAGCTGTCCTATTAGACTAGTACCAGTATCCGATACTCAAATGGCAATTGTTTTTACTGCTGTTGTTTTTTTGCATCTGCATCTCTGTTTTAGAGAAATGACTATTTGACTGTTAAATATTTGTTAGTTTTGTGAACTAAAGAGCTTCTTTTTTTTTCCTATGATCCATATATGTATTCCCAACCCTATTTGACATTAGCCAAAGTCATTGCACTAAGTGAAAGAGTATTTTATTAGCACAAGTGAGACTAACCCATTGCAGTAAATGTGAATAACCCTTCATCTTCATGGAATGTTTTTTTCAAACGCCTATACACGAAAACTATTAAGTGTAAGCTTCTCTTAGTTTATAGCATTTGTGAGCAGCCAGAATATCTTAAACCAGCTCTTAGAATTACCATGATGACCTTGTAAACTAAATTTAACAGACTGTACTACGATCTGTCAGTAGCATGTGTTGCACTAGATACTCTGCACTCTGAAATAAATTCGGTCACTGTTTAAAACGATGACGTTCAGTGAGTTAATGGGGTAGAAATAATATAAAAATGGACTCCAGACTTCCTTAAAGTAAGTTAATCTAAATATGGGAATTATCTCATCTTTAAACACCCACACAAAACACAAAAGCAGATACTGTGAATGTTGGAACTGTTTCCTGTTTCCTGCAAAATATTCATAACGGGATAACGTTACCTGCTTACTCTGTTTCTCTGGCTACAACCGATTAACTACAACATATCAGTGTAAAGTTAATCACTTGAAGCATATTGTTTCAGTAAAATAAAACTTGAAGAGGAACGGCCTCATGTCGTTCCAAACCTTCATGTCTTTGTTTCTTATTTAACATTTTTACTACTAATAAATAAATAAAAATCTGTTCGAAATGGTTTGGAACGAACATGAGGCTGAGACTAGTCCAATTCAAGTTGTATAATTGTATTATAAAAATAATATTGTAAAAAAAAATGTATACGCTTCATGTGATTAACCATACACAGATTTACTAGTTGTAACCATAGACTGTAAAAACAGGATTGTAAACAGTTCATGCGCAAATGAATATTTGGCAGCGTACACAGGAAGCAGGTCACGCGTAGCAAAGGAAGTAGTACGTCACCAACATGCGTTTCCACAACACGCCCACTAGAAACGTCATGATGACAAGTCACCCTTGACATTTCCTGAAAGAAAAACGACTATTTACAGTCCAGCATGAAGATACAAGTATCATGAGAAACCTCTTATTTTACGGACGTTAGTTCACAGTGTGCTTTGTTGAGATTACAGTTTCATTATATTGTCTTTGTGGTTGAGAACAGAGAGGTAGGTGTTATTGTGGCATTTTAATTGTGATATAATTATAATGCAATCCCAAACATTAATTTTTATTAGAAATAATAATAATAATAATTATAAAATGTGTTGAGTGACCAGCGCGCAAAGAGGGGTTTGTTAAAATGCACGTCACATTAAGACACGGTTAACCTAAGTTTTTTAGAAATGAAATGTAATTAATTTAGTCACTGTATTATTATATTCATCGTTATGATAAGATGCAGTCATGTGCACAACATCGCATTTCATTAAAGAGAGAGTTCACCCAAAAGTGAACATTCTGTCATTATTTACTCACCGACATGTCTTTCCAAACCTTTCTTCTGTGGAACACACTATGCTTCGTTGGTGTTTTGGTGACCTTTGATTTTCAGTGTACGGACAATGGACAAAACAATGACAGATTTCTCAGAATGTTTTATTTTATGAAGAAAGAAAATGAATCAGGTTTGGAACAAAATCAGGTTAACTAAATAATAACAGAAGCTTGTTTTCTTTTTGAGCAGGTCCCATCAAAATGTCCCAGATGGAGTTCCTCGTCACGAATGTAGCTGAGCTCCTCACTGCTGCTGTGCAGGAAGCGTTGCAGCTCATGGGTCAGGCTGTGTTCGAGTATCAGAAAGAGTCTGCCAGAGCGCGCCTGGAGAATCAGAACCTCCAGCAGAAGCTCAGAGAACTCCAGGATAGGACGACTGGGGATTCCAGTGAGATTACCAAGAGCTTGTAGTTATAGAATAAGTTGTCTGCTTACTTATATGTAAACGTTTTCAATCATCTTTTTTTATATTTTTAGATGAAGTCCTGAAAGTCCCCTTTCCCATTGATGAGCCGTGTTCAGGGGAGGATCATGCGCAGGAAGATCTAATTTATCATGGAGATTCAACTGTGAGCAAGCAGCCAGAGCAGCCACAATGTCTGAGTGACAGTCCTGTTCATATAAAGCTGGTTTTAGATGAGATTAATGCAGACAACAGACATCATTCTCTGCAAGGACCCTGTGACTATTCTTTAAAGAACCAAAGACCCCTCTCCAGAGTAAAGAGTAGCCCTCCAAGAAGAAACCCAAAGCCTTTACCTGGCAGCAGAGAGAGTCCAGCAGCCAGCAGCGCTCAGTCACCACTGAACTCAAACAGAATCAAAGAGGAATCTAAACCAGAGCCTCTGGCACGTTCTGGTACAGAAGAGACAGACAATGTGACAACACAAGCTCCTGTGCTTCCTGTGCAAGATGTTCCTCAAGCAAATGAACACAACCAGCTGCCTGATTCTTCTTTTTTCAACAACGTTGTCCATTATAACCAACCTAGTAATTTACTCAATTCTGCTTCCAAACACATTCTTAGGTCACGGGTAGAGAATATGGTCCAATCGGGGGGCATTCACACCACTCCCAGTGTCAGTGAGAGCAGGGAGATCCTGCACAGCTGCCACGTGTGCGGTAAGACGTTTGCGACGCCCTCCAGCCTCGGAGCACACTTTGTGTGCCATTCAAACGAGAGACCTTTTGTGTGCAAGTGCTGCAAGTTCAGGTTCAGTCGTTTAGCAGATCTGAAAAAGCACGAGCGCATTCATACAGGAGAACGGCCATATAACTGTTCGCTCTGTGGACGGAGATTCAACCGAACAGAGAACCTCAGAAGACACTTGAGGAAGGTTCATTATGGAGCAGTGCTCTGAGCAGCAGTTATCTTAACATGTTGACTTTGGATCCTCCAACAAAATCATTGCTTATTCATATCTGAAAAAAAACTTTATAGTCACTTAGTCCATTGAGACTGTTGTCTCCCACTTTTGATATATGTTGCCAGCTGTTTCCAATATCCATGATGTATTTGAAATCTGATAAATGCATACTGTATTATCAAAAATATTTCAAATGAAAGTACATGATTTGTGGGAAAATTCTTGTTTTGAATGTTGTATTTAAAGCAATGTTTTTGTGTGTGTGTGTGTGTGTGTAAAGTGTATAAATCTGCACTCTTTCAGCTGTGCAGCTGAGCTCTTGCAAATCATTTAAAACTGACAGATTTTTCAAAGTGAATACCAGTGGAAACCAAAACATCCATAATCCACTTCTTTCATAATTCACTTCAGCTTCTCTTTTTGCTCCATTCCACACGCCATTCATTCCAGTCCAATAGTGTCCAGTCTGTTTGCCACTTTGCTTGATCCAGTTCTGACAAACAAAAGTTACAAAAAAATATTTTTTTTGTCTTTCAATGAAAAATTTAATGGTATAATATACCTATAACTTTTAGGAATGTCTGAAAAATGTCTTATGACTCTGTGAAACTAACTCCCATGGGTTTGGAAAATAAAACCGTGTCAGAGACCCAAGGGTGGCGCCATAGTTCATTTTTGACAGAAGTGAAAACAAGGCTGTGAGGGACAGAAGAACAGTGCATTTGAGGGTTTGTGCTGTTGTTTAAAAACATACTGACAATTCAGCTGACAAAACTGCTACCCTTAAAGACAGCCTTGCTTTCATCTTTGTTAATATTAACATGGTGTCTAACCTGACAGAGGCTACCATCCCCTGATAAGCAAGCGTAACCAGTACAACACATCTAAAGATAAATATGAAATCAAGGTCTTTCTTTTACCATAATTTAACAATTGCTTACCCTTAGTGTATGAGAGCTGCTTGAGTGCTTCACTCAGAGAGGACACATCCTGCAGCACAGCACGAAGACACAAGGCCTGACATGCTGCCATGATTTCATCATGCACTGAAGCATCGCTTCCCAGAAAAACACAGACTGTACCTGGTAAACAATGCAGCTCATAAATGTGTCAGTGCTGTTCTGTCGGAGTAATAGCTAGGCATAAATTCCCCAATATCTTTTCAGATCATGTTATTATGTCTAACGTCTGTTTATAAAGCAGGATTGGGGAGTTTTTCGTACCATTTTTGATTCCAATGAGATACGGTTTGCTGTTGTTCAATGCCAGCTGCAGATGGCCTTTAAGTCAAAATAAATCATTTTAATATTCAATACTGTTTTCACAACAACACGTTTTGATTTAATGAATGAAAATAAGAGCAGATAAACACACTCTTGAACAATGTCTCCAAGCTTCACACCCAACTTTATGGGAACGGTCCTTCTTTCTAAGTGCTGCAAAGAGGATGGGTTATCTGTTACAAGCGGGATGAGTGCAAGGCTGACCCGCAGTCCTGCCAGGTTCTCCAGGGTTTCCTTGTCAGGAAAAAAAAAAAATCAGAGAAATGATACACTGATACCTGAAACCACGGACACATGAGGAGCATATGAGAGTAAGTGTAAAAACCTGGCTCCCATCTTTGGTGGAGATATCAGCCATGTAGATTCTGCGAGCTTGATGGACAGTTAAGGCAGCTCTTGTTGCTCCACCGGCAACTCCTACAATGGACTGGGATGACAGAAATAGAGGAATATGCATAGATATTTACTGTCAAGCTGATTTCAGATTTAGAGGAAGATGCTGGTGAGATTTTACCTTAAATATTACAGCAATGCAGACAATTAAGAGTGAAAAAGGAGGGAAATGAGGGGCTGCAATTTCCACTAAATTAAACACAATAATCGACAGGTTCGGCCCCTTTTTCAAAGAGATGTCGTGTCTAGACCTCCTGTTGTAACTTTCTGGAACAGATGTGTTGATGGTTTGATATGGCATAAAATCTGGAAATTACCTCATAAATATTTAATCACAAATAAAGTTCACAAGAATAGTAGGCATATTTTGGCGGTCTGTCCTGGGGAAGGGGTCCGGAGCATAGCCCGAACCCAAATAACTCCCCCTATCTGAAATCAGAATTAAGCAATAGCTAAAATCTATTTACAATATGATAAACAAGAAAGCTATTAAGTGTATTATGTATGTAAACATTTCCATATTTTTATGTATTTTTTTTCCCATTGTAATTTTGTATTACTTTTTCTTTGTGTTCACCCCCTGGCTACTGTAAAATGTTTAATTTGAGTGATTCAATCAAAAGAAAAGCAAACAGGATATATAGGATTGGTGAATCCTTTTCTTATGGAAATTACTTGTAAGTTATCCCCTGTAGTTTTTTCTCCTTCTTTTTTGATGCTATAATGAATGTAATTTAGAATAGTTAAAAACACTGTGATCCTCTCTATATAGCCTATGTGTTATATTACTGTTTTTGTTAGTTGTTATTCAATTAAATACACAGATTCTCTGTGTATGACTGTCTATAAAGCCTGTAGTAATCTCTTAATTTCCTCATTTACCTGGTTATGTCATACACAATGATTTATTTAAATATTTTTGTAAATATTACATTTTGATTAATTTTGTTTGTAAATGAATATGTTGTTCTTTATAAATTCATGCAGCTGTTATTTTTCTTCTTTCTTTATTTTAATTAAATTAACAAGGAAAACAAGTTGGAGAGAATTGATCAGTGTTTGTTTCTTAAGATGTCTGGCCTCTCCTGACCTCAGAGTCTGTCTGGCTGTTAATATCCCAGAATAGTTGACCTTCACAAGCCTGTGTGTATGTGTGTGTGTGTGTGCTCTTGTTTTTGTGACATATCAGGACACAACTCTGTATAATGACATGGGTAAGACACAGGTATTACAAGGAGAGGGTGACTTATCAGGACATAACCCATGTCCCCATTTTTCAAAACACTTATAAATCATACAGAATGAGTTTTTTTGAGAAAGTAAAAATGCACAAAGTTTCTTGTGAGGGTTAGGTTTAGGGTTGGTGAAGGGCGATAGAATATACAGTTTGTACAGTATAACAACCATTACACCTATGGGATGTCCCCACTTTTCACAAAAAAAAAAAGCATGTGTGTGTGTGTGTGTGTGTGTGTGTGTGTGATTCTTTGGATAAGTGGCAATCATTCTAGCAGAAGGTGAAGTGCTATGAGGTATGTCAAAAGATTGCCACAGCACAAACTCAATTGTACTATGTATTACAGCTGCTTTTATTAGTTCTTTATTAGCTAGCTTGAACCAGAGGGCCCCAGTAAACTTCTCAAGATGACTTAAAATAATTTAAATAAAGAATTAAAATAAGCTAAAACAACAACAAAAATATTATTTTATTACATAATGTAGATGTGAAATAGTCCAATTATAAAAAAGCTCTTTTTTTAGAATTGAGCAAGTCATATAAAATGAATCAAATCTTAAAATTCCATGGACATTTAATATATATATATATATTAGTATTAGTATGTATGCCCAGCTCTTAAAAAAATGATCATGTTCCACTAGCATGTTTTTTTTATTCTCATCAAGTGAATAAAACTTGGAAACTTGGAATCAGTAAGGATGAAAACCACTGATGTAAATAAATCTTTTTCATTCTAGAGAGAGAATAAAAAACATATTCTCCATATTTAGACACGTGGGATGTAAATTAGTTGATGTATCAAGTGATACCTGCACATGGCCTTGAACATGGCAGCTGAATCTAAACCTCTGAAATCTAACTAATGAAATTGTTTTTTTCTCCATTTAAAATAATCACCAGGCTTAATGTTTTTTCAAAAGAAAGAAAATCAGAAACAGTCCTTAATCTGTCAAATGATATTCATGAAACACGGCAGTCTGTAAATAACGCAGCTGTCCAACACTTATATACAATTAAGAGATCTAACAGATGCAATCTCTGTTTACAGACACAAGCCCTGAAGGGACCTCGGCTTACTTCTCACAAACTAGATTCTTATGAGATTGTGATTGCATAAATAAAGCAAGACAGAAACTGTGACGGAGAAAATGAGTAATATAATAGTGTCATGAAGTCAAAGCTTCTGTGTTACAAAGTCTGCAAAAGCTATTCATGATTCACGGGGCAACAAGGTGTGGTAAATACAGATAAACGTAAGACCTAAAGAATGTGAATGGATAAGAAAAAAGTGGGAGGCGACGTAAAAGAAAGTGTTGGAGGTGTGGTGTTTCATTCTGTCAGTGTTGTAAAGCATTTCTTTCTCACTCTGTCTGCCTCCTCAAAGGTCGAAACTGGAGCTGATGAAGCTGTACTTCATATTTAACAGATAACTGACAGTGAGAAGAAGTTTGGATAGGAAGTTTTCACGAGTCAAGTAGTGACAACGACATGTGACATCTTTGTGGAAGGACACTAGAACTTCTGTCACTACATATCTGAAAGAGTTATTAGCAGAGTACAGTACACTAGCCATTTTTTTATTTTTCCCCAAGACAAAACATCAGACGTATTTAGGATTTCTGGTGAAACTGAGGAATTTTGGAACCTTCTTCCCTCAAGATCAAGTCTGGGCAAGTCTGTAAGTACTGAGATCTTTAGTTTCAACTGGCATGTTTTTGATTCGCTGCTTCCTTTAGAAAGATTGCCTTCTTTCTGGAGGCAGTCTTTACGTTGCTGAGATTTCGATTTATAATGATAGTTTAACCAGAACTATCAAGTGAGATCTGTAATCACTGATGCCAGCTACTGTCAGTATAACTGTCTCTGTTCATACCTGTTTTTCAAGCCCCGGCACAATAAGAGATAATAGATACTAACTTCACCTTAAAGGCTTTAAGAGGGTGTTGGAAAACCCCTTTTATATTGTTCTAATATACATTTATTCTTGCACTTTTGGTATATATATATATATATATATAAAATATATATATAAATCTTTTATTACATTTATTATGATTTTTTTTTTTTTAAATCACTTTAAGGAACCAGTTAAACCAGCTGCCAAATGCGTGGCTCACAAATTCACTGGTAGATATTTAAAACTTGATTCAGACAGAACTTGAACTCTACTGTATCCATTGTAGTATAAAGTACACTGCAAATTCATCAAAATACAGTGATGTGCCGTTACGTCCATGCTGACTCCCCTATATTTACACTGATATCTGTTACTTTGAACAGAAATGTGTGAGAACGAACTACAAGAAGTGAGAGTTGAGGATGCTTTACTTGAACAGCCTGAGCCGAGGGCTAATGTGTGCAGTGTCCTCTGTCAGGACATCTGTACGGACAAAGACCATCGCAAATTAGCCATTTGCAGCATCATATGTGGCCTTTCCTGTCTTGGAATTATGTCCTTTATGTACTCAGTCAAGGTAACTACGATTAATATTATTGAAATATCAGTGCAGTACAATTGTATTACAGCACTAATATTGCAATAAGTACTTCGCTCGATGTAAAATGAAACTCCTTTTTAAACTTAAATAGGAATTGTTTTAATTTAGTAACCCACCCATGCAATCAAAGTTCTGATTGCAGACAAACTCAAGGTGTGAAATGAAAATAAACACTTCCTGAGAAGCTTATTTAATTATTAACAGTTTTGTTTGTTCTTATCTTATATACTTATCCTACATAACGTCAAAGACTCTCAGCTAAGATCTGTTGCCAGTAAAATAGATACTGTTGGCAAAGACGAGACGCAATGAAACAAAAGCGTACCATGAAACTTAAGAACATGCACTAACATAATCTAAGAATCTAAAAAGTTGAAATCTGACACCTTTTTTCATTTTTTCCCCAGGCCCGAGAGACAAGAAAAAAACTTCAAAATGAAGATAGTCCAGAAACACGAGAGATGGTTAAGAAATACTCAAAAAAGGCGTGTAAATGGGGTATTGGCTCCATTGTAGTCTGGGTAATTTTAATTCTCATCTTTCCATTGCTGCTGGGATTTCTGTCCTATGTTTTAACCTTCATAGATTGACACTGAAGAAGCTTTTCTACAGTTAAGTATGTAATGAACTCTGAGAGAGCAGAAAAAGACTCTTTCATCGCTCACATTGGAAATCTAGACCATCCAAAAATGTAAACTGATGGCAATAAGTTATTCAATAATGGTCATTATTTACATTCACTGTGTGTTTTGAGAGGTGCTGGATCAAAGGTTCACAGCTTCCTACCTAGAATATAATTGGATTAAGTCAATTAAGCCAATGCAGGTAGTTATAAATGGTACAGCAACTTTCAGGAATTTGTTACATGCATGAGATGGAGCCATGCATAAAACCATCAGCACTGTCCAGACAGAAGCTACTTCTACACTTCAGCAAGCTGATTTTATTTATGCTCTTAATGCCAATTGGAAATGAAACACTGAGACACTCACAGAGAGCATAACATTCAAATGGTGAGATATGGATGTGGTTACATTATTAACATTCTGTTTTTGTGAATAAGTCGTACTGTTTCAATACTTTGTGCTTCTGATGTTTTGTACACGCATGTATTTCAGGCTTTGTAATAAAATGTGTCAGTCAAAACGCAGCTGCTCATTGTGAACTTCTTACAACTCGACAAAACACTAAAATACAAAATAGTTCAATCCGATTCTATTATAAATACAGAATGCAGACATCTATCAAACAAGTATATATACTCATCATTCAACATGTTCAAACATCACAAACAGTATTATAAATCACTACATCAAAGATGAACAAAAGCCTAAATTAAGTGAATGGACTAGATTTGGAGTGCCCGAGTAAAAGCACAGAATGCATTAATCTTCTAGATGAGAACCCAAGTATAAAGCATAATTTCAAACTGAACAATGCAAACTTTCATCTCTCTGGTAACTCCTGTATTCAGTGCTGTCACTTCTAACGCCTTTGTGCAGTCTCCCTTATAATGAAACGCACAGGCCATCCTGGGAGTGTATTAATAAGGCATTCATTTAAACCAAAGAAGTGTTTTAAAAGAGGAATATACTGAGAGAGGAATGTTTAATAGTGACCTGGTGACTCTTACTTTGTGAGGAATTAGAGATATCTTAAACGTATGCCACTGATTATTGTAAACAAGTACTTTATTTGAATGCTTATAAAAATACAAAACGGAGTTGTTGCTGGTCACATCAGATATACATAACATAAGTAATCAAAAACATGTTACAGCTTCTGCAAGTCTATTTATTGCTACTTTGACAAATTTACAGTTCATTTTAACAGAATACACACAAAGGCCATTGTTGGGGACAGAACAATTAAGAGCTCTGCCTCATCCCAAAACCTGCTGCAGTGCCATCCAGGTGTCCAACTCCTGAAGCTTGGAGCAAAGGAGGGACTCCATCTGCTGCAGGGTGAGGCCATCCTCCGCTCTGGAAGAGACCCCGACCCCTCGTCTGGTTCTACTGAACCCAGCGTTCCTCTGGGCTCCGCCCCCCGCCAGTACACCAACCAGAGGTTTCTTGGGCTTCCTGGCAACACCCAATTCAGGGAATTCGACAAAGCGCTTCACCTTTTTTTGGCCCAGGACAGCCTGAGAGCCATCACGCCGGTGAAGAGGCACCTCAAATATGGTTTCCAAACGTCTGAAAAGAATTTGTAAAAGTCACTTCATTGATCAGAGTTCAAAAGAGAAAGAAAACACCCCGCTGAAATCTCAAAACCTAACTGCATGCGATAGTTCACATAAATATGAAAATTCTGTCATCATTTACTCAATTTCATATTGTTCCAAACCCATAAGACTTGAAACACAGATGAAGATATTTTTAATGAGACTTGAGAGATTTCTGTCCCTCAACTGAAAGTCCAGGTAACAAAAACAAAATAGATCATAAAGGTGTCATAAAATGAATCCATATGAATTGTGCCGTTTAATCCAAGTCTTGTAAAGAGATGCGAACACTGTTTGATGAACAGGTTTATTTTAGGATTTATTCACAACACACATACATAGAGCACATCACACATCATCATCATTACACACAGAAACACAAATTGTGATTGTTACATGAAAGAACGAATGTCATTGGTTCTCGTGTGTCTTGCACAAATGTTTGAGCTTCCTTGTTTACCATATGTAATATGGTCCATATATGTGCATTGATCACTGTTTAGATTGAAAGCCTAAAATCTATTCAACATATAGAGCGATCAAATCTCTTCACAAGACTTAAGAGTAAATCGTTTGATTCATATGTTTTTTTTTTTCAGTTGAATGAAGGGACAGAAACTTCTCAAGTTCAAAAATATATATTAAGTCACTGGTGATATGCATATCAAACTGTGATATATAGCATGAAGTAAAACTTAAATAATTAGCATAGTTAAACAGAAGAAGATAAAGCCAGAGACAATTTATAAGAGACATGCCACTTCCTCAATCCTCAATACAACTATATAAGGAAAACCTGTAACGGCGAAGATGGCGGTTGGATGCACATGTCCCGCCCCTCCCGCTGGAAAGCCAATACTCTGCTTTTAACAGTCAAGCCGGGAAACATTTAAGCCTATCGTCTGGTTCCACTGACGTATGTGCACAGTTGAGGAACCCTTGCGCACGCATAGTAAAAGTATAACTACAATTTTGGGGAAAAGTCATCAAAAATGTTCAGCAATTTTTATCACATTTTACTGCTGTTTCTATACATGCAGTTTTTATGTCCCGGTGACCAGTGAAAGTGCAGTTCTGACTCTATGCCCATTCATTTAGATAGGAGCCTGGTCTTGTCAGTCTGAAACAGCTGCCAAGATGGCAGCCAAGTGGCACGACTTGCCTAAAAGGACTTTGAGAAAGTTTATGCATTACCCCACATTTTTACTTTGGCAGCACAAGAACACACTGCTAGCTTTAAAGCTGCATTAAAACTAGGCTATTGGGATATTCTGTCTGCCCCCAGTGTCTCTGAGAAATCCTAAAGGTTAGGTAAAATAGTGTCAAATAAAGAAAGGATGATAAAATTAAGAAATGAAACCAGTCTGAAAGGAGTGCAAAGAACTTCATTTTTATCCTCCATCTTCTGTCAGTTCGATTAATAAATAGATTGAGAAACAATAATACTGGTATATGTTGAACGTCACCTGATCAAAGCCAGAAAACATGTCTCATCACTTACGCTTGTTGGAAAACGTGCTAACACTGTATTAAATTATAGCAATGTCTATGGACTTTTAAGATAATCTGTTTAACTAGCTAGCTATTTTTATTATTGATATTTTATTAAATTTTTATATCCAAATATTAGTGAAAAGAATAAAATGAAAAAATATTTAGATATCAGTCCGCATGTGATGGACATTAGTTATGATCATCAATGGTATCTACTTTGAAGGCATCTTGACTAAAACTGCTTCAAATTTAACACAGCATATGCAAAATGCTCGAACCGGAAGTGATGAGACCCGGTTAACATAATACAGAAGTGTGGTGCGCATAACCCCTATTAAGATGATAAATGGGTGAGTAACTCAATTCTCCAGAAATAAATCATTTGGAAAATGTCTCACCCATCAGGAGGCTTGCTGAAGTTTTTATTTGTGTAGATCTCTTCCAAGCTGAAATCCTTCTTCTTTATTCTGTGAAACACAAAACAAGACATGTATCTTTGCTGTGATGAAGTACAGACACAGATAGATATGAGCGAGCCTATAACCTTCTCTGTGCATACACACCTGATGACCTTAGGAAGGCCCATAGGTGTGAGATTATTCTGAGGCTTTGGAATCTTTTTACGGATACGAATTGAGGACACCTTTCCACGCTGGCCATCCTTGATCTCGGTCTGTTTACACAGAGGGAAGATGCAATTAGGATTGAGAAAAATGATACATACACAAATCATGATACACAAATCAAATCTAAGAGAAAAACCGCACCTTGATTTCAGAGTCTGATAATGCTTTCTCCTCTGAGAAGGCCGCAGAGAGTTTAAGGTCAAAGTGTGAACTCTCTTCATCTATTGACTCCTCACACTCCATTTGAAGCACTCGACTGTCTCCTTCCACAGAACTTTGTGAAAACACATTTGAAGGAAGAAAAAGTAGGATATTAACTGATGTCTTGCATCTTTATAACATCATCTTATGGGAAAATATCTGAGATCATCCACATGCTAGATTATACAACAACAGGTAATAACAATCAAGTATACTCCGATTCAGAGGCTGGGAATTTGATAAATTACCTGCAGATTGATGACACAGAGGTGGAAGGTGTCACAGGGCTGGGAGTGACAGGGGAGGGGCCGTTTAAAGCATGACAGGACGGGAGGGTGGAAGAAAAGGGGGGACTGAAAGAGGACGGTGCTGATGATGATGTGTTAAAACTGGAGGGAGCTGAAACACTGCCAGAGCTGGTGGCGCTACTATAACTATGCCCTTGGCTTGAGCTTTTAGACAAGAACGCTAAAGGACTGGACAAAAAACACGAGGCAAGGGCTGTGAGGGAGGAGGAGGGAGAATAAGGGGAAGAGGGGTACACCTCCTTACGGAGACACAAAGGGGCAATTTCACGCTCAATCTCCACACTGCAGACAGTGTGCCGGCGAGTGCGCTTGGACGGAGAGTGAAGGTGGATGGGCAGTGGTGTGGGTGAGCTCTTTCTGCTGGGTGAGGTAGTGCTTAAGGCATGCGTGTGGGACTGGGGGAAATGACAGTCACTGAATCCTAGGGACGAGATTTCAGGACAGGAGTAGCTGCGCAGGAGGCGGTTGGGACCGCTACCTGAAAACGGTAGTACTGGAACAGCTTCCGTTGTCTTTTCTATGCTCTCCGCTTCATTGTTACCCCCAACAGCACCTATCCTTTTTGCAACGGAAATTTCTTTTCTTCTTGGTCGGATTAAATTCTTTGTGGGTCTGCTTAGTTTTCGTTCTGAATCCACCTGAGCTGTTGAAACAGGTGGCAAAATCTCCTGTATTTCTTCTTCTGCTTTCAGTCCAGAAATACATGTCTCCTGCTTCTCAGCTGCAACAACAGACAGTTCACTCGGCAGTAGTGTTATTTTCGAAGGTTTATCAGGCCCTGCTGGATCAACCACTGAAGTCACGCAGTCCTCAAACTTGTGCTTGGGCAAATGAATGTTTCTCCTCTGCAACAAAACACCTGTACTTTTAAGATGCCGTCTTGTTTTTCGAGTTTCAGTGGTCACCTCAGGCTCTTGTGACTGCATAGGTTGACGTTCTGATGGAGCATTCATTGTCTTGTCAATCAGGACATTATGTATGCCATTTTGAGAGGATGTAGTTTCAGTGGCATCATCTTCATTGCTAGAGGTCAGTAACATCCTACATTTGACATTTTTTCTCAAACGACTTATCTTATCCTGTCCCATTTGATCTGAGGTTTTGACAGAATTTCTCATCTCACCATCTGCAGCATTATTAGTACCAACAGACACATTTGAGTCTTGGAGTGGTTGCATTGCAGAAAACCCTCTCCTCTTTTTCCTAACCTGAACAAATATTTCTTCGTCCTGGTTTACTTCCAGAGTGATGCCATTGTTTTTTACCTTTTTATTCCTCGCAGGTCTTCTCTCTTTAGCATTCTGTACATCACATTTCCCCCTGGCCTCCAAGTCTTTGTTTGTCTGAAGAGCTTTTCTGCATCTCTTTGGCTTCACTTCCCTGACAGTAGTGGTCTCTGGAGGGTCTGATATTTCAGCCAAGTGCTGTGTCCACTCCGTACTGTTTTCTAATTGTGATTCCTTCATCCCCACTTCCAAAGTCTTTGATCCTTTTGTTTTCACAAAAGAAGCCAGTTCAGTGGAAGGGGGTCCAGCCAACCCTGACAGATGTTTCTTTCTAGGGCTTTTCCTTGTGGCCATACGTGAAAAAGAGTCTTCCCTGCCAACTGTGCTTGTGTCTTTATCTATCAAATCAAAATCACAGGAAGCGCTAAAAGAGACTCCAGCATCGGGCGTGTTTGCACAAGTTTTGTTTGTGCTACTTTTATATTCAGGTTTCAAGAGGTTTGATTCCTCTTCTGAAAAGTAGGACTCATGACTATGTCCACAGGCTGTGTCAGTGCTTCGGGTCTGTCTCTTACCTGACAGATGATGCAGAACGATCAGCGGATCCGTTTGAACATTGGATTGCTCGGACACACAAATGGCACTTACAGAATTCAAAAGTTTCTCTGTGGACAGATTTGGTCTAGTCCTGAGGTGAGGACTCTGTGCTTTACAAGGACTGGCATTACGTGTCCCATCCTGAAGGATGGTTTGTGACTGGCTTGAAGGACTGTCTATCTGAGTTTCTTCATTTGGTGAAATCTCGCCGTGCATTTGAATATGATCCAATACTGATTCAAGGTTGTCACTTGTTGAAACTGTACAAAAATTCCATCTCTGTGCAACTCTGCTGCGTTTTGGAGCAGTGCTGCATTGCACCTTTTCCGAAGAAGGCCTTTTTGGAAACAATCCATTTCTACATTTATCAGTCTCTGCCTTTTCAGCATTTGACTCTATCAACTGTTCATGGCTATCAGGAAGTGTGATCAAGGATAGAGAGTCTCTGGGCTTAAAAAGCCGAACAGGGGTCATGACAAGCTCAGTTAAGCTAGCCATCTTGGATTTGAATGACTGTAGAAGTGGGCCAAACTCCCATCTTTTTATTGCTGAAGGGCTCTCTGGGGACTCCCTCTCCATTGGCTTCTGGTCATGGCTTTGCTCCTTTGCGGGGCTGCCATCTCCTAACTGGGAGCTTATACAGGCCGATACCAGCTTGTGGTTTTCACCTCTAAAATAAAGAAACAAAAGACATTTAAAGCATGTTTGCTGGCTAAGGTTACAGATCTTAATTTTCTGTCTGACCCAGCATCTCTCACTCTGAATATTGCTCCTCCATCTCAGCCTCGACTCCAGAGCTGGTCTGAAAACAAGAGAAAAAGAGAAATGGATTAAGACAAAAAGGTTTTGCAATCATTTTTTTTATTAATAATAAAAAGTTAAAATATCAAAGAAAATATTAATTATAGAAAAACTTGAAGACTGATTTTGCAGCAAAAGAGAATAAAAAAATAAATTAAAAAAAATAAAAATATGAAAGTAAAAATGTGTATCTAAATGGAGAAACTACTCATCCTTATAGTATTCTGAACAAAATTACATTTAAAAATGACAGAATAATATAAAACTACTAAAATCTTATAGTTACTGAGAGGTCATAACCCATGCAAAGTTTCACTGGTGTGCAGTTATTGCTGAACAATTCAGGATTATGGCTATGGTAGTTATTCACTAGGAATTTAACTATTAAACCTTTTTTAAATAAACTCGCAATTTAAAAAAAAGAACAGAAAATAAGCATACACCTAAGAGTTCATAGCTGATCAATATTAAAAGGCTTATACATTATTTTACAAAGTATATTTCACATGGAGAAAAAGAAAGGTTGTGTTTTTTTTAACAACAAACTCAAAAGTCAGTAACATCGGATATTAAAGTAAGTGAATTTAATTAACTTCATAGAAAGACTTCTCCCATATTTCCCATACCTATGGTTCACTTTTTGCTTTTGTGTGCTTCCAAATATATTTAGTTGATGTTAAACAACATAAATGACTTACACTGCAATGTAATAATTACTAGGAAAGTTTGGGCAATGAGAAATGTTCCTCCTCCGGTCACCACGTAGAGATCAAGCATTACTGGAATCATGTGATCACAGATCCAGTGTGTTGACTAGTGAGTGGCAGAACTAAATGATAAGGTGAAACACCCCTTTTGACTTCACAACCCACTGTCTACAATCTTCTCCCCTTTTTCATTTTTCTTATTTCTCTGAATGTCTTTCAAATGTGTGCCACAGTTAATCTGTCTTCCCTCCCTGACACCTTCATATTACTCTTATAATAGTAACACATTAAGTTGTGTTGCAGTTAACAAGGAGAACAGTGAAGGGAGTGCTGAGGGATGACAAAAACAACATGAAATTACCATAAGGTTTTCATCTTGTATGATGAGGAGCTCAAATGCTGAGGTTGTGTTGACTGAGCCTCATCACTGTGGAACAAGCATTAGCATTAGTTAACCACTTCACTTCTTCAATAAACACAAGTTCCAGTCACTAGAATTCAACAAGGATTCACAAAAGGATAGAAAAAAAATAGGGTCAACTAAATGATAGTTTGTTTTTTTTAATATATAAGTTAATTTATATCTACATTATACAGTTATTCACATTAACTGCATATCCCTAGCAGGAACCAGTACAAACTAGGGCTGCACGATTCTGGATAAATTGAGAATCACGATTTTTTGATCTCATATAGAGATCACGATTCTCCTACGATTCTTTATTATTATTATTACTATTAACATTATCATTATCACAAGTATATAAATTAATTATTTTATTTTGCAAGGATTCTTTAAATTGATCAAGTGTGACAAAGGCATTTATAACAAAATATTTCTATTACACACAATTATTGTTCTTCTGTACTTTCTATCAAAGAAACCTGAAAAAAATCTACTCATCTGTTTTCAACATAATAATAATAATAATAATAATAATAATGTTTTTTTGAACGGCAAAACAGCATATTAGAATGAATTCTGACACTGAAGACTGGAGTAATGATGCTGAAAATACAGCTGCACACCACAGAAATAAATTACATTTTAAAATACATTGAAGTGAAAGCAGTTATTTTAAATGGTAAAAATATTTCAAAACTTTACTGTTTTTGCTGTACTTTGGATCAGATAAATATAGTTTGGTGAGCAGAAAAGACTTTAAAAAAACATTACACATCTTATGGTTCAAAAACTTTTGACTGGTAGTGTATATATAATATATTTAAAACCCCAGTTTTTTTAATAATAGAATGATGAAAAAGTTGTTTAGATCACTGATTCAACGACTCACTCATAAACCTACTACACTTGTTTCATTTCTGGATGAATCAGCGTTTTTGAACGATTCTCTTGAATGAAAAATTAATTCATTGACAAATAAATTAAGACACTTGTCGCCACCTATTGGTGAAACAATGCAATCGACACAAACGTTATTTAAAGCGCAGTACTTTCAAAAGGGGATTTGTTATATTTTGATCGCTGCCATATAGACATCAATGTTTATATTTAAACTATGAACTTTATCCCAGTATTTCTGTGATAATATAAATGACTGTAAGACAGATATAATACTGTGTAGTTGAAAAGACTGTTTGTGAAGATGTTTCTTAACCAAACATGGTAAGAGCTCTCTCTGTGTCAGCGGCAGTGCGCGCACGGATTTGAATGATCCGGTAAGACTTTGTCAAAGGTTTAACAGACTCGGGGAATCGTTGTCTTTTAGAAATGAGATCGAGAGGGTGTCTGAATCGAGATCGCGATCTTTTAACGATTAATCGTGCAGCTCTAGTACAAACACTTGACTATTCAAGACTATTGACTATTGCATACAATAATAAATACTGAGGGTTGAAACTGAAGTTTGAGGGTAAACAGTGTGTATAGTAAAGACAAGGTATGCATAAGCAAAGCATGTCCAATTATATGATTACAAATCCACATATTAACTTAAAAAATTAAACATTTTTTAAAGTTAAAAAAAATAATAATAAATGCCTGTGATAAATACTTTATCATCTGCTCTTCAATATTACCTAGTATACTAAAAACCAAAATATTGATTAAATAATTAGAGGGATAGTGATTAATGAATTAATTATTAAAAGTATGTTAAATTATTTTATCATTTTACTCTCACTCATATCGTTCCAAACCTGTACCTGTATGACCGTCTTTCTTCAGTGGAACAACCAAATAACAACGTAGCCCATCGACTTTCATTGTGTAAAAAAATAAAATAAAATTTAAAACATTTTAAAAAAAGGTTTGAAATGACATGAGGGTCAAAAAAAAATATGACTGATTCTGCCAAGTCTCAAGAAGATATATATTACAAAATAATGTTTTGATGATAGTTTTTATGAATTTACATTGCATTTTTTGTACCTGTGTGAGAAGTAGGTAGTATTGTAACCTTATTGTAATAATATTGTCACGTGCATGTGTGTGTATAGACAGAGAGAGAGAGAGAGAGAGAGAGAGAGAGAGAGAGAGAGAGATGGGCGGATTACTTACAGACTGTAATCCAGTACTGACTAACATTACATGATACATTTTTAGTTATGTAATTACATTACACATTTTAGGAAATATAATTAGACTACTTTTTGATTACTTTTGACCAAACTTGTTTATCACATTGATTTAAGAAAATATATATAGAGTAAGAAAATATATAAAATATAGAGTAAGAAAATATATTTCATCTGTTATTAGGCCTACTAACAACATGACACGCATTAAATGATGTCAAGGTTTACCAAAGGATAAGGGTTTATGAGTTTAATGAAAAGCTTATAATTAATTAAATCAAAATGTAAAATTAAATTATATATATATATATATATATATATATATATATATATATATATATATATTTTAAAATCTCAGGGGTAAGCTGGGGTGGGGGTTCAAACTCTGAATTGATTTTTATCTATCTATAGGTATCTGTCTATCTATATATAAAATATCTTATAAAATGTACTCGTTCACGATCACAGAATGATGTAGTAACAGGTGTGTGTGAATACACCAGAACTGAACAGCGTGTAAGATTTCATTTCACCTGCTGACTTCTCAATCTCTCACTGAGCAATAGGACAGACAAATCAACACAACCGTCTCGTAACAAAAATACTATAAACAGAATTAGAACCGTTATTCACATTCAGTAGTAACAACAACAACAACAACAACAACAAACCGAAATCGAAACCCTTTCAGTTGTCACAGTATGGAGTTAGAATTGTGTCTTTATTACATGCGAGAAAATAAAAGATCTGAGAGAAAAAAAAAAGTTTGAGAGAAAAAGTTATCACACTGATAGCAAAAAAACATTTCATGAGAGAAAAAAGAATATTTGAGAGAAAAAGTTTTCATGCCAATAGCAAAAAATAATAATATTTGAGACTAAAAAAAGTTTTGAGAGAAAGTATTTTCTCATAGAACATAAAAAAATATACATTTGAAATTTTTTTAATTATTTCTGAGAAAAAAAAATCTCTCTCAAAATACTTTGAAAAAAACTCTCAAATATATATTTTTTGCTATCAGTGTGAAAATATTTTCTCTCTAAAAAAAAGTGTTTCTCTCGAAACGCTTTTCTTTGCTCTTGATGCAATTTCTTGCTCTTGTGTCAGGATTTTGCTTTCACTGTGAGAATTGTGTCATGGGCGGGGCCACGTTCCTATTGGCCAGTCGGGTGAGCATCGTCTTGTCTTGGGAGTCGAACTGAATCATTACACCATTGTTCGGTTCACCTGCATAGATGCCGCCTCTGCCTTATGGCTGGTTAAGTTGAGCACGGACACTACAATGTTTGGGTAAGATGATGACACACTGCTGGCTGAGCAAGTTCAGTATCACTGAAGATGAAACATTAAAAAATAGCACTCATATTCATGAATTTATGTGTATTATATTATTTGCTTGCTAATCGCCAGTGCTTTAAGTGGCCCAAAAGAGGTGCCGGTACTCTATTATAGCATATATATATATATATATATATATATATATATATATATATATATATATATATATATATATATATATATATATATATATGTTTTTTTTTTATGACTCCCCTCATCCCCATTGTAAAAAGAAAAAAACATAAAAAAAACAATGACAGTTGTAACAGTGAGTAAATCAGACCTTAACTCTAATGAGCTTAAACTTATTTTTGTTCACAGTGCCCGAACTGTCAATCACTCCTGTACGCGTGCATCACTGACTGTCCTCATCGCAGCTGCAGCAACTTGCGCTCTCTTCATCAAGCTTTAAAACAAAAAGGGGACAAAACGGTCGTATTGTCTTCGTGCATATGGATTAATTAGATAAATAAATAAATAAATTCGTGCCTAGCCGCCTACGGTATTTTTGTTTAGAACTTAGAGAAAAGATGCTGCAGCCAATGAGCAGCCGGTGGGAGCTGATTGAAGGACGACTCAACCTCCGCAGACAGTTTTCAATGTTTATCAGACAATAACTACTCAAGATTTTGCTTTAGTATAATTTTCGGGACAATTAGGGCCAGATTCGGGATTCTGGACAACAGTTTAGATTTCGGGACTGTCCCGAATTTTTCGGGATGTCTGGTCACCCTTCCTGAAAGAGCTGCTGCATTACTTCATTAGCTTGCGGCTGCCCTGCAAAGATATCACACAGTCTTGGTAAGGAGTCAGCAAGCGAGTCATCTGATTCTAACCGTGCTGTTCTTATAATAATCAGAGTCTGAAGCCAGGAAAGCATCAGTGTTGTTCACTGACTTTGAATATCACAGAACTGAGCGAGCGCGTATCACACGTTATCTCCGGCCACGCTGAGTTGTAAATGACAGCGGGAAAAGCGACGCAATCGCATGCGCTTTTCACTAGTGAAACTCAAGGGTTTATGGGTAATATAGTCTCCGCTCTCGGTGAGACGAATTATGTTCTAATGAGGGCAACAATTGATTATGGATGTTATGTTTATGGAGCAACAGCTAAAACCCATTTATTGAAGTTAGATAGAGTTAGTAATAAAGCATTGAGGATCTGTGCAGGTGTAATGAGATCAACACCAATTAAAGCAATACAGGTTGAGTTAGGAGAAGTGCCCTCAGACCTGAGAAGAGATAAAATCATGCTTACATACTGGAGTCGCTTAAGTGGATGTGGGTTTGAGAACCATGCTAAGAGCATTATTCAGGAATGTTGGGAGTATAGTTCTTTTAAAGGTAATGGTTTTGGATGGGTAATAAAGACTAAGTCAGAGGAATATAGAGTAAATAATATATGGTTTAACTCCCCTACACCTATCAGTAATATACCTATTTGGTTATTTCCAAGAACTGAGATAGACTTAAATATATTGGAATTAAAAAATGAATGGGAAGAGAGTAGGAAAGGACATATGGCAAGTCAGTACATAAGGAACAAATATTACAGTTATTTAGATATGTATACAGACGGATCTAAAGATGAAGAGGACAAGGTAGGAATAGGAATATATATACCAACAATGAATATAAGCATTGGGAAAAGATTACCCGATCAGGCATCAGTGTACACGGCAGAGATGATGGCGATTATTGTAGGACTGCAGTGGGTTGAGGAAGTAAAACCAGACAGAGTGGTGTGTTGTGTTGACTCTGTAGCAGCTCTTTATAGTATTCAAAATATGAAATCTAATAGAGAAGATCTAATGCTAGAAATTCAACAAAGTTTATTTAGATTACAGAGACTACGGATAGATGTGAGATTCTGCTGGGTACCTGCCCACACAGGTGTACAAGGGAATGAGGGAGCAGACAATATAGCCAAAAAATCAACTAAGATGAATAATGTCATAAATATACCTCTTGGAAAAGGAGAAGCTAAGGCGATAATTAAAAAAGAAATGTTAAAGAAATGGCAGGATAGGTGGGATGTGGATAAAAGTGGAAGGAAATATTACAGCTTGCAAAAATCTATTAATGCTCAGGGTGTGAATAGAAGTAACAGAAGAGAGGAGAGTGTTTTAACCAGGCTAAGGTTTGATCACACAGGGTTAAATAAAACACTGTTTTTAATGGGCAAAAGTCCATCAGATGAATGTTTGGAATGTAGGTCCAAGGAAGATGTAGAACATGTATTGCTATATTGTAAGAAATATAGAGATGAGAGGATGAGGCTAAAACAAAAGATCAGTCAGACAGGAAGGAAGTGGAACCTTGAAGGTTTATTAGGCACAACAGGAGATGGGGTAAAGGATACACAGAAAGCAGTTATACAATATCTAAAAAATATAGGGATATACAATAGGATATAGAATTTTTATTTAGTGTTTTTTTTTTATTTTTTTTTTTATTTATTTTTTTTTTTTGATATAAACTAGTACCAATGGATATAGCTCATGTTACATACTCTGATACAGTAGGTGGCGGTATGCACCTTTAAAAGTCATGGTTGCAATCTGCCAAAAAATGAAAAGAAGAAGAAGAAGAAGACGAATTATGAAGCTTGCATTGTGAAGGGCGCTCTGAAAGGCGGCAGCGAAGGCTAAAGATTAAAGCCTCTATTGAAACAGATGTCTAAATGAGCGTACCGGTACGTACAATTTACCTTGTCAGCTCTAGACTTCGGCTAGATGGTAAAAAATATTTAGAATAAGCCCCGTGTAGCTGAGTTTGCGAGCTATACATGCAGTGTAGCTAAACATGTAGTGCAACAACCATACAAAGACTATTTTAAACAAAACTAGGTGGGACACTTTCAAACGGTATATCAATCACTGCTCACTACTCACTAAATAAGGCGTGAAACTATCTAAATCAAAACATTAATTTGGCATTTGATTTAAACATAGTATAAGCCAGGTGAGTTTGCAAGTTTACCTAGCATGATGGCTGGTTAGCTTTACTAGCGATTAGCAGTGCTTTAAGTGGGCCGGTACACACCGGTACTCAGTACCGCCACTTCCAAATATAGCTCTTGAGCGTACCACCACCACTCCGTGCGCCCAGAACGTGCTTTTAACGTACCGGTACGCTCATTTAGACATCTGTTTCAATAGAGGCTTTAATCTTTAGCCTGCGCTGCCGCCTTTCAGAGCGCCCTTCACAATGCAAGCTTCCTAATTCGTCTCACCGAGAGCGGAGACTACATTACCCATAAACCCTTGAGTTTCACTTATGAAAGCGCATGCGATTGCGTCGCTTTTCCCGCTGTCATTTACAACTCAGCGTGGCCGGAGATAACGTGTGACACGCGCTCGCTCAGTTCTGTGATATTCAAAGTCAGTGAACAACACTGATGCTTTCCTGGCTTCAGACTCTGATTATTATAAGAACAGCACGGTCAGAATCAGATGACTCGCTTGCTGACTCTTTACCAAGTCTGTGTGTTATATCTGCAGGGCAGACGCAAGCTAATGAAGTAATGCAGCAGCTCTTTCAGGAAGGGTGACCAGACATCCCGAAAAATTCGGGACAGTCCCGAAATCTAAACTGTTGTCCAGAATCCCGAATCTGGCCCTAATTGTCCCGAAAATTATACTAAAGCAAAATCTTGAGTAGTTATTGTCTGATAAACATTGAAAACTGTCTGCGGAGGTTGAGTCGTCCTTCAATCAGCTCCCACCGGCTGCTCATTGGCTGCAGCATCTTTTCTCTAAGTTCTAAACAAAAATACCGTAGGCGGCTAGGCACGAATTTATTTATTTATTTATCTAATTAATCCATATGCACGAAGACAATACGACCGTTTTGTCCCCTTTTTGTTTTAAAGCTTGATGAAGAGAGCGCAAGTTGCTGCAGCTGCGATGAGGACAGTCAGTGATGCACGCGTACAGGAGTGATTGACAGTTCGGGCACTGTGAACAAAAATAAGTTTAAGCTCATTAGAGTTAAGGTCTGATTTATGCACTGTTACAACTGTCATTGTTTTTTTTAAGTTTTTTTCTTTTTACAATGGGGATGAGGGGAGTCATAAAAAAACATATATATATATATATATATATATATATATATATATATATATATATATATATATATATATATATATATATATATATATATGCTATAATAGAGTACCGGCACCTCTTTTGGGCCACTTAAAGCACTGGCGATTAGCAAGCAAATAATATAATACACATAAATTCATGAATATGAGTGCTATTTTTTAATGTTTCATCTTCAGTGATACTGAACTTGCTCAGCCAGCAGTGTGTCATCATCTTACCCAAACATTGTAGTGTCCGTGCTCAACTTAACCAGCCATAAGGCAGAGGCGGCATCTATGCAGGTGAACCGAACAATGGTGTAATGATTCAGTTCGACTCCCAAGACAAGACGATGCTCACCCGACTGGCCAATAGGAACGTGGCCCCGCCCATGACACAATTCTCACAGTGAAAGCAAAATCCTGACACAAGAGCAAGAAATTGCATCAAGAGCAAAGAAAAGCGTTTCGAGAGAAACACTTTTTTTTAGAGAGAAAATATTTTCACACTGATAGCAAAAAATATATATTTGAGAGTTTTTTTCAAAGTATTTTGAGAGAGATTTTTTTTCTCAGAAATAATTAAAAAAATTTCAAATGTATATTTTTTTATGTTCTATGAGAAAATACTTTCTCTCAAAACTTTTTTTAGTCTCAAATATTATTATTTTTTGCTATTGGCATGAAAACTTTTTCTCTCAAATATTCTTTTTTCTCTCATGAAATGTTTTTTTGCTATCAGTGTGATAACTTTTTCTCTCAAACTTTTTTTTTTCTCTCAGATCTTTTATTTTCTCGCATGTAATAAAGACACAATTCTAACTCCATATCACAGTGATGCCGTGTACGGTGAGAAAATAATATTGCAGTTCTGTTGTCAGGGCCACACATTTATTGATAGTAACTCGCGAAAAAAAAAAATTAACTTGCAAACTAACGTTTACTCATCAAATCGTTGAGCTCACTAACAGTCTTTCCTAACAGGCAGCACTGCGCTGAAAATCGGTGGAATTTGTTTTCTAGTATTTTGCCTGAAGACCAAACTTAGTGTAGAACAGAAGTATTACAAATTTCCTCGTCTTTTTAATGTGTTATAGCCACTGATCTATATATATCAGTGGTTATAGCTAGCCGTGCATTCAGCTCTGCTGTACCGAGAAAAGATCAAACAGCCTCGTATCTCACACACACTTCAGCAGAAAAACAAACTATAACCGCAGTCAAACAGATGCCCAGCTAAATTCTCAAAACACAAAAGACGAAACCATATTAAATATTGGGGAGTTACAGTCATTAATTATGTTGCTCAGCAGCCGCTTTATTAGAAATATAAGTTTCCAGACACTGGTGTGGTTTTGTGTAACGTTACGTCGTCGACGTAAAAAACGGCTAACTGAGCTACGCTGTTATCTGCGCACAAACCCGTCAAATTCATCGAATTAAAAGGGAATTTTACTATCTTGTACTTCAGATGTAAATGACAAAAACTGCACACTAACCTAAAATCGTTTGAGGGGAAACGTGCGGTGAGGCTGTGAAAGCATCTCCTTTAGCCGTTGTTTCTAAAACGATGTTTGAGTGACATTTCCATGCCGGACGGTGACGGTTCAGACCAGAGACAGTTCAGACCTATCAATCGGTACAAGTGTGTTCCCGGTCTGTCGAAGAACCAATCAAAACCTAGCAAAGTATGAGAATGTCCCGCCCCTCGGGTGGGGTCTAACATTTCAGCCAATTGTAAACGTGCAGCGTCAACGTACTGGCCAGTTAGTTTTCGTACTGGCCAGTTAGGAACTTTCATAAGGTGCGTTCCATTCGACAGGGTCCCTAAGCAGTGTTCACTGCTCCCTACTCCCTGAGCACGGTATTTCAGTTGAAGTGGACTTCACTGACAATAACCGCTCATTTGAAACGCCCTGCAAACGTAATCAAAGAAAATCACCGATGGGGTCGCGCAGGTTATGATATAAATATATAAGACTACATTCATATTTAAATTTTTATTTACAATCACATTTAAAATATGTACACTATACAATAAAAAATAAATGAGTACTATATAATGAAAAACGTATGTTTATTATACACTTTAATTGACAATTGCTGCTATTACTTGACTATTAACAGAATTGAAGCCCTGCTGTCATGCAAATATGAAAATAACTTTTATTTGGTTAACTGTATAGCCTATATCTGTTTTTAATAAATGGTCATATAATTGCATAGCGGTCTCGTGCGCCTTCTTCCTGCGCACCACCGTATAGTAAACACTAAGGTAAATAAAGTAAAATAAAGAAAAATTGCAGAGCCTTGTCTGCTTCTAGCCACTTTTACATTATCATATCTTTTTACAATCCGTAATGAATATGAACGAAGACAGCGCAGACGGCCGTTCTGACTGGTGATGACGTGCTGCGCTTAATGACAGTTGGAGGATAATCGCTCTCCACTTCCTGTTTAGTGATGTATCGATGTTCCCTTATTCCCTGTGCCGTGCTCAGTGCCCTTCGAACTGAACATGTGCGCTCCCTTCGGATTGGAATCTCACTTAAGTTGGCGGAATACCCTGTGAAGTCCACTTCGCAGTACACTTACGGTCGAACGGAACGCACCTATAGTTTTATTGGCATATGTAGCGCCCCGCGGTTTGCGTTTTGAATATGGTTTGTAGCAAACTAGTCTCTCTTTAAAAATCCGGTCACAATAGCTGTAACATTTATCCAGAACACCAGGTTGGATCCAGCCATAAAGTCTTTTATTTTAAAACACATCTTGTATCAAACACAGGAACACATTCTAGTGTATGAGTGTACATAAAACAAAGTTAAAGATTATTGAAGAGTAAACAATTATTCAGAGAAGCCCTCTCAGATGGGCAGAAGAAATCAAATAAAATCTGGAGCACAATTCATCAACAGATCATGTATAGAGTTCAAAGTCTATTCTCTTTGAGTTGTAGAAGGGGGCGTGTTCTTGGCCAATCTTCCTACAGTACACTCCATCCTTAAAGTAGCCCTCGTCTACCCAGTCCTGGAATAAAAGATACAGCCATTTCAGTCAATTGCCTATGTCAGACCACTCCAAACAAAAGAGCATTACTGAATCTGTCAGTGTTTACATTTTTAAAACCATTTAATATAAAAATAGCATGTGTGTGTGTGTGTGTGTGTCTTACCTGCATCTGTTGGCTGCTGAAGGGCCCATAGAGCTCAGAGTTTTCTTCATTGTCCCATTTGTATTCCCACATGACCTCATCAATCACTAGAAATAAACACAAAATATATGATTTCTAAGGGGTCAGCCATGAATCAAATAATCAGGAAAGACAACTGGCAGTAAAATTTTCCAGACTCATTATTTATGACCGTGAAAAAAGATTGCTACACTACTACAAATAAGAGTTCATATTTAAATTGCACCTAATCACGCTACCTTTAAAAAACACATCATTGTCCTATCACTTACCTCTGGTGTTGTCTTTATCCTCATCTTTGTCTGCACCATGCTGCTCATCAAAGTCCTCGCCGAACATGTCTAGCTCATCTTTTTCCTCCTCTAGCGTTTTGGCTGCCTTTCCTCGAGTCAACCCCTTCAGCTTGTAGGCCAGTTTTTCATACGTCTGCTGATAAATTTCAAAATCTCCAATCCCCACTAGTCTATCTGCCAATGCGGTCAGTTTGTCTAGTTTATCAGAATCTCTGTTCATAGTCTCTTTTTTCTCCTCCTCTCCTTCTCTCAGTCTTCCTTTCTTCTTGCGTCCTCCAAGACCGCCAAGTCTTCTCAGAGCAGCAGCCACTGTTTCTCCTGGCAGCATCAGCTCAATGACGGATTCTGTGAGCTGATGATGGCTGTATGCAGCCAGAGGGTCTTCTGCAGGTCCTTTCTCCTCCTCTTCCTCATCATCTTCTTCACTGTCTTTCCGCTGCTCCTCCCGCTTTATCTCCTCTTCTGCTTCGTCTTCATCACCAATTCTTCTCTTCCGCTTAGCGGCAAGGCCTTTCTTCTTTTTCACAGGCTGCTCTTTTATCTTCACCTGTGTGAAGAGATAGTATGTTTGAGGAAAACATTTCTCAAAAATGTGAACTTAAGCTTAAACTTATCAACTATTTCTCAAAATTTGTGCAATAAATTGTACCCAGTCGATATTGTCCAGCCAGTTGTCTCTGATATCTTTCTCTTTGTTGACAAAATAGTTTCCCTCTGAATCAAAGTGTCCCTCCTGCATTTCCTCCGTGAGATTAAATGGGGTGATGCGTACACCCTCATCATAGTCAATGGTTGCCATTTCCTGGCCTGTAAAACACAAAGAATGTGCAAGAGAAATATTATTTTATCTACTGTAAAACAGACATATAATACAAGCAATCTAGCTTTTACCGAATCCAGTGGCATTTCTCAGCCTTTTAAACAATCTAACAGAGAGACACTAAAGAGGTCAAGAGGAAGAGTGCATATAACATTTATTTCATAATCTGCCTGAGGCCAAATTATTATTCACACACCATCCACATCGTCACTGGCAAGGATGTCATATTTGCTGCTATTTTCTCCAACATCTCCTTCATCCTCCTCATCACTGTCCAAAGAGTGTTTCTCCTTAAATCTGGATCCTGGGCCACTCACACCATCGACAATCTGTAAAAAGACATCGGGATAAAGCAGAACAGAACATGAGGCAATTCACAGTACTGCAAAATCTGTTACATCAGAATAACAATATGCATGATAATAACAGGACACTTTGACAAAATCTATTAAAATATATAGAGTTATAAGAAGCCGACCTTCTTCTTTGGAGCATCTTCCAAAGTGATCTCCCCATCTCCATCCTCAAATGTCACTTTCCTTTTCGACATGCTAAAAGAGGCATAAGATGTGTGCACGGTGTACTGTTGAATTTTAATGCTCTTAACATAATGCTAATACTCCATAACACATTAAATTATTGAAACCTGTACATATGGAGTGGTTCTGAATTTAAAGACAGAGAGACTTCACAGGAGACTAGAGTGTACATAACCGTGTGGCCACATAGTAAACTCCATCTAAAATTTTATATTAAAGCATTAGGCCTATACTTAATGCACATTTTACAAAACCTCCACCATATATAACAACTGAATACAAACTAAATTTGGTATCACATTTAAAAGTATTTACACCACTGCTGCGCAATGCGCCAAGCTAATTGCTGCGCGCGTCCGTGCGGTGCGTGTGCTAGCTAACGTTAGCTAACGCATGAGCCATCTAAAACTTCAGCTCGACCGAGACAGACGCTTAACAGACAGGTCAACTATAAACCAACAGCAATAAGGTAGAATATTTAGTTACCTGAATGTTATTCTCCCCGCTGCGCCATTCAAGCAAACTACTAAAAAAAAACCCGGAACCGCGTCATTCGTAAGCTTCTGTCCGAGGCTCTATCGCCCCCCGGAGCCGAGGCTGTTCAATGACGCCCACTTCAGCGACCTCACGTCCATCACTTGACCTGCTTGGACATTTTACAAAAACCTCTTGTTTTAAGCTTCCAAATTATTGTTCTGTTATTATTATTTATGTAGTTAACACTGGTGTGTATGCTTCCCTGGAACATTGGATAGAGAAAAAACTCTTTATTGTAAACATAATGCGTCTCTATGAAAGCTCACTACAAAAAGGTGCACTTGAGAAGCAGAACAGTAGGAACTGTGAAAAAAAAAAACGCACGTCATATATTTTCTATATTCGATGAGAGCCTGAATTAGAAACATGACTCAGTAATATGCAGAGTATCAGTTTTTATATATTTGTAAGTGTATACTTTCCTCTTTTTTTTCCATGCATAAATTCATTAATCGGGGCTGTGTGAACGCGCATGTTGCTGCTATTTCATCATGAAGTCTAAAGAGAATAGGGCATCGGCTTTTGTTACCAGGAAGTGGCTCGCGTACTTTATATTTAAACACTTGCGAGTCCGGCGTGAGTGCGCGCGCTGGTAATACGAAACTTCTGATATCATTCTGTTCTTTATGCGATTTGCCGGGATTGGGGAGCGTGCCCTGAAGTGATGTTTTGCCACTAAGGTTGTATGTGATCCACGATAAAATCAACGGAAAGACATTGGCAAAAGTAAGTTGTTGCACCTGTCTGTCGGTACGTCACTGTTCCCGTCACAAACGTTTGATTATTCTTTTACAAAGCGCAAATTGCTGCTTCAAGAATGACACCGTGTTTACGTGGCAATATATTTGTGGCTGACTAGCAACAATACTAACAGATACCGCGAGAACCGGATAGACAAGTTATTCACGCATGATTTCATAATTACTGAGAAATACATGTACGCGTTTCATTTTTTTCTACAAATAATAAATAAAAATCTAATAAAAAAGAATGACAATGTCAAATATTATTTATCCATGGGTTTTAATCGGTTTTAATAATTTCTGTTGTTGTAAAGCTCGCTCGCCCGGTGTTCGCGCCAGGACACGGCTGCACGCCAGGTGGCGTTGTGATGAAGATCCATGAAAAGATTCTAACCCACTACCTGTCCTGCCCTTCACCTGTAGATAAAGAGGGATACCTCTACAAAAAGGTAGGTAGCTGGATATGTCAATTTACCCGTATAATATTAAATTAATCTAGAATGCTTGTTTGGAAAAGCTGAAGCATTTTAAGCAGTTTCGAGAGTGTTGTGATTGTCCGAGTTGTTTACGATGTCTGTCAGATTTGTTTACGGTGCTTAAGAAAGTGCTTAGGAACAGTGATTTACCTGTTCAATTCAAATTGGAAAATGTAAATGTTTAGGTTACTGTATAATTTCAAATATAATGCTAAAAGTAAATATAATAGTGGCAAGCAGGACTATATGATACCTTAATAAAATGGTTATTTTAAATGATCTCTAATAATAATCTGTTCAATTACCAATATTACAGAACAAACTAAAAATATATCACCCTCATATCTGTAAATTTGACCACAAATCTGGAACGGGGGTTACACTTATTTGATAGACACTTATTAAAAGCATTTCTTCATTAGTGACATTAATTCAGGTTCAGAATATATCATTCTGCTGTGCATTACAAAATATTTTTCACCGTTCGTCATCTCCAGTGTTTCTCTGTCCTGTACATTCTAGATAATGTTCTCCCTCTTTAAACAAGTCGTAATTGCAATGACTTCCTTATTCTGCAGAGAGAGAGGAACACCACGTACCTGCGCCGCTGGTTTGTGTTGAAGGGGAATCTGCTGTTTTATCAGGAGCGTCCAGGCGATCGTAACCTGTTGGGAGTGATTGTTCTGGAGGGTTGCCTGGTGCAGGCGTGTGAGACAGATGGTCAGTTCTGTTTCTCTTTGGTGTTCACTGGACCAGGCCTCCGCACGTATAGACTAGCCGCTGATGACCATCCCAGCCAGGAGAGCTGGATCGGTGCGCTGTTCTGCGCCAGTCACATCTACCTTTCCATGATCGTCAGAGACCTGGAGAGACGCTACGAAGGTGCGTTTATGTAAATGTGCTTTCTGTGTCTACTGGCTTGAACACAATTAACATGTCTGATTGTATTTTTTCATGCTCTTAACAAAACAGAAGCTAAAAGAGACAAAGGTCTTTGTGATTCCATCCAGACCTCTGAAGTGACTTCTACACCCAATAATATAATGGCTTCCTGGAACCCAGGACAACCCTATTTCATACATGGGACTTCCATAGTGCCCAGAGATGGGCGGAGCTACAGCACCAGTTCTGTACCACCTCCGTCTATGCCAAACACTCCCACCAGCTCTAGTCTTCATGCCCCTCCTATTCAATTCAAGACTACCAGTAAGCGATCTCCAAAGCTCTGGCCCAAGAGAAATGCTCATGTCACACCCTTAAATGGTCCGGCACCATCTTATGGGGAGTGGCCTGTTGTGGGCTTTGATCCTTTGGAGGAGTTTAGTAAACTGCATGAGCACTATGGAAATGAGATTAAGCAACTAAGAGCTGATTGGCTGAAGAAGAAGCGTGAGGAAGTGGGATACATTGAGGAAGACCTCATTGACCTTGGCTAGAGTAGTATCTTGACCTATCGCATATATGCAGTAGTTCATATTGTCGTCTTAATAGTAAATCTTGTCCTAAAACAGCAGACTGGTGAATGTATTAAGGATGCAGTAAATGTAATACTGCAGTAGTAGAATCCTGCTGTCTTTTTAATGTTATGAAGGGATGCAGATTAGCACTGTCTGACACTGATCTTGTGCATTTCTCATTTCCTCTCTGTGGTCTCTCAGCCTAGTTCCTTCTAGCTTGAACTGTTATAAAAGAGACCCAAACCACCAGTAGCGTCACCCCCATCTTTTAATCTAACTATGTGCAGACATTTACAGTAGCAAAATGTCTTATTGGATCCAAAGTATTTCATATACCTTCAAATGAAATTTGATTGGAGATTACATATTAGTTGTAGAGCTGTGAATGCTGGACAATAATTCATTTTTAATTTATTATTAGGTATTGAGGGAGCCTAATCACTAATGTGATTTTGTGAAGAGGGCAACACAAGTGGCTGTTTAGTTCTGCCTTACAGAACTTAATTCCCACAGTTCAGGAGGCTTCTTCTTTCTATTCTTCCTCTTTCTCAACGTCTCAATTCTTTGGGGATGTAGATGTGCCTTTTTTCTTTTAGTTTCTACTTCACTCAACACATTTGGAACATTTAACACGTTATTTAAAAAGCAACCGTTTTATATTGCAGTCATAACAGTAAACATAAAAATAAACTGTAAAGTTTGTATGCAGTAAGCATTTCAGAAATGCAGCTCTATACTGTAGGTCACCAGAGGGCACTGCATTTCACCCAACAGTATTACTACCTTTTATTCAGCCATGCTTCATTCACAGGGTCACTAGTTGCTTTACAACTGATATTTTATTATGTAATGTCATGTCTTATGTGTAATTATATATGGATGATATCAAGGTCTTCAGGATACAGGTAAGTTTTTTCTCAGGGTTGGAGCTAAACTCTGCAGGGACACAGGCCCTCCAGGATCAACGTTCCCCACCCCTTCTCTAATGTAAATTATAATCAACTCTGTAAAACAGGTTTAATTTAATAATAAGTTATATTTTGAGTGTATTTTAGCACTCAAAAAAAATATTGCACAGCATCAGTAAGAAAAAAAATAGTAGGGTTGTTTGATGTTAGTGTTGTTAGTATACATTTTATTTTACTCAACCTGTATTGTGAACTTGTGTTTTATTGTATCAATCAGATTAGAATAAAAGTCCTAATAAATTGTTCTGTCAAGATCTTATTTTATTTATTTTAATGTGGACAAAATCATCTCTTCATCGCCAGATATTTTGGGTTGTATAATGATTCATGAATTCACGTTATGAAGTTTTATGTGGATTCTGTGACATACATCAAAGCTTTGACAACAAAAAAACTACAGACTCCTTAAGTGTAGGATGCAACATGAAGCTCCTCATTTCAACCATAACCTCGGCACACTGCAGACTTCAGGTATGTCAAACCCCTACAGCGACCATGTGGCCTTTTTCACCTCCTCCGGATTCCAGTCATCTCTGCCATGATAAACAGCTTTGAAGATACATGTCAGAGAAGATCACGTTACATGTAACATGTCCTGTACGTATAGACATGTACACTTTGACAGTCCATAAACAAAACAAAGATGACTGACACAGTGACCTACACTATGAAGATGCTAAATCACAGATGTACAGTATACACAACCTGATTGGTCATCAGTCAGACAAATTGTCTTGAAAATTGTCTACAATGAACTTAAGAAAATCATTCTGACATGAAATATCTCATATCAAGGCCTACTCTTCCTCTGACCCAGGCTTTCCTTCCCTCTCTGTTGATCTCTCATACTCTTTGAATGCTGTTCCACCATATATAGTTAGAGGAGGGGTGTATCAATATAGCATAGGCTATACCATCTCTAATTTGAGAACCAGTCTAATCGTTCAGCTGCTTTTCCAACGACTGGAAGAATTATCAGTGTATGGGAATACAAGAATATTAAATTATTTATATGTATGCATTTCCTTTTCAAGTTTATTATTACCTTAATCTTATCAATTTCTACAGATTGCTTAAATTGAACAATGAAAGATCCAGGCAAGATCTAGAAAGGGGAACAAGACATGTAAAGGACAGACTCACCAGGTATCAAATGAGCCTAAATGAGGAAAATAATGCAAAACAAACTCTTGGGAGTGCTAGAAGTGGACAAGGAAGTGACTGATGGATTAAACAGAGAAGAAAAGGAGAGCGCAAGGAGCAGACAAGTTTGTTTTGCTATTTTGGTCACTCCCAGCTGTCTGTTGCCCCCGCCTTTCCAAAAGAACCTGTATTAAGCCTCAGATTTCCCCTCACGCGTGTCCCATACCAAACCCTCTGTGGGCTACATTGTGCTGCTGATCATCTCAAACTGAAAGAAAAGACGATAATGAAGTGCCCATACACAGAGCAGCCTCCCTTGTACCATCACAAACTGCGTCTTACAGTGACTGCAGAGTGACCGAGCGAGGTCAAAGAGCTCCAGGGAGAGAGTGCTGAATTTGGGCATGGCCATGTGGCGGGTGAGGTGGGTGAGGGGACTTGGACACAAATCTTATGGTATCACTATACTAGGAAAGGCATTAAAACCTATTTTTGATTAGCACTGATTTGGAAAGAGGTGACAAGACAGCAAGGGTTAAGACGCCACCACAATCTCTTATATATCAGACATGGGCATGTACACATATATGAACAAGATAATCATTAGCTCCTAAAATCTCAGGATTTACATCAATCAGTATCTATGAATCCAACCTCCCCCATCCCAACCCCAGGATTCAGGTGTAACACTGAAAACCAAATATTGATCCTCCACTAATCTAAATGGGGTGGGAGTCGAGTTCAGATTGCTTGAGTTATGTGATTGTGCGAAGTTCAAAGAGTCCCATACGTCTCCATGTCCTTATTAGTCTACGTGAGATACGCAGACCGCTGCCATCAGTATCAGATTCATCCAGTTCCAAGACTCCAGTAGCTATTTCTGAGCACTGTAAGACGATAGTGCATCCCACCCTGTGTTCCTTCATCACTTTACCCCTAGCTCATCTCTCTCCCCTTTCATAGTTTTCCCTGTCCCTATTTCTTCCCTCTGTCTTTTTCCCAAGCCACACTTAAGGATGGCTCTATATTTAGCAAGGGGCCTTCGGCAGTATATAAGCCGCACAGGAACAAGTCAATACGCGCCTTCAGTCTTCACTTCTTGAGCTTCTTAGACTTCACACATACCGTCTCAGCATGGTGAGTAGCCTGAAGCTTAGATGTTACCTGGCCACACCATCTAGGTGGACACATATGAGCCAAGGACATAATGCCTCAGTCTCAGCAGGGTTGAATGGAAGAGAGCTTGCATTTTGAATCAGCGCCTGATTCTTGGATAATTGAACTGTGGACTTTAACAGGATTTGATAAACTGGGCATTTTTTTTCTGAAGCCGTTCTTTCTGAACCTGTGCTGTTGGAACCAGGACCAGCAGTTATAAACCATTAATCTGAGTGGTTTTGTTTTCTCTTGCCATGAAATATGGAATTCATTAATTTATTTAATAAGTTTATGTGAGATGTAAAATTAAGAAAATATAGAATATTGCAAGTTTCAGAAAGCATAATATGATAAAGCTAATGAATATGGTTTTGTTAATCAGTGAGGAAAGACCTTTGCACAGGTCATTATTTGGATGTATATCACATGTAAAAAAAAATGTGTGTTTTATTACAATGTGGGTTAACAGGGTTTTATTAACAATAAATATGTAAACATGTATTACGAATGAGAGTCGTGTGTCTATAAGCTATATGTGGCACTGCAATGTGAGTGTCTGATTTTCCGTTTTTCAAATTATGCACATAATACGCACTATTCTACTGTACTTAATGTAGAAAATTTTTTCTCTTTCTTTCTAGGCACCCAAGAAGGCCAAGAGGAGGGCAGGAGGAGGAGAGGGTTCCTCCAACGTCTTCTCCATGTTTGAGCAGAGCCAGATTCAGGAGTACAAAGAGGTAAAAAAAAAAATCAGATCTTATCATGTTCACCTGTACTTACACTTTCATTACAGGATTGGCTTAATTTTTAACACAATACAACAAACATACCAATTTACCTGTGTCAGATACATTGGTACTAAATAGACGTCATATTTTTAAGTAATTTATATATATAATATATATATATAATAATCTTGTCTTTTTGTCTTGTCCGCTAATATCCCCCCCAAAAAAATATATATATAACATTTCTTTTCTGATGGCAGCTGAAGATCATAGTGCATGCTAGAAGAACAGAAAGAGATCATGTGAATTATATGGAAAAAAAAAGAGAAAAGAGAAAGGAAAATGGAAAAGTGGACCTTGAAATGACAAATAATGCACAAAAGACCAGAAAAAATGTACCAGTTGACCATAATTTCGGTTCTTAAACATTGTGATTATTCTAAATTAATATCGTTATCTCAGACACTAAGTTAAAAAGTATGTACGCACATGCTAAATGGGTGAGGTGACTGGAATTAGCATCAGGCTAGTGTGTGACTGAGCTATGTAAGGATATGAAGTGGTTTGAATGGTTTATTAATAAATGATGCAGCCTTCTCAAGTGCCTCTTCAGGAATGTCTGACATTACAGTTGAGATCGACTTGACACGTATCCCAGATGGAAAGAAGGATCAGCAAGGGTCTCTGTGGGGGCCAGGTGGGAGTTAGCAGCTGCTGCTCTTCAAGCCCCTTCTTGAGTTTCATGTTACTGATAAGAGATTTACTGTCAGGGAAGAGAAAAAAGATACAAGGGGAAAATTTCTTGTTAAATAGACTCTTTAGTCATTTGTTTACAACTAAGAGCAAGCTCATTTTCATAAACCACAAACTCCTGTAAAAATGTGCTTGTCTTTTTTTTTTCTGTCCTGCACGTGTAGGCTTTCACAATCATTGACCAGAACAGAGACGGTATCATCAGCAAAGACGACCTTAGGGACGTGTTGGCCTCAATGGGTGAGTTTATGTCTTGTGTAATCTTGTGTCCTTTGTAAATATATCCATGCATGTGTGCTGACCGTCCTTGTCTCTCTGCAGGCCAGCTGAACGTGAAGAATGAGGAGCTGGAGGCCATGATCAAGGAAGCCAGCGGCCCAATCAACTTCACCGTTTTCCTCACCATGTTCGGAGAGAAGCTGAAGGGTATGCAAAAGGCCCTTTCTCTGGCTGTTTTCCCTTCAGTTTACCAATCATTGTTGTATTCAGTCAGTGTAACTTGCTTCCATTGTCTCTAAAAAGGTGCTGACCCCGAAGACGTCATTGTGTCTGCCTTCAAGGTGCTGGACCCAGAGGGCACCGGCTTCATCAAGAAGCAATTGTAAGCATATATTAACTCACTTTTTATTTCTATGTGCAAAATGTTTCCATGTCTAACTGCTATTCGTTATCTCTCTTCCCAGCCTTGAGGAGCTTCTGACCACTCAGTGCGATAGGTTCTCTGCAGAGGAGGTGAGATCACATGATGCTCTTCATAGTGTTAAATCAGCACGAAATGGCCATTCATCTATTTTCTAAACGCATGTTATTAATCCTTCCAATAAGTTAGTTCAATAAATTCAAGTCCCCGCCCACAATTATTTCTTCTTCAATTATCCTTTTCCCTTGGATGTATGTCACAATGCATAAAAGACCTGTCACTATTTCTGTTTCATTGCAACTTTAATCAATTTTTCTGGATCAGATTAAATCTCTAAAATGAGAACTGGTTAATATTTATTTAATCTTAATTCTTTGTTCGTCATCCATCAGATGAAGAATCTGTGGGCCGCCTTCCCCCCAGATGTTGCTGGCAATGTTGACTACAAGAACATCTGCTACGTCATCACACACGGAGAGGAGAAGGAGGAGTAAACGCTCGTGGAGACAAGACAGAAAATGAAGAGATGAACGTGCATCCCTCACTGCTTTACTCTCCCAGTCTGTTCTCTGTCCTCCTTCTCTTACTTTGTGTTTCTTCCTCCCTTTCTTCCTTTCCATCCTCTTTGTTACTCTCAAGCACTTACTCTCTCCATCTCTCCAAAGACTTGTCTCGCTGAGGCTGAATTGGGAGGGCGGAGAGGCTCATGACCACAGTGTCCGTCAAGTGGGGACAAGGGATTGTTTTCAATAAAATGAACATCAATACTGTATCTCTCACATGCTCTCTCTTTCTCTCTGTTTCTCACTCATTACCCATGACCACCTCTCATGCATGAAAGTTGCAGCATCTTCTGCTGTTTGAGGGTTGAAGACTTCTATAGCTTGTGGCTGAACTCTCTCTCTAGATAAATGCGGAAGAGTGCTCAATGAGGGAAATGAGGCAAGATTGAGTGATCTCACTCTATAATAGAGGAAACAGTCATCATTTTTGTTTCTTTCGCTTGACAGTTCACTAAAAAGAAAGACAAAATGAGGGTTTTGTACCAAGAGAGAGCTTTGCCTCCTAAAAGTGATGGCAAGCTCATCACAGAGAGAGAGAGACAGACTGTCAATAGAGAGGAGAATGGGGACTGCAGAGGAAAGAAAACACATCCTCTTCACTCCCTCTCTCCCCTCCTCTTTGCTATTTCTCTGTCCATGTTTTTTTTTTTTTTTATCTAACCTTTTGCTTTCTGCATCTCGGCCAGCTTTGCTCTGTCAGAAACTCTTCTGTAACCAATAAAAAGACACAAACTGTGAATAAAACATCTTTTTGTAATGCTGTGTCTGCTGGCTATGTGTGACAGGTGGGATAAAACAGAGAATAGAGATGGTAATATAAGTTAAGGAAGATTACATAAGACTGCAGGGCTATGATGCAGTAAATCACAAGGGTGACCAGCAGTAGAAGAACATACTGAGAGCATGATAAAGCTATCTGCTGGACAATGACAGTTCTACAACGGCAATAATAGCACAGCTAAGCCGCTCCGTCACTATCACCTTCACTTTCACATGCTTCAAAGAGGTTTTTTAATATTTTAAGCATTAACTGCTCGTTTTCTAATTACTGACAGAGAAAAATGTTCCAATTTGACCAGAAAAGCATTTGTTTAAAACTGTTAAATTCTGATTGAACATTTAAACCATTACAATTAGTTTTATACCTTTATTAATTAAAAACTAAGAGGCCAAACTACAAGTTGACGTAGATATTAAAGGTCTTAAATCAAAAACTGATTTGTTTTATTACCTTCTCAAGCATATTTACAGTTTTGTTCAAAATAATAGCAGTACAATGTGACTAACCAGAATAATCAAGGTTTTTAGTATATTTTTTATTGCTACGTGGCAAACAAGTTACCAGTAGGTTCAGTAGATTGTCAGAAAACAAACAAGACCCAGCATTCATGATATGCACGCTCTTAAGGCTGTGCAATTGGGCAATTAGTTGAAAGGGGTGTGTTCAAAAAAATAGCAGTGTCTACCTTTGACTGTACAAACTCAAAACTATTTTGTACAAACATTTTTTTTTTCTGGGATTTAGCAATCCTGTGAATCACTAAACTAATATTTAGTTGTATGACCACAGTTTTTTAAAACTGCTTGACATCTGTGTGGCATGGAGTCAACCAACTTGTGGCACCTCTCAGCTGTTATTCCACTCCATGATTCTTTAACAACATTCCACAATTCATTCACATTTCTTGGTTTTGCTTCAGAAACAGCACCCCACAAGTTCTCAATTGGATTAAGGTCTGGATATTGGGCTGGCCACTCCATAACATTAATTTTGTTGGTTTGGAACCAAGACTTTGCCCGTTTACTAGTGTGTTTTGGGTCATTGTCTTGTTGAAACAACCATTTCAAGGGCATGTCCTCTTCAGCATAGGGCAACATGACCTCTTCAAGTATTTTAACATATGCAAACTGATCCATGATCCCTGGTATGCGATAAATAGGCCCAACACCATAGTAGGAGAAACATGCCCATATCATGATGCTTGCACCTCCATGCTTCACTGTCTTCACTGTGTACTGTGGCTTGAATTCAGAGTTTGGGGGTCGTCTCACAAACTGCCTGTGGCCCTTGGACCCAAAAAGAACAATTTTACTCTCATCAGTCCACAAAAATGTTCCTCCATTTCTCTTTAGGCCAGTTGATGTGTTCTTTGGCAAATTGTAACCTCTTCTGCACATGCCTTTTTTTTAACAGAGGGACTTTGCGGGGGATTCTTGAAAATAGATTAGCTTCACACAGACGTCTTCTAACTGTCACAGTACTTACAGGTAACTCCAGACTGTATTTGATCATCCTGGAGGTGATCATTGGCTGAGCCTTTGCCATTCTGGTTATTCTTCTATCCATTTTGATGGTTGTCTTCCGTTTTCTTCCACGTCTCTCTGGTTTTGCTCTCCATTTTAAGGCATTGGAGATCATTTTAGCTGAACAGCCTATCATTTTTTGCACCTCTTTATAGGTTTTCCCCTCTCTAATCAACTTTTTAATCAAAGTACGCTGTTCTTCTGAACAATGTCTTGAACGACCCATTTTCCTCAGCTTTCAAATGCATGTTCAACAAGTGTTGGCTTCATCCTTAAATAGGGGCCACCTGATTCACACCTGTTTCTTCACAAAATTGATGACCTCAGTGATTGAATGCCACACTGCTATTTTTTTGAACACACCCCTTTCAACTAATTCAACTAATTGCCCAATTGCACAGCCTTAAGAGCGTGCATATCATGAATGCTGGGTCTCATTTGTTTTCTGAGAATCTACTGAACCTACTGGTAACTTGTTTGCCACGTAGCAATAAAAAAATATACGAAAAACCTTGATTATTCTGGTTAGTCACATTGTACTGCTATTATTTTGAACAATACTGTATTTATTGGTTAAGGCTTGTAATGCACAATCAATCAGACAACGCAGCAAAAAAACAACAACGTTATACAAGACCACCTTGTCAGGGTTTATCGCTTTACGTTACTCTCACTTGGAGTGAGTGTCATACGAGCAATTACTGCATTAGGCACATTTCCACATAAGGTTAACACTCATAAGGGGAAGAACCCTTTAGATATATATCCAAGCACATGACGTGTGAATCATGTAACCCGGACGTGACACAAAACCTCAGTTTCGTCGTGAGGTGATGAATTCACTGTATCAAAATAGTCCCACGTCACTTAAAATAACTCATTACATGAACAGAAAGAAACACACGCGAGGGAGATTTTAATACATTACGATTTATTGTTCTTCATAACTGTAATTATTAAATACACTGTGAACTTCCTCCTCTGCAGTTTTAGAACAACTGTCTTCATCTATGAATTCATTTCATTCTCAACTGTAAATGGTGTCATGTAAACATAAAAACAAGCAGGAGACATACAAAGGACAGGATGAGAGAACGAACCTAAATACATTAAAACGAAAATGATTTCAAATGATTTTTACAACAATCCTACAGCATACATTGGGTCTTATTCACCAATGCATAAATTAAGACAAGGCAAACTACTTTAAACCCTGACCCAGCTGTCTCAAGAGTGTTAGTAAAGCAACACTGGATGGCCTTGCATTAATCATTGGTGAGCACAGCGTCCGAACCGTTTCAAGTCCACCTGTCGCACTCTCGGGTGGCAATAGAGACCAGATGGTGTTAGTGAATGTGGCCTGACAGGCACAAAAACCAGGTCTATGCTAGTGCTTGGAACTTAAAACAAGACACCTTTCCTTCAACATATCCAGTGCTGCTGTCAACAGTGAAGGGAGCCTGAGCCACCTGCTGGCCACAACATAAATGTCAACATCTACACTGTGCCATAGTTAGGAACATAACATTTGCATAGACATCATTTGCTTGTTTTCCATTTGAACAGTGGTGCCTTTAGACGAAGCAAAGCCCACTGAGGTCAGGAAGGGTATCCCTGAAACCCTGTGTGGTATTGGTTTGACCCCCTGCAGTCGAGACTGAACAAGTTCAGTAAACACAGGAGACACCATTAAAACATTGACATGAGTATTTGGCTACCATCTGCAACCTAGAAACCACTTCAGGTCTCTTCTGTCTTGAAAGAAAATACTTTATATCAAGTAGGAGTTTAGTAAGTATGGTCCAGTCACCTGGTGAATGTATCACAATAATTAAAAATACTGAGGGGTCAGTGGATTACTTTGGAGTTTAATTCACTTCAGTGTTCACGTCACATCAACAGTAACACTGTTCGGGAGAAGCTTGTGTTAAGGGTTGTATTTTACATGTTTTATTAACACAACAATGCCTAGAATACATTTTATTGATGCATTCCTTTTCTCTCCCAACTCTTTGGGATCACTTCCCCCTTCAATGGGGCATAATAATAATAATAAAAGATCAGAATGAAATAATAATCAGTATGAAGTCGCCATCTCCCGTAACACAAATACTGCAGTACTATTAGACAAGCTAGTGATTATAACATGTCTAAAATAAATAACTGCTTGTTTTTGTTCTCCAGGATGTTGGCAGAAAAATGTGCAAAAATTATTTTCAGCGCTTAACAATAAAATAAAAATAAATCCTGTGATTAAATGCATCGCTCTCCTCAAACCAAGCTCACTGCCGTTCCAGTCTACCAGGCCTCTGCAGTGCATACTTGCGTAGAAAAATAAAAAATCTAATTCAAACCAAGACTAATAGAAGCTATAATATAGTATATGATTTCATCCAATTCAATTAATAGTTTAAACATCACAATATTACAGCCTGAAGCCAAGAGCTTCAAAGGTCAAAGGTTAATGCTACGGTGCTGCACCAAACCGTTCCCATCCAACAAGGCGCAGACTTCAAGAGTTGTGTGAGCTGGATTAGCGACTGCCCTACATTAATGAACCGATCAAGGTTAGTGGTGAAAATCAACAGGTCTCAGTGCATCAATTTATTAAAATCCTAGTCTAAACTCTACATCCATATCAACATCAAGATAATTAACATAAAAAAAAAAACACAGATATCTGGAGTGACTGTCACGCTTTGCAGAATTTAACGTTTACTGCAGTTTATGTGATGCAAATTTATTTGAAAAAGAAGATAGAAAAACAACAAATAAGCTCGACGTCAAAAGGAATTTTTGGGTGAGGCCGTGTCTTTGAGCGGAGATAGACAGGTTCACTTATCATGAACAGTTTGAATTTCTTTTTAATAATTATGTTAACTTAAATATTCAAATTTACTTCTTTAAATGGGGAATTAAAAGTGGCTATTAATTCCCCCCCCCCCCCCCAGTCAGTTCAACTTATCTCCTCCACTCCCCAACATTTATTAATTCCTCTGAGAAGTGTGCGACTTTAAGGACGAGCTCCCTTGAGAGACTGAAAAGAGAGAAGAAAGACGAGAGCTTCATTACACTGCCAAGGCACAGACATACAAGAACAAACCAACACACACTAACAATCAACAGAACAATGAATAAATAGGTCCTCCAGAACACTCAGAGATAAGTTATTACCAGTGACCGCCATGCTTTTCTCGCCACAGAACAGTTTTATTCGGGTATTCTGGTTGAGTAAGCTCTCAGGTGATGGACAGAGGGGGATTGTGGGGCTGGACTGGCACAGATGGTGCTAGGGGTCTATGTACACCATGGCACACAGTACGACAGAATTGACTACTAATTATATAGCTGATCTCATCAATCAGATATCCACCTCCAAAAAAGCAACAATAAAAAGGCTAAGTAATAAATGCTTCCTGTTTGGTCATTGGGTGAAAGCACAGTGCAGACGAGATGATGAGAGACGTGGGGCAGATGCCGTGATCCGGTTTTCCTTGTGAAATCAGTACTAGAGATGAAATGGACATTCCACGCTCTCACTCTCTGTACCAGTCTGCAGCCGTTTTGATTCCTTGTCCTCTTTTTTTTTTTTTTTTTTTACCATTCTCACACCTTCCTCTTGCCGAGTGAACGACGGGGCAGGAATTAGGCCAAATCTTTTGCTGCTGCGGCTCCGTTCTTTTCCTCAGGCTCTGCTCCTCCCCCTTTGTCTTTTTTCTTACCCCCCTTCTCCTTTTTCTTCTCTTTCTCGCCTTTCTCCTTCTTCATCTTTTCTTTCTCTGTTTTCTCCTTCTCTTTCTTCTCCCGTAATTTTTGCCTCTCCTCCTCTTTCTCTCGCTTCTTGTCCTCCTTGGTTTTCTTTTTCTTTTTCCCATCTTCCTCCACTCCCGTTTTTGCGGTTTCTGGGCAAGGTGGTAATGGGGCGTTGTTCGCGGTGGGTGATGGGATTGTGGGGGTGATCTGTTCAGAGACGACTTTAGGTGACGGCTGGAGCATCTGTGCGCTGGACGCGTGTGCGGTTGGAGCCGGTGGCGTGGTAGTAGATGATGCTGTAACTAGCGGACTGGGCCCATGCGGCACTGGTGGCCGCCCACTGGCTCCAGCGTTAGAGGCAGGTGGCACAGGAGGTTTTGAGGCCACTGCATGGGTTTCGTCCCCGAGGGGCTGCAGTGGGACGAAATCCTGGCCAAATCTGCCAGAAGCAGAGCCCTTCTTGTTATGTGAGTGGAATGGCATCTTGGACTTTCTAAGACCAGCAAGCGACAGGAGGCTTGATGATGCACGTAAGGGTCCAGGGGGAGGGATGTGACTCGCCAGGAACGACAGGCTGCCGCCAGAGCTGATCGCAGCAGCTCGCTGTTTCTGCTCAAAGATGGCCCGTGTTCCGTGCAAACGGCGGCCCGGTTGGTGAGTCAACTCTCCACGAGATACCCGCCACTTGCGCACCTGAACACGGCACTCACTCTCAATGAGGGACTCCGTCACAGACAGAGAGACCACCTGAAAACAGAGTAGAGAGAGAGTATGAGGAAGGATATGGCATGTTCTACTGCTACTTCTCTATAGCGTGTTCTCTCGTAAGAGCGCGCACCTCTTGCACCAGAACTTCCTCTCTGATAGATTCAGGTGGGATGTTCCTCAGTCGCTCCATGGTCTCGTACATGCCCTGCAGCTCCCGGAGCTTATCCACAGACCCCAACATCTGCTTGAGTAGCACCAGACCCACCCGGAACACAATCTTCACTCCTGACAAACAACACACACACACGTTTCTTTACATGCAAGGATGTACCAGAGTTTAAAAGTTCATTTATGATGTCACAGAAGATTTCTCTCTCAAATAAATGCTGTTCTGAACTTGATTTCACTTTCTGTTTCTTTTCATAGAATCCTGAAAGAAAAATGCATCACGGTTCGCATAAAAATATTTAAAATAAGAAGTTTTTCTTAAGCATCAAATCAACATATTAGAGTGAATGAAAGATTATGGGACACCGAAGACAGGAGTAATTGCTGCTGAAAATTCAGCTGTCATCACAGGAATAAATTGTTTATAAGTTACAGGAATAAACAAGACAAAAATAAATGGCTGTTTTAAATTGTAATAATATTTCACGATATTTAAGCTCCAATAAATGCAGCCTTAGTAGGCATAAAAGATCTCTTTCAAAACCTTTAAAAAAACATTACCATTATATTATATTATTTCATAATTTGAAGTCATATTCAATTTAAACATAGAGAAGTAATTTGCACAAACATAACGATTTTTAACTCCATACTTATCGCAGGTGCTTTTATTCTCTAATGTGTCTGACTGACCTTCACAGAAGAACATGTCCCAGACATGCAGGACACAAGACCAAGGCAGTGTTCGGGAGAAAATGCACATAAACCACTCTGTCATGTACAAGATGGGGTCGATCTTAAATTTCTTCAGGTGCCGGTAAGCCATGGGACAAACTCTCCTCAAAAGAGAGAAAAAAATCTCTCCGTCCAGCTGAATGGCTTCCTGAGGGACAGGAGAAGAGAAGAAAGAAGAGTTAAAAAAAAAAGAACCCTCTTCTCTGATCCAGAAAAGAGTCGCTATGAGTACTCACCAACCCAGCACTGTAGTATCCAGGCAAGTATTTCTCACAGATTTGCACCAGGCACCAGAAGGCTTGCTAGAAGAAAATGACAGTGAAGATGGTGACAGTTTTATATCCTGTGATATTCCAGTAAGTCATAATTTCTTTCCCTGCTGTTGTTTTTAAAGAAAAACATCCTAGCAGAGCAAAATAGACAGCTTTGTTAAAGCCTGTCTTACCTCAGCCGGCATGTGCATGAGCAGCACGGCTGCCACTGGTGCCTGGGCCTGACAGTAACCCTCCTCTGGTCGATAGACGGTGTAGGCCTTCAGTATACGGTACAGATCCTGCTGCCTGAGAACACACACACACACACACACACACAGAGACAGACACACAGACATTAGGTAAAATGAACTGATTAATGGAAGTCTGGATAAAAACTGCTGATATTTATTTCTGTGGTATACATGTAAAAGATAATACTATTATTATTATAACTATTCATTGGTATACTGTTTGAATTGGGAAAAACATAATTTGCTTAGATATTAGGCATAGATATATCCCCAAATACATTAAAGAAAAAATTAGAAGCAGAGGTGAAGTAAAAGCGTTGGGAAGTATGAAACAAAGGCTATCTGGTATCAGTATGCACACTACGCAGTGAATACAGACAGATAATACAGATAATAGACTAAAAACAAAGAGGGACAAAATCCCTTCCTTCAGTTTCTCAGATTGTGCAATGTTCTAAATAAAAGCCTTAGATTGCCCTTTCCCTTGATAAAACCCTCATCTGCATTTACCCATGTCCTCCCCGAGCAGCAAACATCTCGTGGAATGGGAACTGCCTGTGCAAGTCCTTCTCTATGATGTCCAACCACTTCGGATCTCCCTGCTCTTGCTCCAACTCCTGAGAGACAAGAAAAGTGAAACAAATATAAGAAAGTGTATAAAAAAAAAAAAAAGGAAAAGAAGAGTGTGCTGAGCAGATAAACTGAGATTTACATGACATGTTAAGTACATACAAGAAGATTTAAAAGGTGAGACAGAGCTCCAGATTGTTTGACTACTCTTCTTGACAGTGTAATAAAGTGCAGCAGCATATGAACTTGGAGGAAGTTGATTTAGCACCACGACTGTCTTCACAGAAGATGTATCAAACCTGAGCGTACATCAAACTTTCCCGGATTGGAATCGAGGAGCTCCTGGCTGTTGGAGAGCAGCTGCCAGGCTTTAGATCGGAGTGAAGAGGGGATTCCTTTCCTGCAGCGCATTTTCACCTGCAGCAGAAAGAAAACATAACTCAACATGTATAAACCTTCAAATGCACAGCATTTCCTATTCCTAGTCAGTTATGCCTTCCATGACACTTAAAGTGAGAAACAGACCTTTTGAAAGCGTCGTGATACCCATTTGTCCCAGTTTCTGAACATGTCCAACCATTTCATCTCTCTCTGCCTCGCCACGGCCACAGCGATCTCCGCCTCACTTCAACACAGAGAGGGATTCATAAACACATACACCACACACAACAAATAAACCTATAAACACCCACTCATGCCCTGAGATAATGTCGAGCTTACAAATGGCTCAAAACCTGAGAGGGTTACTATTGAGTCTAAAACAGACAGCTGTAAAACTAATCAGAAACCCCTGAAATCTTCTCTTATTGGTGAAATAATAATGCCAAAGAGCTTTGTAGCTTTGTTGAGAATTTATGTCTACCAAATTATACAAATATAACACTGCACCGTAGTGACACCAGAGATAGAAACTCCAATCTGAGGCTTGGATTTGAGTGCTACTTAAAGGCGAAATATGCTATTTCTGTGCCATCAAACAGAACTGCAAAAATAATAATGTTTTATAAAGACAGACACTGTCATTCTAGCCTATCACTGTAAAAAAAGTAAGCCAATGTCATTATTTGGTGTTGGTCGTGATGCTCAGACACAGCACACAGCTTTAATAACAGCACAGAGCCAGTATTTACACTATTTGGGAAACCTTTTAGTACAAAACAATTTCTTGACTTAACAGTTAACGTCAGCCTTCACTTGACTTCTTAAGTATAAATCTAAAAACTTTGTGAACAAGTCAGTATCTTAAAGGCAAGAAATAATGTCTCTGAAAATAGCTACACTGTTTAGACGTACTGAATTTAATACAACTAATAAAAAATAGAGATATCTTCTAAAATGAGGTAACAAATATGAATTTGGACATATTGCTTTACCAGTTTGACAAACAAGGAAATACCCTAAAATAATATATATATAAAAAAAAAAAAATAATAATAATAAATAAATATATATATATATATATATATATATATATATATATATATATATATATATATAGCAAATATGTAGCAAATGTGAGACTTTTAGTAAACAGGCTTTTAGATTTGTTTAGCTATGTCTGATTGATACAATGGCTTACAAAATAAGAATAATAATAATAATGATATATAGCAGAAAACTAATTCACAGTACACAGACCAAATGAGAAAGTCTAATTTAAGGCTAACCCTCACCGACCAATTTGAAATAGCTGGAAAAACATGTGGTGGTTAATAAGTTAATGCTGAACAGGAATAAAAAAAGGAAACGTTCAAATGTAAACGACAGTGTTCGTGCCCATTTTAGCAGAATTAGTCAGTACTAGAGATAAAGCAGAGACAGTCAGGGGAAGAGGGAGACAAAAAGTGAGACAGTCAGTGCACTCTGAGTCAGACGAGCCCTCTCAGCACGATCTGAGTCACTCACAACAAACACATGAAGGACACGGAGAGCGAGCTAGAGAGGAGGGTACAGGAAGAATGCACCAAATGCTCATCCTGCTCTCTGTTGTAGACATTAATTATTAATATCCCAGCAGCATTCACATCAGGTGCTGCCAATTACCCCCTCATTCACATCTATTATACATGCTTATTCTGATTCATCAAACCAAGGAATGAACTAGAGCCAGGCACAAGAATGTGAATAATGAACAATTACAAAATATATCACTTTCAATTTTATGTATACATATAAATGACAGTATAAAATAAATATCAAAATTTACCTACTTTATTTTACTAATGCATTAAATCAATATTATTTTAAAAATCTTATATCTTAAAAAAAAACTGGAAACTAGATTTCTTGGAATACTTGCAGTGATGATGAACTGTGAAAAAGAGTGATAGTTTTGCAGTTTAATTTGATCTAAAAATGAGTCAAATTTACAAACTCTTAAGGCCAGTTCACAAACTAGGAAGAACTGTAACTATAATGTTAAATAATCTAATAATAGCTTAATTTCATGAGAAGGGAAGTCAACCTCACCAACTCAATGATAACGGCACACTGGTTAGAGCACTTTCAGAACTACTTTTTCCAGCTGATGGGCAATAAAAAAACATTGACCAATCAGATTCCAGCTGATGTTAAAGAGCATGGGCATTTATAATGGCAAAGAACATAACCGCAGCATATACTTAAAATAAACAGAAAGTTGTTGTGCATTATTGCGGATGCTAATGTAGTTATTTTTATAGTTGTTACTAAAGTTACTGTTCTTGGTGCAAACAGGCGTTAAAACTATTCTTGCTACTGAAGCTTAAACTAGAAATGCAAGTTGGAAGACAGGGTTAGATCACAAAACTAGTCTGGTCCTTAGGAAACTTAATGGTCAAATACAGTAAAACAGTATTGCTGTAATCAGATGAGCATCCTGAATCACTTGAAAACACATCAGATTGTGAAAGAAAAATGGTTTGTGAAGTGTTCCATGTTAATTTGAGTAACATTAACTTTATTAATTTTAAATAAAATTATTAAAAACTATTAATCTCAGAATTATTTAAGTTGACTGCTCTGTATAGTCGAAACTCCAATCCTGAAAATATCGATATGTTTACAGGAAAGGTGTACATTTTTACAGTGGAAAATACACAAATATTCACATGCTGAAATATGTCAAATGCTCTTATAAACTGAAGCGGTATCTCTTTGCTCGAAGTGCTAATAAGGAAACCATAAAAATAGCATGTGAGAATGTGGTTTTGAGTCATTCAGTTCACACACAAACACACACACACACACACCCACCTGCCCTCACTATACTGTGTTCCTCCCAGGAAGCCATATTTATCAGTACGCTTCACTGGACCGTTGACCTCGGAGTCTGATCCAAAAGAGCTGCCATCATCGCCGAGCCCCGACAGAGACTCCAGCGTGCCGGACATTAGGCTGGCTGACTCCAGGTAGCTGAGCGTGTCCGGGGCTGGTCGCGAGTAAGAGGAGGGCAGAACCCAGGACCCACTGGACTCCTGCACCAGTACAGCTGGGGGCTCAGCCCTGGAGGGTGTGCAAGGGGGCTCAGTGCTGGGAGAGTTAGGTTCGGGGTTCTGGGCCGACTCGGGCTGGGGGACTGTTTGTGCTTCTAAGTCTTGTGAAGAGGGGGCCGGATTGGAGATGGGAACAGGAGGTGTAAACTGTGGAGGAATGTCCACGGGGGGAACAGGACTGGAGGTCTGGCTGACTTGAACGTTGGGATAGAGATTAGGACTGGGGTTAAGTTCAGGCGATGATGGCATCTGTTGCTCCTGTGCTTCACTGTGTCGCTCCGTTTGGTCGATTAAATCATTTTTCCCATTTCTCTCTCCATCTGGAGCAGCTAGTACCTCTGCAGGAGGCCCAGCAGCACTCACTGATGCTGCTGAATCGAGAGCGCCACTGTTTTTGACTGGTGTGCTCTCCCTAGAAGAAGAGATTTTTCCGCTTGCCTGTAATGTTGGGTTCCCCATCACGGCTCGGTCCCCATAGAGAGATGATTTTGGGATGGGAGTTTCAGAGGGGAGAGGCTGTGGGCTGGTGGGAGCAGGGACTGGAGGGTCAGCCATACCGGGAGGAGAGGGAGTGAGGGCGGTGATTTCAGCCATGGCTGCTCCTCACCGATACAACTGATCAAAAGAGAAACAAGAATGATATAGTCAGTAATTATTCCTTAGAGGACAGGAATAAGAACAAACACTGGGATATCATTAAAAAGCATGAACCCAATTCGTAAACGGTTTGCAATGATGCAGGTGTTTAGATGTGACAGTTTGCAGGAAATTCTACTCATGTGGAATTGTTTCTAAAATAAATCCTCTGTGAAAATCCACAAGCATGTCTCACATCATAGCTCTCCAAAGAAACAATTTTCTCATTTGTTTTACACCAAAATAATAACATAACACACCTATAAAGCATTCAACTAAAGAGGTGCTGCCTAAAACGATCTGTGAGCCTCTGATTCAGGGGCGTAGCCAGCAGACCGGCCTGAAGGGCATAGGCCCGCCCACTATGATGAACAGGCTCATGATTATAGATCAGCATGATATCATAGGAAATTTGCATCTACTATGAATATGCAAATATAATATTTGTTAAATATTTTTTAAATCTATTTTAACACAATTAAAATTATTATAACATCTTAAATATTAAAATAAATAAAATGTGGTTCTGCATAATTCTTAATGAGTTCTTGCAGGCTTATGATATTTAAAAGTACTTTTTACTTAATTATGCAAGGTTTTTTTTTTTATGAATATATATCAAAGCTCTGACTTGGTTCACTCTGTAAAGCTGGGAACACACCCCTGTCAGGCCAATTATGAATTTAATTTGGTCTCAGTCTGTGTTTTCAGTCGTTGTTTGAAGTCGTTCATGTGTGTAGTGTCTAAAGAATTTAAGACCAGCTGCTATCCTCACAAAGACTATTTTATTTTTATCATATTTGCAACTGACGCCGGTGACTAACTGCACTTTTTCTCAAATACATAGGCCTATTAAAGTAAATAATGCATTAACAAATTTAAAAAAATCTGAAACATGCCATTTCTGAATTAAATAATTGATACACTTTTAATATATCTAATATGTCTGAGGAAATATGATGAGGAAATACGGCGCCTTGAATAAGCTATCTTTGTACATTTGCTGTAGACAGATGAAAGAAAAATTAAAATGTACAGACAAATGACTTCTGTTTCATTTAATCAGTAAACTGTATTTACTGTATTAATTCAATGTAGACTGATGAAATGAAAATGAAAATATACAGATAAACGACTTCTGTTTTGGAATAAATAATTTTCGTTCTAACTGCTTCTCAGGTTTTATGTGCACAGGTTACAGCTACAGTTTGTCGATGTTCTGTGACTTAAGCCACAGCTGATAGAAAGTTCACGTCTGTGTTTCATATTCGTATCAGTTGAGCAGACGTGCATTAGCGACCTGGCCTAAGGGATTCTCTCTACACAGCTTCTAACCTTATAGTTCGAGCAGCGGGTTGTAATCTGGGGCTGTTGTGAATGACATTTGTGACTGTGATGGAGACATGGTAGTTTTACTATGCATGTCTTCTACTGTGTTCCACAGTTTATTTTTCAATAGGATGAAAGAAAAGAAGATTGAAATGGCCTGGATATTAAGTCAGACTCTATCCATTAGTGCCTGCTCACTTTTTCACAGGCCTGATCAAAACTTCTGCCTCCGCCACATCTCTTTTTCACAATAACCATAAGTCCGCCTTTATACTCTCCAGAAGGATGTAAATCCTGTGTGAGAAGAGCTGCATGTGGTGGGAGACTGTACATTTATCTAATCTCAAGTAAAACCACAAAAGAAATGCAGTTTGGAGAGCAAGGCAAGACAAGTTTATTTATATAGCACATTTCGTACACAATGGTAATTCAAAGTGCTTTACATAAAAGAAAGTAAAATAATCATGAAGACAAACTTAACAAAAATAAAACAAGCAATTTTAAAACTTTTAAAATGATTAAAACATTTAAAAACAGTTAGAAAATGATTTAAAAAAAATTAAATAAAAATAAAACAGTGAAAATATAGTGCAATCTGTTCGGACAGAGCAGCTCTCATCCAAATCAAAGACTAAATTCATTTGTGATTTGCAAGGTACTGTGAAGATTGTGGGGAACACAGTAGATTCTATATTTGTTTTACCATTTATTATCTATATTAAAGGTATATATTATATTATAAGGTAAATATTTAGAAATATATTGCACTTACAATGGACTTTTGTAACATTATTATTATTAAGCAACTTTTTCACTTCCAATGCTCCTTGCTGAGTATTAAATTGGTCTTAATCAGTTTAACTGAATTAATAAAAATTAAATAAATATTACATTAAAATAAAAATCTGACTGATTAGTAGTCTACCTTTAAACAGTCACTTTGACCACATTAAAAGTTACGTTTTTATAGATTCTGAAGAAACAAAATAAAAATTACAATACAGCAGATGATGAACATGAAACAACTAGCCATTTATGCAAAAGTTATACCACATAAACAACTTGTCTATACTTAAATTAAGAATTCAAATAAATGAAAGGTAACAACATGTGACATGACGCATTGTATTTAACCATATCCTCAAGAGTAAGAAACATTCAGAGGACCTTTGTATTGTTCAGTAAAGACAATGGTCAACTGTTTCACAAAGAGTCTCATTTACAGTTTCAAGGTTACTTTATTTGTATAGCACATTCAAAACAACCACAAGACTGACCGAAGTGCTTCACAAGAGAAGCAGCATCATAAAAGTATTGAGAACACACAAAACAGACTAAAGCAAAGAACCAGAACCAAATAAAAGGCAAATAGAAAATATAATAGGCAGGAATATAAAACCTAATAGGCCAATGAAAACAGACGGGTAATTAAAAAAAGGTTCTGGTCACCAGATCTTAGGCTTCTCGAAGGTATGTACAGATGCAGCCATTCAGATTTTAGTGAATTCTGAAGACGCAGACAAACTACAGTGATGATTTGATTAAAGTGTAAAGCTGCACTAGTAAAACAGGTCCAGTTTAGATACATAGGAACAGGGTACCACTATTTCCTCTTACACTAAGATCTGCCTCTTAGACTTCCGCATGATCTATATATAAATGTGTCTGAGTACAGATGCTGACAGGAGATGAAAAGGAAGTGGTTCCTTGACAGAAACACAGTGGCTGAACATTCGAACACGCCTGTGAAGCTCAAACGCCTTCTAGGCAGACAGCTCAGTTGGTCTGGACTCACAGCTCATGTGTGAAGGTAAAAAAAAAAAAAGCTGATGGAACATTCACATTCACAGAAAGTAGTGTGTTATAAAGCATTATCTCATAACCAGCTATTAATAAACCTCAATGCAAAACTCATCAGGAGTTGTTGTTTTTTTTCTTTATTTTTGTGGTAAAGAAAGAAAACCTTACTAATTCTAACAAATCTTTATTTATTTTATTTTTAACCGGGTGCAAAAACATATCATTTGACACAGTGTAATTAATCATGCTCCTATAGAGTCAGCTCAAAAAGACCAAGTTAATTTGGTAACTAAATATAAATGATAATTTTCATTGGCCAATATTTATTTACATTCTGGCTGAAAAACGTAATGTGATGATAAACCTGTCATACATTTGTAACATTTAAGCTGCTGTTTGATTCTTAATGTATTTTTTTCTTCCCTCAACAGTCAAATCCTCCAAACACTCTTGGAGTCAGTCTGTCCAGTCAGTAAACTGTTGACTCGCGAACAGCTCGGACCGACTAAAAAGACCAAATCGGGAATGACTCATTCGTATCGGTTCAATCGATTCACTAAAAAGATTCTATTCGAAAGAAGGAATCGTTCATGAATTGGACAATGCTTACTTTGTGGGACTCCACCCATACACGGCAACTGTGTTCGTTCCGGGTCTCCAAGCCTAATAATATCTAAAGTGTGAGGACGAATGAGTTGTAAACAAACCACACATGTGAGCTTTCAGTGCCAGGTTTTAAAAAGGCAATGATGTAAAAGTATGAACTGAATGCTGTGATGTAATTAACCACATGTGAGGTGAATGGACAATAATTCGCTACCGGATCCCGTGAAACCTCCGTTTAAAAGGGCCAACATATACACAAAATACATAATGACTTTAAACGCAAGACCACAGTCATAAAACACACAAGGTCATGAAGTGAGCATATAGCACCTGACGCTGGATATGTGACTGCCAAGTTTATCCTAAAGCTGCTGTCTGATCTGTCACGCAACATCCTCTCAACACACGTGCCCGTATTGTGCTGAGATACGCGATTCACTCTTATGGTTCATAAAATGTGTATGAAATTGAGAAGTTTTTTTATTTTTTATTGTAACTTAATGTAATATATTTAGCTGTTGAATGTGGCCTGCTAACTTGCTAGCTCGAGTCTACAGTAACCGATCAGCTCAACTTCCCGGTTTACGGCGGACTAGCTTTTAACGGTGTTCATCTGTTTTGTCACATCTGTTCCATATGAGAAGAGATAAAAGAGACGAGTGTGCTCATTATCATCCTCATCCTTATTATTCAGACTCACCCGCCGCTGTGGGATCTGTCCGTCCGTCCGTCCGTCCCGGGGGGGCTCCTGTCTGCTCCGGTTACCGTGACCGCCCCCCCGCTGCTGAACGGATGCAAGGGCGCGAGCGAGGTAAGCCGCTGGGCCGGTAGAAAAGTTCTAATGATAAAGCCTAAAGTACGGTTGGGGGTCTGAGTGTGGAGGGCGGTGTGCTGCTGGGCTAACGGTGCTAGCTAAACAGTGCCGCTCCGTACGTGCTTCCCACTCATCCGCGCGCAAACAAATCCGTATCACTGTTGGCATTGAGTTCACTTGTGCGTTGCGTTTTAAAAAAAGTTAGGAAACCATCTGAAATGTCAAACGGGTATCATCCTTGGCTGGAAGAGATAAACACGGCCCTGCTGACATCTCGCCGTGTCTGCATTTCCTACAACCAACCAACTCCGAGTGACAGCGACGTGCGCGCACCCGGGACGCAAGGCGTGAACGCGGTGGTTGGAATGACGCAAAGACGCCCAGCCAGGTCAATGCAAAACACTCGTGTTGAAATTGAATGAAATGCTTTAACAAGTTAAATTTTTTATTTATTTATTTTATTTATTTATTTTTTATTTAACGACTTGTAGTTTTCAAGAAGCGTGAGTATTTTTATTTACATCACTGTATTTAATTCCTATTGTGTCTATTCTCTCTGTTTTATTTTACTTCTCATTGTTATTGTCTGTATAATGTTTTGAGCATTAATAAAATAAATAAATAAATAAAAACACTAACAATGGATATTCTTCATCCCTGAGAGCAATTTTATCTTTTAATAAGCTATATATCCTAGGAAAATTAACATAAGGGAAACATTATTGACAATAACAAATAAATATAAAAACTGTATATAGTGTATAAACTAATTAAATAATAATTGTTCTTTTGGTACAATTTATTTTAAGGTGGCTTTGTTACAGGGTAATTACACAAATAACTACTAAGTAATATTAATAACAGGCTTCTTGGGATTAGGATTTACAGGTATTGGTAAGTAGGTTACATGTAACGTGTAAAAAAGTCTTGGTTTTTTTTTTTTTTTTATATATATTAAAGCCATAATAACAATAATAAATTCATACATACAGGTGCTGGTCATATAATTATAATATCATCAAAAAGTTGATTTCACTAATTCCATTCAAAAAGTGAAACTTGTATATTATATTCATTCTTTACACACATTTGATATTTTTCAAATGTTTATTTATTTTAATTTTGATGATTATAACTGACAACTAAGGAAAATCCCAAATTCAGTATCGCAAAAGATTAGAATATTACTTAAGACCAACACAAAGAAAGGATTTTTAGTAGTCTTGGCCAGCTGAAAAGTATGAACATGAAAAATATGACCATGTACAGCAGTCAATACTTAGTTGGGGCTCCTTTTGCCTGAATTACTGCAGCAATGCGGTGTGGCATGGAGTCGATCAGTCTGTGGCACTGCTCAGGTGTTATGAGAGCCCAGGTTGCTGTGATAGTAGCCTTCAGTTCTTCTGCATTGTTGGGTCTGGCATATCGCATCTTCCTCTTTACAATACCCCATAGATTTTCATGGTCTAACGAAGGTCAGGTGAGTTTGCTGGCCAATTAAGAACAGGGATACCATGGTCCTTAAACCAGGTACTGGTAGCTTTAGCACTGTGTGCAGGTGCCAAGTCCTGTTGGAAAATGAAACCTGCATCTCTATAAAGTTGGTCACACTTTTTTTCTACCACATCTTTTCCTTTCCTTCACCTCTCTATTAATGTGCTTGGACACAGAGCTCTGTGAACAGCCAGACTCTTTTGCAATTAACTTTTGTGTCTTGCCCTCCTTGTGAAAGGTGTCAATGGTCGTCTTTTGGACAACTGTCATGCAGCAGTCTTCCCCGTGATTGTTTAGCCTACAGAATTAGACTGAGAGACCATTTAAAGGCCTTTGCAGTTGTTTTGAGATAATTAGCTGATTGGTGTCTTCAATATTGAACCTTTTCACAATATTCTATTTTCTGAGATACTGAATTTGGGATTTTCCTTAGTTGTAAGTTATAATCATCAAAATTAAAAGAAATAAACATTTGAAATATATCAGTCCGTGTGTAATGAATGAATATAATATACAAGTTTGACTTTTTGAATGGAATTAGTGAAATAAATCAACTTTTCGATGATATTCTTATTATATGACCAGCACCTGTATATAATGACGAGAGTATTGACAATACAGTGAAGCGATTATTATTAATCATATCTAGTTAAATTTCACCATTTACCAACCTGAAGCATGTTCTTGAGTATGCAAGGGTTAAAAGGGGCCAATTTTACTGAGCAAAACTATGTTTACAGATCAGGTGTAAGGAAAAGGAAACAAGTTGGAATCGTATATAAAGGTAATTTAGAAACATTGTATTAGCGAGAGAGAGAGAGAGAGAGAGAGAGAGAGAGAGAGAGAGACGTCTGGTCTTCACATTTTGATTAAACATTTTAAATCTTTTGGGTGAGTGGAAACTGAGCGAAATGTTGCCTCGTTTATGAAATTTATTAAACGGTGTGAATTACTCGGAGTTAATTTGATAAAATTAACCACTAGATGTCGCAGTGGGCATACAGTTTGCATCTGTCGCTTAAAGGGATTTTTTTGTCATTTACTCACCCTCATGTCGTTCCAAACCTGTATGAGTTGCTTTCTTATGTTGAACATGAAAGAAGATATTTGGAGATTGCTGGTAATCAAACAGTTGGTTCCCACTGACTTCCATAGTATTTTATTTTCCTACTGTGGAAGTCAAAGGCAACCACCAACTGTTTGATTATATCGTTATATGATATCTTCTTTTATGTTCAACACAAGAAAGTAAATTAATTTTCAAATATAACGAGTAAAGTATTTCACTCGAGGTTAAACTTAGTTTTAGTTAGTTAAAGTTAGCGTTGTTGTGTTAAACTGAAATTCTTCTCATCCATTACATAAGAATAAATACTGTCACTATGGAGGCTCTTGTTATAAGGAACTCCCATAGTCCCATAGTCATACTCATGCTCATTTGAAGGGCATTCCCCTGAACTGAAGCCAGCTGGGAACACCCTTGTTTTTTTCTGATCTTTCAAGGTTTCTACTTTTCCCTGCCCTTGTAAAGTTTCTATATACACTCAAGGGAGTAGTCCACACAAAAATGAAAATACTGTCATCTTTTATTTCTCCCTCATGTCACAGAAAACCTGGATGAGTTTCTTTCATCTGTGGAACACACACAGAAAAAATAATATTTTCCAACTTAAAACCGATAGAAATCTCATATGCAAAAGGATTGCTATGATACCTCTTGTTTACAACAATAGAAGCTGATGTGGAAAATCTGGCCTCATGGTGAGCTCTTGTCCGGGCAGTGATGGAAGATCTGAGTTTTCAGGAGAATGAGAGTGGGTTTTGTTAGTCACTGTAATAAATTCCTAATGTGGTTTGGAGCTCAAAAGGGGGGTCAGGGGGTTTACTGCAATTACGTTGTTTCCAAACGTGCTAGGATACAATACAGGTCTAATATTAGTATAAAGTGTAAATACATGGAAAATTTAATAAATTAAATGAATGAAATTAGCCTCAAGTTTTCCTTTTGCTTAAGAACTAGTTAGAGATCATGAGATTAATCACAATTATTTTATTCTATTGACAGCCATAGTTTTTATTCTTCTCAATCACTGAAGTTATCAAACTGAAAGATCCAATGTATTGAAAGCTAAATATTTTCCTTGGACACTGTGCGCGTTAAAAAAAAAGAGTTTAGAAAGCTCAGAACTTGTATAGAGTATTTTCATTTATTTTGAACTCTGTTAACAGAAAAAATATGTTTCTTACGAACAATTAAATATGTTTCTTACAAACAAATAATTACTTTAAAAGCATGTGTTCATCAGCACAGAATTGTCTGAAGAAGTTAAACATCAAATGCTTCTGTGAAATCATTTGAAAAAGAAATGAATAAATATACACATATGTGGTGGATTATATAACACTGATAAAGTACATTCAGCTCAAACACTTGTGCTTCGACTACTAGATCAAGAGAAACAATACGGTTTGCATCGCTAGATTACTCAAAATAGCCTCACTTGTGCATTTTGCATGAAAGTGCTTGTATTTAATGTAATGATTATGTCCACAGCTGTTACTATAACATCAATGATTAAAATATGATTCATGTAATAGATAGATCAACTATGACAGATGACAGCTGTGATTTTATGATTAAGTCTACTTATGTAAAAACACACTGAATACTGCAATACAGCATTCAAATATTCATCATCAGTTGAAAAGTCATGACACAGAGTCATAAAACCTCCCATTTTTCATATTTGGCCACAGATGTGTTTATAAACAGTGTCCTCATGACACTGAAGCAGCTGTTAGGTGTCCTTCGTGCTGGTTTCTAAAGGGAAGGTGTTGACCCAGCTCTGTGTGCGGATCAGGCACTCCTCCCAGCTGTACAGCGGCTGGTACTGAAAGTGACGAAACGCCTTGTCTGTGCTGACAGTGAAGGATGTGCGGGCCACAGCGAGTGTGTATCCATTGAGAAGTGGTGTGTAGTTGTAGAACGGCTTCAGGAGCCAGCGTATCAGGTCGTTCATCCACGCTATGAACCACAGCAAACACACTGGAAGACGCAATGAGCGAAAGTTGAAGGCCGACAAGAACTGCATGTTGAAGTCATCGTAGCTCTTATACGGTGAGTCGTCATAGCAGAAATAAAATTCCCCACCCAGTCTATCGGGATGTTCTTGTAGAGCACGTGCTGCTAGCAAATGCATCCATGCCACATTCCCTGCATGCACAAAAACACATTCAAGTTATTCAAGAGACAGGGCAGAGTCTCAAACAACTTAAAGTTATTATAGCAATTAAAGCCATTACATAAATATATAAACAGCACAGATAATTTCACGTTTTAGGTACTGATATTTTTCTTTTAATAAATCCAAGAGTACTAAGAGGGACTACAGAAAGAATTAAAGCTGCAGTAGGTAACTTTCGTAAAAAAAAATATATTTTTTACATATTTGTTAAACCTGTCATTATGTCCTGACAGTAGATTAAGAGACAGATAATCTATGAAAAAAATCAAGCTCCTCCCAGTGGTCCTATTGCCATTTGCAGTTACAGACCGCTCCCGGTAAGAAACAACCAATCAGAGCTGCAGTCCGTAACTTTGTTTGTGTTCAAAATGTAGAAAAATGTATATAATAAGCGAGTACACCATGAATCTATTTTCCAAACCGTGTTTTTGGCTTGTCCTGAATCACTAGGCTGCACCTATAATAAGTGTTTATATTCAGACTATTTTAGATTGCTTCGGGGATACCGCGGCGGAGTAACCCAGTACCTTTGTGATTCTTCATAGACATAAACAGAGAGAAGTAGTTCCGGCTACGATGTTCTTCTGCAAGACGCAAGCAGTTCTGTTTATTAACCGCTAGAGCGTCAAAAATTACCTACCGCAGCTTTAAGCCCCAAAATATATATATTTAAATTAATAATAATAGGATTATTATTATTATATCAAATATAAAAAATGCAAAATTCTCTCTCAAGACCAGATAAAAAAAAAAAATTAAATCACAATTAACTGATTCTATTCTATATCATGGTTTGTTTTATTTATGTTTTAAAAGTAATCTTATGGTCATAAAAAGATACACAGAAATTTTCCAGACAATGTACACTTGTTTATAATTTACTTTTTTTCACAAAAATATGTGCTTTCCTTTTTATGAAGGCTACCCTTGCATGGAGATGATTATAACTGGGGCTCTGTGGCAATAAAATGAAATGTTTAAAAACTTCCGTCTTAGACTAAGACCTGTCCTGTGAAACAGTTTTTTCAGATTCAGAGATAATAATAATAATAATAATAATAATAATAATAATAATAATAATAATAATAATAATGCATCATGTGTCCACTACACCTATGCATACTTGGTTTACAGTTCCATTGGTTACTATATGTTAAAATAAATCATATGTAGAAATTTGTTTTCTCTGCATGAATGTATTGTTCACTTCTGGTGATGTGCTGTAGCTCAACCTTGGATGTTTTATCTAATTGTGATTGCAGGGGTTAAGTAATTGAGAGGCATAGCCTCCAGCAGACTTTAACAGCAGCCCAGATGAGAAGAGTCCTTTTAGGTATTTAAGACCCACCTATGACCCTTACCAAAATGGCATATTCATAATTTAAAGATAATGTACTTAAACTTGTGTCAGGGACAGAAAGCTCAAATCATACAGTGGGTGCCTATTATCAGATAATATTTAAGACATTTAAGACATCTAGTTTGATAAATTTGTTGTAAACCCATCATAGGAATACCATGTAATTTAATCGCAGTATAAATGTTCCTGAACAACAAACACTTTTGTTTCACCGAAACACTCCTGAACCAACAAATAATACAAAAGGTCAGTTCACTTTCGATAAGTGTTATAAAACTTGGAGGGCTTACACTAAATGACACCATCTTTGCACCGTCTTTTCTGGCACCTTTTTGTTCACAGCATCAGTCCATTTATCCCACCTCAATTTGTGATCTAAAACAACTCCAAGGTATTTATACTCTTCTACCCTCTGAATCTGCACTTGCTGAGGACTGTTTTTTAAGTATCAGTATTGAAACAAATCAACTAAAACATTTAAACTGACATTTAATACATCACACCAAGAAACAAATTCATTTAAAAAGGGTTCATGATTGTCCTCATCCCCTTCAAAGAGAGTAACTAGTGCACTATCATCTGCAAATTTGATTAAATATCTCACTGGACAAGTACTCCTACAATTGTTTGTGTACATAATAGATTCAAGATTCAATTCAAGCTTTTATTTGTCACGTACAAGTTATATGACATGCAACAGGCAGTTACAGTGAGGTCTGGCTTACTTTTTTTTGGTCTGTGCAACAACAACAAAAAAGTGAAAATTAAATGCAAATAATGAAATATACAGAAAAATAATAATAAAAACAGATAATTAAATTCAAATAATGAAATGTACACAATATATTACAATACATAGATGATATGTAGAGATGCTCCAAAGAAACTGCTACACAGCTGGCAGAGATGTAAACAATGTGCAGTGAGGATGAGTTGCATAGTTGTTATCTTAAAAAAGTGCAGTGTGCAGAGTTATTAGGTAACCCTACACTACCAGCGTCTCTAAAGTGCAGTGTGTTTAATGTGTTTAATGTGCAGAGAGGGGAGAGATGTTCTGGAGATGTGCTTAGCTGAGGTCACTACTCTTTGCAGGGCTTTACGATCCTGCGCTGAGCTTTTTCCATACCACAATGAGTCAACATTTTCTATAGCCCAGATACAGAAAGTTTTCAGGATTCCAGGGGAAACCTTTAATTTTCTCAAGAGTTTCAGATGGTACATTCGTTGTCTGGCTTTTTTAACTTGAGCTTGAATGTGGTTAGTCCAGGTCAGGTCCTCAGAAATGTGTACACCAAGGTATTTGAAGCTGCTCACTCTCTCCACTGGGGTTCCGTTAATGATGAGTGGGGTGTAGATCCGCTATATTCAGAAAGAGACAGTTTGTTTGGCACCCCCACTCCATCTCCCAGGATTGTGCTGCTTGCAAGAGGCTCTTTTTGATCTTCTTGGGGGCTGTTGGTTTCTCCCCTTCTCTGATGAACTGAATGCATGTCCTTGGACTTGTACTGGTCTGGCGCTTTTTCTGCCTCTCCCGCTCCAAGATGTCAGCCAATGCACAGAGAACCTTGTCATGGCGCCACCTGTATCTTCCTTGGCTAAGGGCTGTTTTGCATCCTGCCAGTAGGAGCGCCATTGTTCCTCTCCCTCCGCATAGCCTACACGATGGGTCCTCCCTCATACCCCATCTGTGGAGGTTTGTTGGTGAGCAGGAAGTAGATATGAAAGGGCTGCTGGAAGTGGGTGGATTTGAATCCTTGCCTCCCTACACATGGGTTCCCGATGATGTCCTTCAGCTTCAATGCACTTTCGGCTTGCTCCACTGATGTGTACCCACTTGCGTCCTGATCTCGTAGTGACACCTGCTCTTCTGACTTTTTCATCAGTAGAGTTGGTACATCATCACAAGCCGGCACTGATGATAGGGGCAGCTGTACCTGACCAGACCTGGTGTATAGCCCTACTGACATGAAGCTTGGTGGGATTCCAAGCCACTTGCAAAGGTATTTGTTCACTCGCCTCTCGACTCCTTCCACTGCTGTCATAGGTACTTCGTAGATTGTCAGTAGCTACATAAGCCATGGTAGCAGGCCGTGCTGGGAGAGCCAGGCCTTGAACTTTCCTGGTAATCCTGACCCCTCAATCTTACTCAGCCATGCATCTGCCTGTTTCTCTGTCTTGGGAAAAACATTGCATCTGTCGGTCAGGGATGCGTCGTACCATTTCCCTAGGCACTTAATTGGATTTTGCTCAATTGATGGTATCATCTCCCCCTGTAGTTGCAGCTGGAACTTGCTGGTCACTTTCCCATTTCTAATCACCATACTTCTTGATTTCCTTGGTTTGAATTTCATTCGAGCCCAAGTTGCTCCATCTTCAAGAGCCTTCAAGATCCATCTTGCTTGGACATGGTAGTAAGGTCATTCATAAAACCTCTTATTGGAGGTTGGCGGATGCCACACTCCATTGATGGCCCTCTGGATTCCTTTTCTGAAGCTGTTATGAGCAGGTTAATTCCCATGACAAACAGAATGGGGTAGATGATGCAGCCTGTCTCGATTCCCTTTTCCAGATCCTAAGCGCAAGTGGGCAGTTTTGAACCGTAGTTTGAATCCTCCAAAGTAGCTGGTAATTATACCCCTGGTGTGGCAGGGGATATGGTAGTGTCCCATAGCTGTATTAATGAGGCCATGTGGGATTGAACCATATGCGTTAGCCAAGTCGAGCCAGACAACTGTTTGATTTCTTTTGCTCCCCTTGGCCTCCCTGAACAGCTAATTGAGATGCCAATATGTTCCAAGCACCCGGAGAAAACTGGAATGCCACCCTTCTGGACTGATGTATCGACATCTATTCTTCACCATGCAGGTATTTCATCCTTTTTGCCAGGATAGAAAAGAATACCTTGCATTCGACACTTAGGAGAGAGATGGTTTGGAACTGACTGATGTCCGAAGAGTCCATATCCTTCGCAACAGTTTCCATAACCTGTGGAGGAGCATCGGGCATCTCTTGTATACTTTATAAGGTATACCGCTTGGTCCTGGGGCAGATGCTGAATGGGCTTTCTGCACAATGTCCTGGACTTCTCTCCATGTTGGTTCACTGGTATCAAGCTCTTCCTCAGGAGTTTCAGCAGTTCTGCTGATCTTTGGGTGTACCCCACAGGCCTGGTTCCTGAGGGCGTCACTGTGGCTCTCCTTCAGGAACTCCTCTACAACTTCCTTAGGGCTGGTCAATCTTCCAGATCTTGCTTCCCCCAGCAGGGTTTTGGTAAACCCGTATGGGTCCTTTATGAACTGAGCCCACTTTACCGCCTTCTCTTTCCTCCGTTTCAGAGAGCTTTCCGCCCTTCTCAGTCTGCAGAGTTGCCCTCGAAGTCCACCAACAAACGTTTCAATTTCTATAAGATATGGGACCCTTTTCTCACCTATCTTGGTATGGAAAAAACACATTTACTAAAGTTGGGAATTAAAGTTTAGCATGGAAAAGTTGAAAGACTACCCTTTTGTGTAGTATTAATATGCAGTGTTGGGAACGTTACTTTAAAAAAGTAATTAGTTATAGTTACTCACTACTTATTCCAAAAAGTAACTGTGTGAGCCAGGGGTGCGTTCGGATTGCATAGTTTATTAAATCAATGCATAGTAACGCACCGCATTTAATGTTCAGTAACGTTAACGGCGTTGTAACGATGGGAAAAGTAATTAGTTAGATTACAGCGTTACTGAAAAAATAACGTCGTTACCTAACGCCGTTCTTTTAAACGCCGTTATTCCAAACACTGTTAATATGTTTATACTTTTTTGTTTGTTTGTTTCTATTTTGATTCTTATTGTTCCTTTAAATGTCCCATAAAGGAGCACTTCAACCTTCGGTTTATCTGAAAGTCACCAAATATGGACATGTGGGATATGAAAAATTGTAATCTAAAACTGTACTGAAATAAAAAAGTAACATATTTGCCTCTAAAATGTAGTGCAATAAAAGTATGAAGTTGCATTATATGGACATTCTCAAGTACAAGTACCTTGAATTTGTACTTAAGTACAGAACTTGAGTAAATGTAATTAGTAACATTTCACCACTGGTTAGTAAGTAGGCTACAAGAAATAACAGTTATATGAAAATAATTTCATTTATTTATCTTTCCTCTGTAATGGTAAAATATATCAAAACAACAAACCATGAGGAAAAGGGGAAATAGAAAAGTGATCAGACAGACATGTGAGAACCCCCTCTCAAGACCCCTTTTCCTACTTGTGTATTAAACACCCTAAAGGCATACGATGACAGCTTTACTTGCTTCAGTTCTATAAACTGTGATCGAAAGTGTGATTGACTCATTTACTTTATATACGCCGACTGATTCGCCGTCTGTTTGTGATTGGCTGCCAGAAACACTAGATGGTGTCAAATTCAATTAATAAAAAAGATTTTCTGTTCCACTGTTGCCATGGTTACTGGTTTTAGCTGGTTACCTGCATAGACTCGTCCATGCTCTGTGTTCCGTGGAACTCCCTTGATCATCCAACCACCTGTACGAACCCCATTCAGATAGAAGTCCTTCATGAGCTGATGCTGTTCCCCGTAGATACCTGTTGGCCGTAGAGAGCATGTGTAGAGAGTGTTCCCTCCCTTTACCTAATCATGAAGAGTGGGACAAAGAAGAGAGAAAGAAATCAATAATTGATTACAGTAGAAAAGCAAATAGTTTGTCTTTTTATTACATTACATGTCACTCAGATGCAGAAGATACATCAACAGCATTCTGAAGAATTATAGTGTTTGGAAACATCAAGGAATGCATGGCATGTTGAAACACCAAGAGCAAAGGAGTAACTAAATCCATCCAGCCATAATTTAAGGCTTCCAACTTGAATGGTATGTGATGTTCATTTCCCATGGGTTTGGGTTGGTGAAGTGTTGTGCAAAGTTGGCAAAGAGCAAATAGGCCATTGTAAATGAGAAACATGAGTTACAATTTCATCGAAATGTCAGTAATGAAATGTCTGTTTTATCAAACTAAAAATTTAGCTTATGTATAAATGCTAGAAAGAATAAAATAATTTTCTTTTTAAATTACAAATTATTTGCAGACAACGTGAAGTAGCTTGCTAGATTTGCAAAATTGCAAAAGTGTAGTGGTCATCTCCTGAATGTAGTAGTAAAAAAAAAAAAAAAAAACGGCCATTTAATCATCTCACGTCCTACATGTTTCTAAAGATAGAAAACAGTTTTATTAAGGCTAAAAAATGGAAAGCTTCCTCCACAAAACTCTGTATGCTTGTAAATATCTGTTGTACAACTCAATGCGACTAAACATTGTAAAATGGAAAAGTCAGGGTCCTTTCTTAATCAATGTGTTATTGTTGCAGTCCACAAGACTGTGTTGTACCTTTGTGCCATTGGCTTCCAGCACCATTTTCTCAGCTGCAGCTTTGGTCTTAGGGTAGGGCATCTCATGGAATATATTATATGGAGTATCCTCATTTCCTCTGTGTTAAGGAAGAACAACACCAACAGTTAAAATCTGGGCAAATTAAAGATAGTTTAGTAATAGGTGGCAGAGCTACTAATACACAGGAAGTATTATGTGGAAGACTAACCCAGATCCTTTTCTGAAATCAAGTGCTTGACCCAACAAGTGCTGTGAAGTTTATATCCAAACTCATACCCACAATGATCACTCTCTTTGTATTTCCTCTATCTCTAAATGAGTAGACATGTATGCATTCTTACAGCTTGCACAGAAAAAATGTGAAATGCATGCACAAATTACATTATATCTCGAGCTGGCGGAAACATAACAGATTTAAACAAAGTTGACCCCTATCCCTGTTTGTCCTTGCAGAGTGAGTGTAAAACTAAAATGTTTAGTAAAATATTTGAATTTGAGTATGTTTGTATTAGTAGTAGTTATTTTAAGGTATAATTTGGGGTTTGAGTTGGGTTGGAGTTTATTATTAATGACAATCATTTATATAAATATTTTGTTTAATTTTACTGTAGCATTAAACAATGTAAAAGAAACACAGATATTGCAACACATTTTTAGAGGCTTTCATCAGAATGCAATTTTTTTTCTTTTAAATAGTTGCCTATGAAAGCAAATACTTTCCAGCAAAAACAATTTTTATTTTCATGACCGTAGATAGATATTACCCATGGCAAGCAACTGATGTTTAGCAATCATATTAAATATCAAAGCTCCACTGCACTCAACAGGGACTATGGAGAAAAGGAGATAGAAAGGAGATAGAAAGGAGATAGAAAGGGGGATAGAAAGGACGGCTGAAATATAATCTTGATTATTTTTAAATAATTACTTTTCAATGTGCATATGTGCGTGTTTGTTATTATGTTTCCAAAAAGATAGGAAAATAATTCCATTTGAGGGGGGAAAAAAAATCTCAAAAACTTGCATGCGTGTTAGTCACTCTCTAAGGAAAACTGTAATGTTTCTAGCACGTGGCAGTAATGGAAATGTTTCAACCTTTGCTCTGTGTGCTTTTTTGATTTAAGTTAGGCAAGACAGCAAAATCAGATGTGAAACTACACTGATATGACTGAGTGACACATTTTTCTTTTGTTGATTACTAGGCCAAACCACAACAGAACATTCACAAAGTCCTACACACTCTCTGCCCCTTGCATGCTTGTTTATTACATATTTTGGCTAAATGTATTATGCTAATAACAGCGTAGTACTTTTAAAACCATATTTTAACATCATAACATACAAAATTCATGAGATCCTTTCAAAAAATATGGGAGGAGAAAAAAAAAAATCACCAGATTTCATCTTGGCTGACTATTTACAAATCTGCCAACTGATAATTCAGAGATTGGAACATCAGATGACACATAAGTTCAGAAGATGTGCTTTGAGACACAGGATTGTTACTTGTCAATCATGTGACTAACAGGTAAACAGCAGAAACAGAAACTCTCTCTATATATAAGACACTTTTGATAGATGGGGGAATAACATTCCTAGAATGTGGCCTGGTATTCCATCAAGATGGAACGTTGTCTACGTAGTGGAATTCTGCTGTCGTGTCAGAATGCATTCCACATGTGCAAACCCTTTCAGTTCTATCACACATTCTCTCCATGACAACTACATGCTTTAAACACTTAATCATTTATTTTTAGAGAATATTTAAGGTGTAATCCCCTTATCAGGGAAGCTTATACAGTATAGTATATTTACAGCAAAGTTGATGAGTTGCCTCAGGCCTGCACCAGGGGGTTGAGTGAGTGTGTTTGTGTGTATGACTGCGCCCACTTTGTTAATATTCTGTTTATTGAAATTGTCTTAAGGTTTTACTTTTATAGTTCATAAGACAGTGAAAATTTACTTTATACCGTCTTTTTGGGAAATATTCACTATGAGACTTTATAACCTGGTTAATTGGCGGTGGACGATGAGATACCCCCGTCACAAAGTAGAGCACATCGAGTGCATAGAAAAGAAAAAAAGCACATATATAAAAGGTAATTAATTAAATTATTATTATATCAGTGTACTGGGTATTAGGTGAGTTACGTGAATTTAAGATTTCACTGTGTATTTTGTGAGTTAGGGAGTGTGTACAAAGTGCATCCTAAGTGAGAACTGTAAAGTTCTTTGAAACACATCAGTTTATATTAATATGTATTAATATCGTACATGGAGTACTAATATATGTACTTATTCATAAAAAATTTACTAATTGGTTATTACTAGAATACGTCTACTCATGCATATCTGATGTGTATATTCCTACTAAACATAACTATATTCTTTACTTTTTTTTATTTAACACTTTTTCAACTTTAGTCAGTCTATATTGTTGCTGTTTGAGCATAAAAAATATCTGCAAAGCTACAAAGCTCAAACCCCACTTCAAAAGGAGATATTTTATTTAACAGAAATCACTTTTCGAAAACTACAACGAATGACGCGTTAGCACTACAACGCATTTTTTCAGGATTTTGTGATATCACAAAGATCAACGAATGGGACGAGACCTGGTTGAGGTGTACAAGAGATGTGCTAATCACATCACACACTGGCCCAGCTAACCAATCACAGCACATCTCGTCCAGAAGGCGGGCCTTCATTTGATACAGGAACTATTCGAGCTGCTACAAAAACATATCACTTAATAAATACTTCTTACATATATTAAAAAGCTTTAAATAAAGACACTTACCTGATAAAAGTATCTCCTTTTACATTTGGACCAACCACCTCCATGGAGCTTGTATAGATCAGATACTGAATACCGATTTCCACACATGCATTTATTACATTCTCTGTCCCTGAAGGAGAACATCCAAAAAGAAAAAAGACAAACAAACTAAAAGGTGAGGAAAACAGGAACTTTACCAAAGGAAATGCAAGACCTAAAACGAAGCTGTTTGTGTTGCTTTAACTGATATTAATGAAAATCGTTTTACCGTAATTTTCGGACTATAAGTCGCATATGAGTATAATTCGCATCAGTCCAAAAATACGTCATGACGAGGAAAAAAAACATAAGTCGCACTGGTCTATAAGTCGCATTTATTTAGAACCAAGCACCAAGAGAAAACATTACCGTCTACAGCTGCAAGAGGGCGCTCTATGCTGCTCAGTGTAGTCTACAGGAGCATAGGGCAGAATAGAGCGCCCTCACGAGGCTGTAGATGATAATGTTTTCTCTTTGTTCATTTCTCTCGGTTCATGTCAAATTAATTTTGATAAATTAGTCGCACCTGACTACAAGTCGCAGGACCAGCCAAAATATGAAAAAAAGTGCGACTTATAGACCGGAAAATACAGTAGTTTGTAACTGATGACACAGTAACGCCTAACTTCCAAGTAATGTTGTGATACAGCAGGAAGAACCAGATAGATTGAATGAGAAACCCATCAGCTATTCAAATGCTTTCTGAAGTTAAAAAAAAAAGGTAACCAAATTATTATCCAGACCCATTCAGTGGTATTCAAAGAGGAGATTTCTAGAGAAGTAATGTGGAATGTAAATGTGAGAGCAATGGAAAAAATGATGTGATAGGGCAGAATCCACACTAAAGGAACATTCCAGTATGAAAAATACATAATCTCCTGCTCTTGTTTTCATCTGTATCCTGTGGGTTTGTCTGTATCTATTAAGGCTCTATTGGCAAAGACCTAATAGACATGTTAGGAACCCTTAACCAGTAAGGTCTACTACCACAAAAAACTGAAAACATGCGGATGAAACCATGAAAGAAATAAGACTGATCTGAACACATAAACAAATAATCATATCTGTGATAGTCCAGACGTTTTCACTCATGCAGGTGGTGATGCTGAATGCATTCATAATGTCAGACTTTTTTCAAATCTAGAGATGACCTTTTTGATAAGCTTCATGAGGTAAACTGCAAATGCTCTATTTCTCATAAAGCCACATGATCTGTACAGACTAGCAAGAGGTTTTCTTGTACAATAGTTAAAAAACGCATATTTTGATCTTATTATGCTCACTTCATGCACTAAAAAAATACATGAATTCCCGCATTGTTTGAGAGTAAATGATGCATTTCTGGAAGGTTACTGAAAATATCACCAAAGAAAAACAGGGCAGTAACCAAAACAACCCACTGACATTTACTCTAGCAGTCAAAAAAAAAAAAACCCTACTGTTTTTAAAAGAAATACATCATTTTTTTTCAAGAAAGGGTGTGTTCAAGTTTTCTAAAATCTTTTTTTTTATGCAAATCTTTAACCTTTCTGTTCATCAAATAATCAATAATTCAGTTCGTCAAAAAAAAAAAAAAAAATCAATAAAAAAGATTTCACTTCTACAAAGTCATTGTTATCTATCTCTTTTGTTCACTTACCTTGTACATTGACAGCATAGATAGCATTCTCAGGGACCTTATACCAAACATCAACCAAACTAGCTGCGTGGAAAACCAGGTCTGCTCCCTGAAAGGCATGATGTACGCTCCTATAATCGGTTATATCACCTTGTATCCCCACCACTTTCACATGCTCTGTGAATAAAAGACAAAGAGATAATATATCTTGTTAAAAGTATGAGTTGTTATATTTTTGTTATGCAGGAATATCTTTATAAGGTTTTTTTTATGTCAAATAAGGTAGTTGGCATTGAAAAAGATAGGCAGCTAAGAACTGATGTGACTACCAGTGCAAATAATAAAAAAAGATTTCAATCTGTCTCCTCTGTAGCACAACAATGTGTGCAGGGTATGTGTGCTTCATGTATCAGTGAATGAGCGAGTGTGAGTGTAACCAAGGTCACTTCCATCCCGTTATCTCTATGATTTACCTTGGGCAGCTTCCAGATATAAATTCAAGGATCAAGTGATATTTTGATTACAATGACACAACTATCTAAAACAATAAACTCTATCTACTTGGTGGAAGCAACACCCTCGTCCTTGTAAACAAAAAATGCATTGTTCTCATTCTCACTTATTCAATTATTTTATTTTTTCAAACAATGAACACGGTCATACATAACAGCTCTGCAAAGATTTGCCATCTTGTATGTCGGATCTCTTAAGTTTCCTTAAATATGCATTTAACAACTCCACAGAATGACAGGTTTGTGAACCACTACACAAGACAAACAACAATTACTGTGACAGGGTATCAGCTGCTGTGCACCGCAGATGTTCAAATGCGCCTCCAGGATCCCTCTCATCTTTGTGATGGTTAATTAACTGAGCCATAAAATAACATATGAAGGTCTGCCTATGAGCACAAGCTTTCCAGGTAGTCACACAAAATCAGTCATATACAAAAAACTAACCTCTTACTAGAGCAGTGTGCAAGTAGGTCAATGTTCACTTCTGATAAGTTTCTAACCTCTTTCTGATGACATTTGGACTTTGACCACTTGCCAAGCTGTAGTCAATTTCAAGCATCATTCCCCCATTAGCCCACTGGATAACTAGAAAGTATGTGAGGACTAGAATACATTTGGCCAGGACTATGGATACTCGTTGTATGAGATCCATTAGATAAAAGAGCCAACAAAGCTCTGGCTAATAAAAAACATTTGACACACAAATTAGATCCAGCTATAACCAAATTCAAAGTCTAACCTCCCTCATGCATCTATTCCTGTGGCTGACGTCGCATAACTATATTGTGCAGGAAATTGTGCTTCAGCTAGAGCTACATGACTGCTGAAAATGAGAGATCGATTTATCCACAATAGCATAATGAGTGAGGGCTGGTGAATACAGTGCATAAGATCCCAAAATACCATTGTAAAGAGCATCCTGGTGAGTGGAAAGGAAGAGACTGGATGGAAATGACTGGTGTTGCCTGTCCTTACCAACTGAACCAAGCCCAAACATACGTCAATAAAGTCAAGGCTATGTAATAACATGAATGAGCCTTTCCATTTCCTTTGTCATAAAATGATCTTTCCCGTTACTGAAGTCATAGATACATCAGCAGATGTTTCCCTTGGCCACTTACAGGAACTACATCCTATACTTTGAAACATCACGAATAAAGGCGTATTTTCAGGAACTATTTAAAATATAGGGCGTTTCTTTAATGTTGGGAACTTTAAAATATTACATTTTTCATAGTATGATAATCTAAAGAAAGAATATGCAAACAATTTCCATCTATATGATGTTAAAACGAGAGATTACTCAGTGTCTCTACAGTTTTTCTCAGTCATCTCAGTTTCGTGGCGTCATTTACAACACAAGCACTTGGTTACAGAGAATGAAAGAGCATCTTGACATGAAATATGATGCATGATGGAGAAAACAAAGAACGATCAAGGTATATGTACTTTCCAGGCAATATTCTTTGTACTTGGTCAACATATTCAACAATACATGTTAGATAAAAAATGATGCAGCAGTATAAACGAGTGGGTGATTTTATTCCAAAAATGTTTCAAATTTCTTTTACATCACAGAATGTTATCACAAAAACAATAAATCATGTGATATGTAATTGAAATGTTAATTACATAAAAATAAAAAAAACATTACATAATAACGTCCTCGATGATTCATATGTACTGTTGAACTTTACCTAAATAAACTAGAACAAGTGAGAAACGTAATGAAGGAACATCTGGTTATGATGACCCAGGGCGTTCTTCAAAAAACATGCACGTACGCAATGAACGGGTAACGTTAAGTCAGCGGGTGAGCGTTACAATTGCTATAAAACCATTTCAAATGACTGTGTGAACTAACAAACTCTTAATCATAGAAAGAACAGTTAGTTTCAAGTGTTTCTTACCAGTACTGTGACTTTGTAGACTCTGGGAAATGTTTTTATCGAAAAGCCTTATCTCCTTGATATTTTCTTCCTTCTCCAGCAAAACCCTCAACAGGTGCTGCCCGAGAAAACCGCATCCTCCGGTTATCACGTAAGTTAACTTCGACTTCTCATCAGACATAGTATTACTTCGTTGAATCGTCTCCTGGTATTGACTGAAGTGTTTATCCGTCAGTGTCTGCTGGTCCTCTCTGCGAACGAAACAGAACAGACAAACAAGTCCTGCCTTAAAAACAATCTGTATAACGTGAGTTAAACCGCACAAGCTCAGAATCACCACATCTCCTCAATTACAAGATACTACTGTGGAGACATAAACTCATGTATGACAGTCTGACTGCTTATATGAACACTTATATGAACACTCCTCCTAGCAGGGACGTCATTAGCTAACACAAACCCTAAATTATTATAACTCAGCTGTTAGAGATATAACGATGCATCCCGAACCGGGTGTAAAAGCGATGAAAATATTTTACGATTCAAGTGGGTTGATATGTTAAATTAAACGCGATACACTTGCAGGTTGGGGTTTATATCTCTTAGGGATACTGTTTGTTTGTCTGCAGAAAAGTTTTGATTTTTTTTTTATCTCGCATCTGTTTAATAATGCTCATTAAACTGCGCTGCTTTGTTTACTGCGGTAACCATGGAAACGCTGAATCGCTGCTGTTAAACAATCTAGGAAAGAGCACAGGGAAAATCTTTCTGTCATTGGAGAATATTTATTTGATTTAGGATTTGTCTTACAGTTTCAATTTAGTTTTGTTATTTGACATAATATATTGCATTTTCACAGAAATGTGCGGCAGTTTAGTCTGAGAAATAATAATAATACACCTTATTCATAATTTTTCTTAAATATCTTTAATTATTATTATTATTATTATTTGGTCTTTTCAGGCCTCAAAAAAAAAAACTAGTTCAATAATTTATGATTAGTTACAGGCCCTAGCTTATACATTTCTCTAACACTTTGATAGATTTTTCTATGTCTCAACCTTTCAGTGTTAAAAAAACGTATGTCTGTTACGTAAATATTGATGACTCTAATATGCACAAAAAAACAAATACTGACGAAAACCTGGAGCTTATCCATCCCACTGGTGCTAATTATTTTTGTGTGTTTTTTGTGCATGGTCACTCATCCACCATCACATTTAGTCTACTATTCAGGTAAAGCTCTAAACAAATCTCAGATAACATATTACAAGCCCATAATATGACTCAAAACTTAAAACTCAAAATTAAGAGTGATTTGTTCCGATACTGTAATGGTGTTGTAACATGTCTGGAAAAACCAAAGTGAGTCAGTTTTGTTTCAGTATGACAGAAATGTTAGACACATCTATAAAGTGCTTTGACACAGATAGGACAAAACATTCTGCACAGTAACTTGCTAAATCACAAAGTGTATGTGACTATGTGATAATGATCATAACTTTAAATCACAGAAACAATCTCCAGTCAAGGACAGGACCATTTAACCAATATAAAATGCAATTTAAGCTGTTAAAACAGAACATGTGACAACTTTAGGAGTGAGAAGTCACCAATAATGAAATTAAATAAGTTTCACTAGATAAAGAAATAACCCTACCAGCACTTTTAAAACTGCTTCTTCTTGCATAATCTTTAACACGGCATGAGAGGAAACTGTAGATTAAAGGACATTTAAGCAAGAGGATTTGCAAACTTGACTTGAGCTGAAAAAATTAGTGGTACTCTCCAATTCACTGCTCTTCAAGTTAACCCAACCATGACGACTTCCGCTGCTGAGAAACACAGAAATGTGTAAAAGGTCAATTTAAGGCATCACTGGATTTTTTTTAGGGTTTTAATTTACTAAGCAACAGCTTTGCAAATTAAAGTAATCACTTAAGTATTCTATATATATATATATATATATATATATATATATATATATATATATATATATATATATATATATATATATATATATATATATAAATAAACACACACACACACACACACACACACACACACATACATATATGTATGGAGAGGGGGAGAGGGAGAGAGAGAGTTTTATTTATAGAAAGTCTTTTAAGTGAAATATATTATAATAGTCAGAACTAAATAACATGCATTTTGTATGATCTTATTTTGGTCAAATATATAACATTTTGCAGATACTGCAAACTGTATGTAAACTTTTGAACACAACTGTATATGTAGAGGTTGAATTGTAAATAATAATAATAATAATAATTCAAAGGGATGGTATGGTCAAGTATTTATTTGTTGGGCCTGGGGCCCTGTAGCTAACTTTACACAATGATTACAAAATGTGTAATTTGAAATTTATATTTAATAAAATGTTAACTTTATTTTTTATATTGAAATGAACTATGATTTATAAATAGGACAATTAAACCAGCAGTAGATGGCAGCAATTCCCTGATTTAATAAAGATTCACTGAATCATTTAACTCAAACGATGTTCAAAACGGCAAAAAAAAAAAAAAAAAAAAAAAAAAAAAAATCTTTATGACTGGATAGTTGAATCACTGGCTCAGTAGATTCGTAGAAAAACTGATTTTTATAACTTGGATTATAGGGGCATTCTTCTACATGGATTCCATTCAAATAAGTTTATTTTTATTTCACAAAGTCACAGATATACAGGATAATGTCAGATCTCAGTATCGTCCCTCAGTCATACACAGTTCAGTTTTTTCAGGGGAATGCCTTTGCACTAGAATCAAGGAAATATCTTACCTTTGGTTGTCTTCTTTTAAACGAACGTCAAAATTTGCGCTTGAACCATTTTGCAAGAAAAATCATAAAAACTTGCTCGAGCTTGTGCGCATCTTGTACTGACAGATCGACGTTATTTACTTCATATGATCATACCAAGAGAAAAATATTTAATTTGCACGACAAGTTATATTACAATATACAACATTATTATTAGAGGGTATGCGCGAGACCGTCCCTTTAATCTGCGACGCTTACGTACTACACTGACCTGAAATGACGTCACACACACGAAGAGACGAATGATTTGAATGAATGAATGCTCTATTTGTGTCGACATGTCCTGTCGTTCACCGCCAAAACAACACTTAACGCCGCATCATTACCCGCTCTCAGATTTCCTCTTCAGAATGAGCACAATGTTTCAGCTCAGCGGTATAGTGTTTCAGTTTCCGTGAAAGCTAAAACAGTCCCCTCGCGTCCCTGCCTCACAGAAAAATAGGTTGTTCCAGCAGTCACAGACTGATGACCCACGGAGACTGCGGCTACTGTTCCGCAGCATCCTTCACAGCAATAGAATTTACTCGAAGCAGCAGCCACACGTTTCGCACAGTGGGTCGGACAACTTCTGTACACTAAAAATAACTACTTGTAATCCAAAATAAATACATCCTTAATATTTTAACCGAATTGTATCCTCACTCTCTCTTTGTTCCTATATCTTTGCTTAAATGTCTTAAAAATAAGTTCATCTTCAGCAATGGAAAATTTCGTCATAAGCAGGTGGTCAATACCAAACAAATCCATTCCTAAGCTACTATGAAATAACCCCTTACCTCAGTAAACATCCTCATTTCTTCAATGAATCAAGTGAGCTCAGCCTTGTTTTTTTAATTTCCTGTCATTATTGAGAGGTGGTGCGTGTCTTCCTCTCTGCAAGCTGCATGCTTCCGCCTCACATTTGACAGCTCGAATACAGGAACACATTAAAGGAGAGGAAGAAATAGAGAGAGGTTATTAATACTGCCTTTAGAGGATCAAAATAAAATAAGTTTGCATCCATAAAACCACAAACATATACATCCTAAACATCTACAGTATATTTAGAGTCTATTATTTCTAACAATAGCCCAAATCTATATAAATCTGAAGGCATTTTATAAAGTTTAGAAATGCTACTCACTCCTTCTCAGTCCTTTATCTTCTATTGCCCGTCAACAGAAAAAGAGATAATGCTCATCCAACTAAATCCCTCTGGAACGCTGGCCAGGAGCCATGATGCAGACTGAAAGCTTAAACTTCAGTTTAGTGCACAATGCATTCTGTGCAGGAGATAAAGTGTTGGGGAAAATACTGAACTGGTTAACAGATGTCACGGACTTTTAACGGTTAACAAAGTGGAGAATGCCATCAGACTGCATTAAAATGCTGTTGCATTGAATTTCATTGGAGTGATGTAAGTGGATTGTGAAACAAATAATAGTCAGCTTCAGTGTTAGGTTATGTTGCAGTGGCAAATATCTTATTAATATAAACAAAAATCTCAGCAATTATTTTTTTTTACCTTAGACAGGCCTTTTTTTTCGCGATTCATTTTCAATCAGCAGATGCCACAGCAGTGCTCATGCCTGAATGTATTAAAGCTGGATAGGTCATATTTCGTGTAACTACAGTATAAAAATACAAACAGCAGCAGTCACATCTAAAATAGCTTGAAATTTCAAGGGGTGCTGTGACGGCCTGTCATTTGCCAACCCATGCACCCACACAAACACGTTAGATTTCAACCTGTTCTGAACGGTGGAGGAAAAAAACACTGAACATCAATTATTTTGTAAAAAATATTTTAATGCACCATTAATAAAGGGTCCAACGCATTAATACAAGAGAAATATTGCAAATAATATTAAAACTTTAAATCAAATGAAAACAAATAAGATAACTGAATGATAGGTATGTACAATTATTTTCTTGCAATGGGAAGTAGGAAAAGGATGAACATATTTACAGACTAGAACCAGTGTGTTTCTACGAGAAACAAACACCTCTACATTATTTACATGTAATTCTTTATCTTTTTTGTCCTTTTCGTTTTGTTTTTATGGTTACACTTCTGTGGATCAGTTTTTACTGAACGACTGCGGTAGATCTACATATTTTACAGGTCTTCCTCTGAAAGGAACACAATGCTGGCAATGTCCTCTGACAAGGTGAGGAAAAAAGGGAGCAAAGATGAAATGTCACGTCCACTATATGGCAGAGCAGAGAGAGAGAGAGATTACAGAGTAATACGAAAAGGACAGAACAGAAGGAACAGCATCTCTGCACATGCACATCTCTCAGAGGAATTGGGACATCCTTTTTGTGGTGAAGTATTCACATCAATTTTTGGATTCTGGATCTTTCGACAAATGCGCTATGAGGAAATATACATTTTATGATCATATTCTCCTAAGCAGAGTAGTTACAAGCCCCGCAATAGCGTGCTTTGTCTCACAACGTGTCCCATTCCTTCACAATTCTTCAGTTGGCTACAATAATATCAATGCCAAAAGAAATATCAATATTTCCATTATTTTGCTAAAATATCAATGCACATATATTTCAGCACACCAAAAAGACAACCTTCTCTGTCCTGTCCTCCTCGTATTGCTAAAAACTATGAACGAAAGTGGTATCAGTTCATATGAGGGGTGTATTAAAATGATGGCAGGTACATGATAATCTCCAGAATAACAGTTTTTACAGTGTACTGGCATTGTAACATCTAATTTGTAAAAAAATAAAATAGTTAATGTACAATGTAACAACTTACAATACTAGAACATTTTCATTTGTAAAGTTAGAGAATACCAGCGCTTTATGATGGAAAAGAAGGAGGCATTTTTAATTAAGGTTGCTTCAGTTCTGAGAGAAACATGTGCACCAAAACAACTTAAAAAAAAAAAAAATCAGGCAAGTGACTATGCAGATAATCAGAAAAAGGTGCAGCAACAGCTCTGATCTAAATTAACAGACAGGCATCAGAACAGGGACAATAAATAATAAACTAAAATGATTACTCTCTCTCTCACAGCAGGGGTGAAAAGTCCCTTGCTCTTGGAAAAAGACCCAGATTTTAAGGGTGTTTGCCTCTGTCAAACGTTGTGCATAAGTGAGCGGAATATGTGTGTGTAGTTGTTGAAAAACTTCAAAGCATAGACCTTGGCAAAACAACACCATCCAACACAGCTGCACCAGGAGGAACAAAATTAGATAAGAGTCAGGGTAGAAGAAAAAAAAAAAAAAACTTAACAGGTGGAACTGGAGGTGTTGCGGCAGTGCTGAGATCCCAATCACCCTGGGCCAAACATCTGATTAAACATCTCGACACATCTGTGCCTGTATAGAAGCTTTTCAAAGAGTCTGATGTTCTCCCATCATACACTACCTACATTGTTGTGCGCCGAGAAGGGTAGCTTGTGGGCCAGGGAAGTTGATTGGCAAGTCATGTATCAAGGGAAGGTCTTGGAAACTTTTAGTTGAGGGTTCCTCTGCAGTTCTCCGTGCCACACAGACATGGGATTTTGTTCTCTTCAATGGGGAACTTGTAATCATATGTGATCTCCTCATTCACACCGATGGGCTGCTTGGAGTATATGACGATCTTCTTCTGGGACTCAATGGTGATCACTTTGGCATAGCAGTTGGGCTGTGAGATAGTACATGAAACCATCAATGAGATGCAGAACATATATGGGCTTCCTGAATTACATTCTCTCCCATAGGAGAGTTGGGTAATTTATATGATGCAGTTCTGTTCTGCTCTATGGCAGGGGTCTCCAACAGGTGGACTACAGTGTGAATGCGGAACGCAAGATGCGTCCATCCGGACCGCGAAGCCTTTTGACATAATGAAATAAATAAATGCTAAACGCTATTTTCTAATAAAATCGATGATTCTAATAAAATTATGTTTTCAGGAGTACTTATTTTAATACGGCTTAGTGTGAGGATTAAACTTCAAAAGGCAATGATTTCATTGGCTAAATATGAGCACTGCAAGTTTCAAAATCAGCTTGCTGATGTGCTTTCCAGGGAAACAGCTGTATTTCTATTATTCTAAAAGCGCCTCCTGCTTGCAAAGAATGAATTTGTCATTTCAATCAGCCCATCTGCGGTTTTCCTTCAGACCGATGTGAAAATCAATGCATGCTTTAACATTACAAACACACTGTAAATGTGAACTGGTGGATTGACAATACATTATAAAAATGTAAACAATTAAAACAGTAACATATTTGTATGTTATTTAATATAATTATTTATTGGTAATTTAAATGAAAATAATAATTGATACTTTTGACTCCATTTTCTTAAAAAAAAAAAAAAAATGCTTTAAAAGGCTTAAATGTACAATTTATCATTTTATAAAACTTTTGCTTTATGTGAAAACATGTTTCCGAACTGGAAATCATGCTTTTTACAGTCATTTTAAATTTTATTAATGCAGGTCTTAAAAAAGTCTTAATTTTGACTTTAAATATCCTGCAGATATACTGGTCTGGCAAAATGATCAATTCATGTTTTTAGGTCTAGAATTGTCCAGACCTCGGCTGGTGAGGAGTGTGTTTATTACTGGACTACAAGCAATTTTAGTTGAAGAATCCTGCTCTATGTGTGAGCTCATTTTCTGTTGCTGAAGGTGATGGTCACCATTATGATGCAAACACAAATTCCATTCACATCTAGAAGGAGAAAAAAAATTTGCCTTTTTCTTCACTTTTACAAACTATGTAAAGACCAGACCAGACTTTACACAAGTCTTATCAGAACTAAATAAGAACATCCAGCAGCTGCAGGAAAGCACATTAAATGGAGGACAAAAATCTGCAGATATGTGAACAATCTGTGAACATTCATATTTATAACAGGACTTGACAATAAGGACTATCTCATGGACAAGGGTCAGCATGAAAGATGTTTGGAACAGCTAAGGGAATGGTCACTGGCACAGATAAAGAGAAGTTATGTTTTAGTAAGAGATTTGGAATCGTAATACAAAGGTTGCGAATTTAAGTCTGTGGCTGACTGAGAATACCATGACTGAGAAGCTCTTGAGCAAGGCACCGAACCCACAACTGCTCCCCGGGCGCCGCAGCGTAAATGGTTGGCCACTGCTGTGTGTGTGTTCACGGTGTGTGTGTGTTCACTACTATGTGTGTGTGCACTTTGGATTGGGTTAAATGCAGAGCAAGAATTCAGAGTATGGGTCACCACAGTTGGCTGTATGTCAGTCACTTTTACTTTCAATAAGGTAGAAATTGAGCGTGTTCCTCATTCCTCATAAAGCTTATGTTTGTAAAATGGCACAGCTTTTTAAATATTTAAAAGTAAACTCTTAACATCAGTCAGTCAAGCATTGAACTTCAGTAATTAGAAATACAATTTGGTAACCATGTATGAATGCATATTTGTAATTTTTACTGAACTTAGAACTGTTAGTAGGGCTTAAGATATTGTTGGTCATTTAGTGTTTCTGTAAAAAACCTACCAATAACACTGAGAAGTTGGTAATAATACTAATAATAATCCATTTACATCGAGTCTTTGTGCTAAGCTAGGCTAGTGGTGGGTGCGTCAACACTTACAGAACGCAGAGAAATGAAAAAGGTATGTATGGACTTATCTAACTCTGGGGGATAATGTGAATAAGCTAAAGTTCCAAAAAGTCGGAGTGTTCCTTTAACCTAGATCACCTTCAGTTTAATGCAAAACTGATGGTGGGTTTATATAAATGGATACGTATGCAACACTAGCAGGGTACTTACCGTGCAGCAGTGGTTAATAAACCGAGCCAAGTTGCCACACTTGGTGGCGTCAATAATAGTGTCATGATCGACACGGAATAGGTAGCTGCTCCCGATGCCTTCTTGGGCATATCGCTTCTCCCGATTATCAGCAACCATCTACAAATGGTGCAACAATCACACAATTACCTCCAACAAATAAACAAGTATGTTTTCCTCAAGAGGAACCAAACTCACTTCCTGGTATAGACCATTTAATAGATGTAACTTATCCTTCAGCTTGAAGGCTTACCTGTCTGATACTCTGTCCCACATATTCAATGACCATCTCATCTGCAGCGATAGGTTCCATGGCAAACAGGCCCCATTCATGGATACGGCTGCGGCCAAACCTCAGTTGCTTCTTACGAAACTGGAAGCAGATGAATTACAAGCATGAAGACATGTAAACACCAATAGGACTGACTATGTTTAAAAGCACAAGAATACCATATGAACATTAACCCCATTTTTGGCCATTTTCAGAATGAATAACCATGGTTAAGATAATATTTTGGCTATTAACATTCTAAATAAGACCGATGGATTTAAATTTGGATTATGCACACATCTTTTCATTATCTTTTATACTGCTGTTCACAAGTTTTGGGTCAGTAAGATTTTTGAATGTTTTTTAAAAAAAAGCAGCCTTTGCTCTCAAAGGCTGCATTTATTTAATAAAATGCAAAAATACAGGTTAAGAAAAGTAGTATTTAAATATTCTAATTTGAAAAATGTATATATTTAAAAAACTTAATGTTTTCCTGCCAGGGCAAATTTTCAGCAGCATGACTTCAGTCTTCAGGGTCACATGATCCTTCATAAATCATTCTTAATATGCTGATTTGCTGCTCAAGAAAAAAGTATTATCAATGTAGAAAACATTGGCTGCTTGATATTTTTATGGAAATTTACCTTTTTTTCTGGATTTTTTAATGAACAAAGTTTTATATATAAATATTTTATAACATTATAAATCTCTTTACTGTTACTTTTGATCCATTTAATGCTTCCTAGACCAAATATGATACAATATAAACACATACACAAAAAATCTTCCTGAATGATCTTACTGGAATGACATGAGGGTGGTTAAATGATGACAGAAAATACTGATTAACACAAGATGTCCCTGGGCTGGAGCATTCCTATCAGTCTAAACATTGTTGTATAAACATACTTCTTTTTTCCAGCCCATATGAAGCCTTTGTGTGAAGTACCTCCACACCTGCTGTATAATAAACCAACGAGACCTATGTCTGCCCTTTTCTAACATATGAAGTGTATTAATTCATTCTTTCATCAAAGAACAATGCGATCCAAAGATAAGACCTGCTTTTAAAGGAACACCTTTTATCTTTTATCTTGTCAATCATAGCAACAGATAGAACCACTGATAAGGCTCAGCCAGTCAGGGTCACTGACACAGGAGTCAGTAGACTTTACTGATCTGATTGGGGGGAGTATGAATTATACTACAAATAGACATGTCAGGGCAATGTGCCCACAGATGCCATCCACTACACGGGCATTGCACTTACATTAAACCCTGAACAGAACGCTATCAATTACTACAACTGAAAACAAGCTGAGGGGAGTTCAAGGAACTGAAGGAGTTGTGAGGTCAATGTAATAAAAGTGTTGATCGTATGATCGAGGTCAAGGTTGTGTCAATGAACTAAAGAACTTTACCTTCAGCTGGTTCAATTTCAACAGGTCCGAGTCCATCACTGCTGGAGTGCCAATAGCACTGAGGAGACGCCGCTGCTCGGAGCGCCTTTCTGAGAGCACACGATTCGAGCCCTATGACAGACAGAGAGAGAGAGAGCTGCTCAGATGGATACCAACTACTGACCCAAACTTTCTCCCATATTCATGCTGAACAAAGTAATTTAATTCAGTCAAAAATATTTTAACTACAGTATGTTCATTTAAATCTCACGTCTTCACAATAAAAAAACAAACAAACAAGACTTCAGTTACAAGTGCCACACACATTTGAGTTAAACCATAAGGTGAACCTACTGCAGTATCATAGTCTCCAGCTTCCTGGACAGTCACAGGCTGGTCTAGCTCAAGGTAGACGTCTTTCTCCTTGCGGCTGATGGCATAGTAGCCTTCACTACGAGCACAGCCTGTGACGTGCTCTCTTAGCTGCCTATCTGCGGTCTTCTTCTTTCGCCGGGGGTCAGGGATGTTGGTGAGTAGAGGCAAGAGGTTAAGGGAGCAAACCTTGGGAAAAATGCACTTTTAAAGCAGCATCAATGTGTAAAGTTGTACGCTTATACACTTGTTTACTCTTTAAATTTGGTATTGCAGTACTGATAATACTGTTGGCTGCTGCATTAATAATAGAAGCACCGGTTTGCTGGTATAAACCATGCATTTAAATTCTGAGGTAGCTGTAAGGATATTGGTATGAGGGACCCAGTGTGTGTCGTTGAGCCAGTCCGTGCCGTGATCATCTTGCAACAGTTTCTCATAGGTGCTCTTCAGGAGCCTCAAATCTTCCTGGTCCAGGCCTGTGTTCCAGATGTCATACAGGATGGTCATCTGCTCAAACTCGCTACGGTTTTTGTAAGAGAGGCATGGTGCGGGAGCTGGTGTGGGCATGTGTTTGGGCCGTCGCTGAGTCGAGGGGGTCAGGCCAGCTTCCTGCAGGAAAAGTCGTTCGCTCTTTCTAACCTCTTCCTTTTCAAACTCCAGCGATCTCTCCAGACCGAAGTCAGAGTCTCCTGAGTCTGAGCTGGAACTGGAAAGCTCACCAGACTCCAACTGTTCCACATCCACAACTTCTTCATATTCCTGACAATAGAGTATGTTAGGAAAATGTAAGCAAACTGACAAAATGCACACAAAATGCAGACCAAATGGGGGATATTCTGCCACTATTTGACAAACTTAACAGTATTGCCCAACAATGCAGAACTGTTGGAAGCAGTTCAAGCTCTGTGGGTTTGTAGGAGAAACTGTCATATCGCAACAGCCTGAAACATTCCAGCGTGGTCAAATTACTTCAACAGTGCTACACTGAAAATACTCAGTGGCATTCAACTAGGATATAGACCTTTGAGAAAATATATATATACAAACAATCTAAGATGTTGCAAGGACCAGTGAAATGAGCTTTTCAAGCTTTAAGTTATTTAAACCTAAAATTACAGTCAAGCAACCCTTTAAAAAACATTAGTTACACTAAAAGCTACTAACAAAACACACATTTGAGAGGCATTACAGTCCTGCTAAAATGTTTGGGATCAGTAAGTTTTTTAAAAATCAATTAATGCTACTATTTAGCAAGGATGCATTCAATTGTTTGACAGTCGAGACATTTAGAATGTTACATTTTTGAACTTTCTATTGAATCAAAGAATCCTGAAATCTTTTTTATCAGTTTCCACATAAATATTAAGCAGCACAACTGTTTTAAACACTGATAAAAATATTAAGTGTTTCTATAATACTAAAGTATTTAAGAATGTTTTCTAAAGGATCATATGACACTGGCTATGGTCTTGAGCACTTAGTTTTATTTCTGACTGAGGAATCTGAACGGAGTGTGTAGACATTTGATCTTTTGACATGTGCACACTGCACGAATATTAGGGGTGTAAGAAAATATCGATACACGTGAGTATTGTAATATTTTGATTGACTATACTTCCTCGATTAATCATACAAATGGAGACTTGGTGAGCATAAGAGACTTTTTTCTTACTGACCATACACATTTGAACAGTATTGTTTATCTTATATCAGTGCTTCTCAAACACAGTCCTTGGGGCTCACTGACAAAATGTTTTAGTCTCCCTATTCAACAAACTAAGAAGCTGATGAAACAGGTGTTTTAATAAGTGCGATATCTTAAACATTCTGGTAGGTCGGTTCCCCTCATCTAAACATTCTATAATAAATTATAACATATACACTTCGGATTATAATTGTTTTACAATCCAAGCTGTATTTATCATTCAAAAAGTGGTAAACTGAACTGCTGCAGAGGTTTAAAAGGCGTTTATAAAAGATAATTCATTGGAGTTTTAGAATTAAAAAAAAAAGTATCACTACATGTTGAGAAGTAGTGGCTTGTTAGTGGAACATTTCTAAAATGTTTTTAAAAAATGTACAACTACTGTAATTGATGCTTAAGGGTGAATTCAAATTTTTTAATGAGAACCAGACAGAAGCACAAACCTCTAACTTCCTTTTCCTCTGTTTCTTGATCTGTTTCTCCTTCTGCTTCTTGGAGATTTGCAGTTCCTCATTTTCTTTGTCCTTCCTACTTCTCTTCTTGCTCTTCCCTTTCCCCTTCTCTTCCATCTCCGTCTCTTTGCTAATCGATCCTCTCCTCTTGTGCGGTGGCCCGATTGTCTTGGTCTGCGTCTCAGCCGTGTCCCTGGAGTCGCACAGCAGGCCCATCTCAGAAAGGTCCTCGTATAGTTCTGGGGCCTCTCCTCTTGCGGCTAGAGCATCCCCGATGACCTCTTCAGGGGCTTCCTGAACACCGTGCTGGTTGAGGTCGGCAGGGAGCAGGACTGTGGGGTCATGTTTCGTCCTCTTTTGCGGAGATGTGAGGTGCAGAGGAGCAGGAGTTTTAGAATAGTTGTGCTCCTGCAGGATGAACAGACCCTCTGGATCCAGGAGTGGTTGGCGTGGGTGCGGGGCGAAGAAGTCGCCTTCTTCCTCCTCAAGCTTGTGCTCCTCTGCCTCATCGGAGGTCTCAGTTTCTTCAGAGTCAATATCTGCCTCCGGGTCCATTTTCAGTGCCACATCAGCCAGCACCGACAGGTCAGGCTTGGGGGCAGAGGCCAGCTGCAGCAGGCTGGACACTCCCAGCTGCTCCCTGAGTTTCAGCCGCTGCTCCAGCTCCTCTTCATCCTCCTCTTCCTCCAGAGCGGGATGCAGGTGAGGGGCGGAAGCCGACTGGCTGAGTGTCCGAGGGCGACCACGTGCACGACCCTTCTGTGTGGTTGAAATATGGATGGGGTCCTCGTAGGCCACTTTGACCAAGGAGGCATGGTCCAGCGGAAGGTTCTGGACAGTGAGGCAGACGGGTGCTGGGGGTGTTCTGGGAGAGTCTTTGCCACGTTTGGAGGAGGTTTTGGCAGTGAGAGTTTGTGGGGATGAAGGGAGACCTGGACCTTTTTTGGGTTCATCAGGCCGCAGGGAACGCACCGGTGGAGGAACGGTAAGAACGGAAGAAGGGGAAGCAGGGGAGGAAAGGGTGTTACTCTCGCTGGGACGAGAAGCAAACGGCAGGAGCATCGGGATGGGCTTGGAGGAGCCGGCTGGAGCAGTTGATGTGGGCGTGCTTCTGGGAGAAGCGGAAGTAGGAACATCTGAGGCTTGTGAGACAGGAGTGGGAGATGGAGAGGGTGAAGATGATGACAGAATGGAGGGTTTAACCTCATGCTCTTCCATTGAGAAAGAAACAGTTTTGCGCCGTTTCTTGAGTGGGGGAAGGAGGAGAATGGGTGAAGGAGGACGGGGATATGGAGAAGACTGAGGCACAGCTGTGACCGTTTTCTCTTCTTCTGGAAGTGAAAAAGAATCAAGTGAACAAAACATCACACTTTAAAAAAAATAAAAAAATAAGGAAGTTTAAACTTAAGCTCATTAACAGGATAGTCCACTCAATTTGGTTCTTACTTACTCAACCTAACGTCATTTCAAACCTGTTTGACTTAATTCTGTGGAACACAAAAGAAGATTTTTTGGTTTCCATTGACTTCCATTATATGGCCGAAAAATACAATCGAAGTCAATGGGAAACGAAACTGTTTGGTTATCGTTATTCTTCAAAATATATTTTGTGTTCAGCAGAATACAGGAAGTCAAACAGGTTTGGAATGACATGAGAGTAAGGTGGTGAGTAAGGCCCCACCCCATTTTTACCCATCAACCATACACTTCCCCTACGGTGTTCAATTGAAGAGGTAGCGCTGTCTTGATTCTCTTTTGTTTGAAAATGTAGGGGGAAGGGCCAGACAGCCCGCCAAATGGAATTGGGCCTAAGTGATAACAATTTTCATTATTGGTTCCCTAAAATGTTTTTTTTTTTGGGGGGGAAAGGATCTTTAACTGACCTTGTTTGATCTCTGCAGCAATCACTGATGATTGGTCAATGCTTGCTTTGTCCCTGTAAGACACAGACATAATGCATGTCAACATATCTGTGAAGACACAACTTTCTTCACACTATCAGTTCTCGAAGAGGGATGTACCTTCCATCCTTCTCTGCATCTATAGCCGGCACGCTGTCCATCGTAGATTCATCCATTGTGTCCAAGGACTCACTCTCAGCGGCCTGTTCACCGTCTTCTTCATCTTCCTCATCGGAGGAAGAGGATGATGCTGAGGATGATGCAGATGAGCTCTCAGAAGAGGAGGAGGAAATGCTTTCATCATCACTGTCTGCGCTAAGGGCTTCATCTTAAAACATGAGAAACAGAGAAAATAAATTAAAATAAAGAGCACATAGCAACAAGGACTCAAATTAATAAGCACAGTTCAAAAAAAAACAAGACAGCTTCATACCTTCTGACTCATCCACTTTGTCACTGTCTTCATCCTCCTCCTAAACATAAAACAATGAGGAAACACCATTCATAATAACATGTTTGCACTCATCTGTTGGGAGTTATGAGACTTGCTACACAGAAATTTGAAAAGAAATGCTGCCATCTAGCCATTATTCGTTGAAATAACAAGTATTACATATTCTGCAAAAAAAATCATATTTTCACCTTGATAGAATTATTGCTTTATAGGTATCACACATTGCATTGTGACAAGAAATAAAAAAATATTATTCACATCAAATATTGATGACATTGTACCATATTTTGTAACGATTTAAATTAACACTGATCTGTCACTCATGAACAGAGAAATATTTAAATTTGTAGATATGGAAACAATTCCAGAGATGTTATGCATGTTATTTTATTCTTTGTAAAATTATATATATATATATATATATATATATATATATATATATATATACATACACACACACACACATATATATAAAGAATTAAATATTACCATTATTCAATTTATATATATATTTTTCATTCTGAATATTCAGTTATAATTTTAAACAGTGCTTTTATCATTAACTAAAGGTTTTTTTTTTTTTTTATTTAACTGGAATAAATTAGAAAATAAAATGTAAGTATTGGATTACCAAAAAAATTAACAGGGTTCCCACACCTAGATTAAAGGGTAAGTTCACCCAAAACTGAAAATTGTGTCAATAATGACAAATACATTTTGGTCCAAAAATAACAACTTTATTCAGACTTTATTTTTTGGACCTAAATGTATTTTTGATGCTTCAAAAAATTGTAACTGACCCTCTGATGTCACATGGACTACTTTGATGATGTTTTTCTTACCTTTCTGGACATGGACAGTATACTGTACACACAGTTTCAATGGAGGGACTGACAGCTCTGGGACTAAATCTAAAATATCTTAAAATGTGTTCAGAATATAAACAGAGGTCTCACTGGTTTGGAATGACATGAGAGTGAGTTACTAATGACATAATTTTCATTTTTCGATGAACTAACCCTTTAACTTCAAATTCAAGGACCTTTCAAGGACTTTCCAGGTCCAGTACCCTCAAATTCAAAGACTTAATGTGGGGACAAATTTCAAGTGAGAGAATATACTTTCAGTTTTTCTTGCCTCAGGGGTTTACATTATCTTAACAAGCAAAGCAATTTAACATTAATTTCCGTGTGTGTCTGTGAAACATAATGGTACCATCCTTGTAGTTTTGTGCACGCATGAACGCCATGTAGGGTGACCATATTTTAGTTTTCCAAAAAGAGGACAGTGGGTGTAGGCGGGACGGAGGGGAGGGGAGGGCTGGGGTGTGGTTGGTTAGTGGTTAAAGTAGTACCCAAAGTAATACAATGACCAGATCTCAAATATCAAAACTGAAAATTTAATTTCCATACCTAAAATACATAATTTAGTCACTGTTATGCATATTGATCATAAACACAGCTAAAAAGCTTCCTACCAGTGGCCCTCTTTCACAAAACTTAACATCTAGCACAGTTTTATCATAAGCAGAATGCAAAATGTTTCAATACAAGCATTTTAATCAAATGTAATTAAGCAACAATTCAAACCTTTAACCTATGGGAAAAATCAACCCATTAACAATTGAAAAGTAGTCATAGAAAAAAAAAACCTGCAGTCAACACAAGCTGCAGGAGTCAGATTCGACTGTTCATGGGTTGAGGAGAGAGAGATGGCTGATTCAAAAGGGATTTAAATGTATTAATAGCGGCTCCCTGATGTGCAAAAATTATGCAATATGTTTGCAGGGAGCGAGAGGGATTGGACACAAAAATCACGGGAGCGGGCAATAATGGTCAGAAATTCAGTGGGAGCGGGATTAAGAAATCAGTCCCTCGGAGATACAAAAAAAATGCACTGGCGACTGTAGAAACCAAAAGCCCAACTCCTGACATTTTGGGCAATTCAGAAATCCCGGCCAGACTCATTTTTTTGTAGTCCAAAAAGGAAATGTCCATGAAAAAAAAGGATATATGGTCACTCTAATGTCATGGCAATGTACAACACAAAGTACCTCACTTGCGAAACACTTAACGTAATGCGTAAATGTGCGTAACTAATGTAAATCAAGCAAGCGTATATGTATAGGCCACGAACTGTTGGCGAAATAACATTAGCGGACCTAACAGAATAATATGGATTTTTTTCCAGAAAACTTCTTGCACAAAATAAATTCAAGCACTTTCAAGGACCTGTATCAATGTATGTTTATTTTCAAAACTTTCCAAGGCCTTAAAAAAAAAATCATATTCACAAACTTTCAAGGATTTCAAGGAGCCATGTGAACCACAAATTAAATTGAACAAATTTTAAATAAGTGTAAGTTCTAGCACTAATAAAAAAAATAAAAACCATCAGCCTCTGCAATCCTCTCGTGCAGGGCAAATGAAGCTTGAGTTATAAAGGAGTAATAGAATGCTCCAAACCAGACTGTGCCCACTACGACACAGACTCACACAAAAGACAGACAGAATGGTAAAGAAACCAACCTTCTCAGAGGAGGAACCATCTGATGTTTCTTCTCCCTCGCTGTCCAGATCGTATGGCTTGCGCGCCTTGGCTCTGCTCCTTCTCCTGGCTGCTCCTCTGTCTGCCACACGCCTCTCCTCTGTTCTTCCTGCAGCAGTGTCAGCAGATTTCCCCTGATACGAGTCTGAGAGAGAGCGAGAGAAAAAGAATAGTTAGCAAAGGAAGAATATATATAGAGGTTATAGAAGTACAATTAAGTAAACGTCAGAAACAGAACATTTGAGAGAATTACACTAATGTCATTAATCCAGCTCTAAAACAGCATTAGAGTCGTACCCTCATCTTCCTCATCGGGTGGAGTGGAAGGCCTAGCTCTCTTCAGCTCACCACCCTCGACAAGTTCCTGAGGCTCCTTCCTCTTCACCTGAACAACACATTCCTCATTAGTAACACCATTTTCATATGAGATTATTTCAAATCACGGTAATGAAGTGCACCAGTCTTAATGCAAATTAAATGAAAATATTTAGGTTTCAGTTATAATTTCTTCAAGTCAAACAAAACTTTTATTTTGATGGTTTCTTGTGACTATAATTAAGTATTTAATGCAAAGTTTTTCTAAAATGAAACAGAAATTTCTCTGAATGAATCTCAGAACAGCTGTGGAAATTAAGTTGTGTGTCCATGTCCTCAAATATTGAGGCACAGATGCTTAAAACACTGTTAGAATCATATGTGTGTCTGAGTATCAGACAAAACTGTGACTTCCATATTTCAGCTCTGGGACAGGCTGTTAGATCCATATAGAGTAAAAATGTCCAGAGCTTATCAACATAAATTTTCATGGCAATTGCAATGTGATATTGTTTATCACCCAACCCTTAATGAAGGATAAAGATCAATTTGCTTTAGGACCATTATGAAAGTTCCCTTACGATGGCCTCTAGGGGGTGAAATAACTCGCAAATGTTGGAAACAGTTTTGAGATGTTATATAGGTGGGAAATAAGATCAAGCACCTTAAAAGAAGGCAAACACAAGGCCCCCCGCAGGGAGAAACCCTCCATGCCTCCACTCTTGGCCCAGTCCACCAGAGACATGAGCGGCTCCCGGGGTCGGTTGCTCGTCTTCTCTTCCTTCTTGTCCTCCTCGCGCACCACTGCAACTCCCCGCATGGCTGTCTGGAATGGCTGAGCAAACGAGAGCAAGAGGTGGTACAGTTCATGAACACTGAAGGTCATTCACAAAAACCACACAGAAAGCTCTATGACGTTACCTTAGCTTTCTGTTCCTTGCGGTCCCACCACTCGTCGAAGGTGCCAAAGGCGACATTCTCCACCATCTTGCGGTTCAGGTCCCTCTGCATGATGTTCTTCATCTCCTCGATCAAAGCTGCCAGTACCTGCTGAACTACTGACTCGTAGGGGTTGTGGCCTACTACGGCCATCTGGTCACCTGCCACTCCGTACAGCTCTCCATCTACGCCAGACACTGTGCCGAAGCCAGGTGGAGGATAGTGGGAAGGAAACTGCTGGGGCAGGAGGTGAGGCGGCCAGGGGCTGTGGGGCGGTGGGATGGCGTGATGGTGCGGAAGCTGTGCGGCGTGGGGGTCTGGGTAGGCGTATGGTAAGTGAGAGGGGATGTAGCGGTGGTCTTGGTCATAGTGGGTGGCAACATTCCCGTCTTGGTCCATGTATGGGTGGTGTGGGTGGTGCGGAGGTGCATGCGTAAGGGGTATTGAATGGAGGTGAAATGATGGGGGATATTCAGAGGCGGGCGGGACTTCTCCAGTGGGTGCCGTAGAGCTGTTGGAGGAGGCCATTCGCATCTGGTGGAGACGACTGAGCATGTGTGTCTGCATCTGGAATGACATGGGTGCTCCTCCGCAGTACTGGCTCATGAGCTCCATGGAGCTGGCGTAGTCGTACATGTGATGTGGCAGGGGAGGAGGGTACTCTGGGTGCAGCTCCATGTGAGGAAGCGGAGGTGGTATGCCAGGGGGTGGCGGAGGCTGCAGGGAGAAGCCGGGAAGAGGTGGAGGAGGGAGGTGGGGAGGGTATGATGGCATGGGCAGAGGTGGCATGGTGGCACTAAAGTGCTGGCTGGTGTCCGGGGCAGGACTCGCCGAGGGATCTGGGGTTTGGGAGGGGAGGGCAGATTGTGAGGTGGTGGCCGGTGAAGAGGACGAAGAGGCAGCGGGATGGGGGGTTGCTGTGGTGATGGCATTGTCATCTTCATCGGATATTTCCATATCTTCCCCGGAGGAGTGAGGAGAAGGCTGGAGAGAAGAGGGAGTGGAGAATACAAGTTAAACCCACGGGGTTTGCAGTGGGTCCCCAGGACTGGAAAGGAGAACCACTGAGCTACAGAATTGTACGTGTCAAAGTCTACCAGAGCATGAAAAAGAGCAAAAGCATGTTTAACTTCTGTTAACTTACTGGATCATTTACGTCATGTCAGAATTACTAACGTTTATAAAAATAAAATGCGAGTTCAACTGTGATAGTTCACCAAGATTTCTAATTCCAGCATCATTTGCTCACCCTCATGCATTCCAAAACCTTAAGAATATTGTTTGTCTTTGGAACACAAATGAAGATATTTTTAAATATCAACCATACTCAAGCAACTAGATAGGATTTCATTCCAAGGATTTTCAGTTGATTTAACGAGATGGTTTGTCATGAATATAATTCCGTTTCAGTGTATTTGATTGTAGTATCTCTCAAAAGAAACGCATTGAGACACTTGCTACGTTTACATGGACACCTTTTGCTTCCACTGGAATAAATTCATTCTGACTGACAAATCTGCACGCAGTTTTTACATGAATGTTAAATAACGTGGTCAGGTTGATGTTTATGTCACAAGCTTCTGCTCGGATTTAATCTTTTGACACGCGCACACTGCATGAATGTCGCATACCGTTTTAAAAAGCACACTTGATATTTATCTTTTTCGGGTCCTAACTAGGCAATGACCAGCATGAGTCCTAAACAATGACTGGTGGTTGTTGTCCTGCTCCCCTTAACAGACACTAAGTGAAGAGTGAATTTTAGAATCAGGTGGCACTCATTTATGACACTTTATTTAACAGGAAGAACAACTCTTTCCGAGCGTCATTATACTATTTTTACATCACTGCACTTGCGCAGTACTTGCCAGATTCAAGTTTTCATTCCAATCAAGTGTTTACATGTCATCCTTACCACTCCTTACACTTAGATCAAAATTTAAATCGGATCTGGCCAATTCAATCCAATTGACATGGTTACATGTGACTTTTTATTCTGATTGTGCTTCTGGTCCTATTACAGGATTATTAGGGCCCATGTAAACACAGCTATAGATGTTAAAAACACTGTTAGCATTATGTGTTTGAATTAGTGTATCAGACAAACCCCAACATTCATATTTCTGCTGCGGGACGGGCTATTAGATCAATCCATACAGAGTAAAAATGTCCAGAGCCATCATCATCAACATAAATTTTATTTGTTTTAAAGATAAATTGAAGTCTTCTGGTTTTGGAACCAAACTAAAGTGATTAAATGAAATACAATGATATATTAAATGATATACAACATATTCTGGGTGAACTAATTAACCCTTTTAAGGAAGTCATGAAGATATTAATGCACATAATACTGCTTTATATCAACAGTGAACATCTATATTAATGATAATGGATAACAGGTCTGTTCTGATAGGGTCAAGAACAGCAGAAAAACAATCCTAATGCAAATACAACTAACCATTTAATAATAGTGCATAGTTATAATAGTGAAATAAATAGGCATATCAGCTTTTAAAAAAGAGGGGATGGAATGCTTCCCTTATCTTTCGTTGCTGAGCACTGCCAAATAAATTAATCATGAATCTTAGAGTGTGAACATCTCAGAACATTTTGTAATTTAGCACTAATATATCTACCATAATGTTCAACGCAAATGTAAGCTTCTTGTGGATGTGCGAGACTTTTGAATAATTAGCTGCTATTTACTGGTTGAGGCTTGACGTTTGTGGCTTTGTCACTCTTTCCAAGCCTCTACTCCATTTTAAGTGAGAATACTCTCAACAGTCATTTATGAGCACTCTTCATCTATAACAAACACCTCAATTTATTTTTTACTTCTGGTGTACACTACAGTCTTCAGGTTAACGATGTCCCAGTCATCAAAATTTTAACAAGATATCTTTTCTTTTTTGATAGTACCACAAAAAAACATGATTAAATATATGTGCCGTTTGTGGAGTTCTTTTGGGATCTTTTGGGACCTGGAAAAGGTGGCCCATAACACCAAAAATAACAAGCAGATTCGAATTACAAATGATAGCACCTACCGTTGTTTTACATGTAACATGTAACCAGAAGGGCTCACCTGTGCTTCTCCATTGTAGGTGGGTGGTGTGTGTGGTGCCCTGTGTGAGTCAGAGGTTATGTGCTCCTCCTGCGGCGGCGGCATTTGGCCCTGTAGAGACTCTGGCACTAAACTGTGGATAGTGGGAGTAGAAGAGGCCACCTCCGGAGGCGTTTTCCTGCCTTCACCCACAACACCACCTTGCCTTTTGCCCCTGTTGCGGCGTCCATCTTTCTCTCCTCTCCTCCTCTGAGGGCCTCCTTCCTTCTCTCCCTGTCTCTTATGACTAGGCCTTTCACCATTCTCCTCTCGGAGTCTGTTTCCCCCATTTTCTGTTTTTCCTTTCTCTCGGTCCTCCTCCTTCTCGTCGTCCTCATCATCTGAGGCAAGGAAGGAAAACTTGGCTTTTTGTTCCTTCAGCAACATCTCAATACGTGAATCCAAGCTGCTACTGTGATGCATGAATGGCAGGCTCTCATTGGTGGAGTCAGGCTCCGGGGAGGAGTCACGCTGTGGAGGAGGCGGAGAGAGGGATGCTGTTGAAGAAGGGAGGTGGTGAGGCAGGGAGGTGGAGGATGGGGAGGTGGAGGATGATGGGATTGAGGCATGAGGTGGCGAGGAGGTTGGAGGTGTCCGAGGAGGATGGGGTGGGGTGCTGGGGTAGCGTTTGGGTTTGGTCCACTGTTCTTCTCGGACGGGACTGTCCTGACCAAAGTCAAGAGAGCTGAGCGTTTCCGCAACAGCGGCTGCGATGACGGAGGCCGGCGGGAGGGGAGGAGGTGGTGGCGGTGGTGCCAGAGGCATGTGGTGAGAATGAGCACGGAAGTCATTGTCCATGCCTCCTCCCATCCCAAAACTACTCTCGCCTGCACTCTGCTGTGGACGGAAAGCTGGCGAGGGCTCAAGCCGGGAGGAAGAAGTTATGTCGTAGGGGGACAGATCTTTAGACGATGAGTATCCTCCATAAGAGGTGGCAGAGGGAGGGGAGAGGCTGTTGGATGAGTGGTGGCTGGAGTTTGAGTGGCCTCCGTAACGTGGATCAGAGCTGTTATATTCTCCTTCTCTGTCTCGCTCCCATTCCCGATCTCTGCTGCTCCTCCGCCGACTCGATCCGCCTCCACTGCTGCTGTGGTGGTTGTGTGAGTGATGGTGGTTCCGATGCCTTCCGTGATCTCCCGTGCGGGAGCCTGAGCTGTCGCGCCGGTGGCCCCTGCCATCCCTTTCCTCCCGCCGATCAGCATGATGCAAGTGATGTGAATGGAAGGATTTGGAGGTTGACGAGGAGTTTGTATCCTGTTGGAAGTGGTAAGAAGAACGTCGGGAGCTTATCCCGCCTCCATAGCGCCCGCCTGAGTCTCTCTCCCGATCCCTATCCCTGTGTCCCCTTTCTCTATCTCGGTCTCTCTCTCTATCGGACAGCGGAGGTGGCTCAAACAGAGGCCCTGGAGGTGGCATGGGTGGATGCAGCGGCATGGGCATCCCTGAACCTCCAACACTGGGATACGGATAAGGAGGTTCGTTAGGTCTAAAGGGGGCTGATGGAGGATATCCCGGCCGACCCCTGTGGAACACAGAGGGTTCTTGCAGAGGGGGAACATTTGAGTCTTCATGAAAGCGAGGGGGCTTGAATCCTGATGATGAGGAGACTGCAGAAGAGGAGCAGGAGGAAGATGGAAGCATATCCTGCTGGGGATAACTCTGAGTGCTGCTATAGCCACCGTGCCTGAAACAAAAGGATATTTTCCCAAATCGTTAAAGAAACTTAACAGAGCAACTTCTAATCAAGGTTTTATGTAAATCCGGAGCCAACCTGCCCACAGAGTATCCCGAGTCCTGGGAGAAAGAGGTTCCAGAGCGAGGGGTGTAAGGGGTGCCACCGCCCTGTGAAGAAGCAGAGGAACCCGGCGTAAAGGCTCCTCCCAATGAGGATGGAGGGGTGTCTACGCGCTGGTCTCCTAATCCAGTGTCCACAGAACATGGGGTGGTGCTGCCAGAGTTTAGAGGTGCAGCAGGAGCTGACATCTGGTCTGTGGAGAGTCTCCGCCGGATATCAGACGACTAACAAAAGAAGAAAAGACATAGAATTATTCATTCAGAGAGGGTAAAAATAAAAATTTGTGATACACATTATCAGTTATATTTTTCCAATTATCGGTATTGGTTAATAGTGTATGTATGTAGTTTTCACATGAATTGATCTCAGCCATTAATCACAAAAATCATAACTGTCGATTATTCCCTTGAAATTGTGATTATTAATTACGATTATGACAATTTACACTGAATGATGTTTATACATGTTTATGCGTTTGATGCAACGGCATACTGTATTATTATATGAAAATAAACAAGCTGAAAAACTTTTAGTGCTTTTCTTTAGTATTAAAGCTTAAAATGTCAACTATACATCGGATTTTTTTCTTCTTTAACCTGTTAATTGTCACCCCGTCCCGTATACGGGACACCTACGTTGACTATACTATATTACAATCAAATCTAATCTAATCTTGACAAACTATATATCGTTGGAAAGGTCAGACATTGCATTACCATGTAAATGGTACATCAAATTCATGTTACAAAATGTTTTCAGTCATGAATTATAAAAAATTATGTTTGTATCATGCACATTTATGTCTATCTTCAAAAACATGAGTGACAGTTAACAGGTTAAGTTATAAAAAAATATATATATATTAGGGCTGTCAAATGATTAAAATTTTTAATCAAATTAATCAGAATTTTCAGTGGATTAATCACTATTTGCAATTACACCTGAATCCTAACCAATTTTTTTTTTCTGAAATGCATACCAAAAGATAAATAACAGGACACAAATACATAATTTTCATGTATTGATTCATCAATATGTGGTTCTTTTTTTCTGAATTTCAAAAGTTTAACATTTACTTAGATCAAATTTACCTGAGCACTATATCAAACCAAGCCATTTAACTACAGATAGTGTAAGAGTTTTAGGGGAACCAGTGGTTAAATATAGCCACATATCTATGAAATTATGCATAGAGAAACTCGAAAGAATGAACTCAGAAACACAAACATGCGCCCTCTGCACTCTGGGCACTCTTGTTTTTAGGAGGTGTTCATTTGCTCTGCCACAATACTTTAGGATCGATATTTTCACGTTCTGAAGGCTTCAAGTGCCAGTAAAACCAAGTAAAAATGCATATGCTTTCCCAAACAGCTGTAATTTTCGCTGCATTGCATGTAGGCGTTCTGCGCATGCGCAGTGTGAAACGCAGGACGCTATAACAGGAAGAAGCTCCAGCTTATCACCAAAGTCGTCTCTGTTTATCGAGCTTGGCATGAATGTATTTGAGAGTAACTGGGGTAAAACCTTAAGCTTCTTCTGTGTTTTCGTCGCGGGGCTCGCCGCTGTTTTCGCTGAGATCGACGAGACTTTCCTGACCTGAATAATTTGTCACACTGCGCTTCCGTGAAATGCGTTAAAAAATTTGATGTAATTAATGACAAACAACTAATTAACGTCGTTAACGCGCTATTTTTGACAGCCCTAATATATATACATAAATGGTATTATAGTGTAATACTGAAAATAAAATTAGAAAAACCCTTAAGATGACGTAAGAAAAAAAAAAACATCTTAGCCACACAGAATAACATAAATGGACTTGAATGATTACGTAATTGTGGCATCCATAACTGTAATCACGATTAGAAATTTGATCAATTGTGCAGCCCTACTTTCAATACTGCTGCATTCCTAATAAAAATACATTAAATCGTGTGCTAAACAGGGCCACAGTTATATTAAATATAAGGCCCTGAACTGTGACTGGCCCAGTTAATATTTAGGAAAATGGCTATAAAAATAACTTTTTTTCAAATTAAGACAAAAAATGTTTTATAAAATCCCCTATAGCTCATATTTTTATTATTACAAGGGTGTGGCTACATAATTGTCCCCTTGAGGGAAACGTAAGCAATCATCACAAGCAATCCAAAATTCCTACAGATAAGCGAGGGGAAACAAGATTGGTCACTAAACATCATAATGCTTGTAAACGGGAAAAACATGTCACAAACATGACATATGAAAAAAATGGCCAACTGATAATGAGCCCCAACGCCAGTAGAGTCTCAATGCCAGCAGCCACCATCTACAGACACAAACAGTTTTCATCTGCATTTGGAAAATCTCAATGCTTTGTGCAAGGCTTAATGGCTCTTTTACTTTTAGACATTTTGTGGTCCACTAGTGGGTACAACTCAATCCAAGGAAGGCCATTGCTCTTCAAGGACACCAAGAGACTTTGTCTGGTAACCAAACACACTTATAGGTGATCAAAGCATTATTTCCAGTACGGCTGAGCTAAGGTTTGTTTGGTACTCACTGTATCTGGCTGAGTCGGGGCAGGGGGCTGAAATTTTTCGGTGAGAGCTTTGCCTCCAGTTGGCACTGTCTGAGGGGTGTATGAGCCACCCACGATCAAGTCATAGTACTTCATCCTCTGTTGGCCTAGAAAACACACAATAGAAATCCAACTAGAGTGGCACTTTTAATTGCAATACTGGAAATTTCCGACTTATCCATTACAGTTTCATTATCATTATGTTTCATACATGCAAGAAATAAAGAGATGTCAAAAAAATCAAACAGAAAAACACCTTTGATATCTAGCTGGACATGGACAATGTTTCCCATGACAGAAGTATTGTGCAGGTGTTTGACAGTGTCTTTGGCCCCTCTAGTGCTGGTGAAGAGGACGCGGGCCAAGCCCAAGTGCTTCCGTGTCTTGGGATGAAACAGAATCTCCATTTCCTCGACTTCACCGAACTTAGCGCACATCTCTGCCAGGAACGGCTCTTTGATGTTATCATTCAACCTCGCAAACGTCACTTCCTTAAGTGGTATAGGACCTACGTAATACTCGTCCAACTATGAAGAGCGAAAAGAACGTGAGGAAATGTTTTAGCATGTAAAACAGAGAAATAGACTAATACAAAGAGTTCACCAGAAAAGCAGCATAATAAGTTGAAATTATAAACAAAGAGAGGCATACCTTGAATTTGGGAACTGGCAGTGACAGCTCTGTGTGTCTAGACCAGATTCTGCGGGGTCTTGGATCACGCAAGTCCCCCACAGGCGGGAATCCTGAATCCTAAAAACAAGCAGAACACACAGACTTTACATCAAGTATGCACACACAAAAGTGTAACTACGGTCTGTTTGACCGTTAGGTGTATATGTACGTCCATACCGTTTGACTAAAGTGAATCCCATCATATCTGTAAATTTTCTGAGTAACCCGTCGGATAGCAGGGTCTTGTACGAGCTTATAGCTCTTCCACTGCAGACTGAGAGTTTGCTGAGAGTCCGCCCCACAATCCGGATCCATGCTATCACTGCAGAGAAAGAGACCATAGCAAGATGTTGTGCAGATGCTCTTAATGCTCAATGACTCATGCTGAAAGTATAGTAAGAAAAGCTTTTCACTTAAGGCTCATGCATTTCAACTATCAACTGTCCATCTCTAAAACCTTACATTGTAATCATCAAAACAATAAAAGCAAACAGCGTGACAGATACAGTTCCACAAGGAAAGTTTTCACTTTGTTTATAAAAATAAAAACACGCACACAAAGATGTTTCTATTTAGTGGGCTGTATTTTTTTATCATCAACCTGACAAGCTGATTTTTGCGTCACTTATATCAGAGTTAGAAAAATATGATATATTCAACTTAAAATGTCCCATTTATCACACACAAAGCGTGGAAAATAAAAGCACGGCTCTCCGCTGTGTTTTACGGAGTAATAAACAAAAGGCACTGCAGATATTGTGTATTTTGTACTATCTGACATATCGACTAGCAACAACAACAACAAGCTAACATCATAAACACTGAAGCTGCTAGCTGCTCACAGCGCAAGTTCAACTTCAAAACGATGTGACAGTAGAATACATGGCAAATACTAACGAATTCTAGTAAACAAATTTAGACCCATTCCCAATACTAAACAGAAATATTCCCACACGGTGTGCATGGAGACTCACGCAACGGCGCGCGCGTCTCGAGGAGGATTGCCCGCTAGCTCGCTACAGCTAGGCCTGTATCGGACGGGGAAACAGACGATCCTTAGTTAAAATCTAGCTCCGTTTTAAAGTATGGGCCCTAAATCCGGTCTAAAACGGCGTCGCTTGTATTCCGGTGCAATATCGATGCGGCAAACGTCTTCAGATTTCGCCAGAAAATTAAATATAGTAAAAAGAATAACATAATACAGTAAGCGGCCATCGCGTAACTAACCTGAGAGCCTCGCCTGCTCGCCATCAGTCACTAGAAATAATAACCGTTGCATTGGCACTCGCACTTTCCACATAATTCCCGGCTATTTCCCTTTACTATGCAATATTTAACACATAATGTTAAAAATAGATTGTGGTTATTAGTTTCATAAAATTCACATTAAAATATTTTCCCGACTTTACTTTTTTAGAACAGCTCAACATATTTATGAGGAATGTAAGAGTCAGTGACTTATTTTTGGCGAATGTGCATTTTCGATTAATTTTACGTCATCGAAGTGCGAACTTGATATTGCTGCGTGTACTTAGGTTCACACAGGTGCATCTCAATAAAATAGAATGTCGTGGAAAAGTTCATTTATTTCAGTAGTTCAATTCGAATTGTTAAACTCTTGTATTAAATAAATTCAATACACACAGACTGAAGTGGTTTTAGTATTTGGTTCTTTTAATTGTGATGATTTTGGCTCACATTTAACAAAAACCCACAAATTCACTATCTCAACAAAATTAGAATATGGTGACATGCCAATCAGCTTATCATCTCAAAACACCTCCAAAGGTTTCCTGAGCCTTCAAATGGTCTTTCGGTTTGGTTCACTAGGCTACACAATCATGGGAAATACTGGTGATCTGACGGTTGTCCAGAAGACAATCATTGACACCCTTCATAAGGAGGGTAAACCACAAACATTCATTTTCAAAGAATCTGACAGAGTGCTGTATCAAAGCATGTTAACAAAAAGTTGAGTGGAAGGAAAAAGTGTGGAAGAAAAAGATGCACAACTGATTGAGAGAACCGCAGCTTTATGAAGATTGTCAAGCAAAATTGATTCAAGAATTTCAGTGAACTACACAAGGAATGGATTAAAGCTGGGGTCAAGTCATCAAGAGCCACCACACACAGACGTGTGAAGGAATTTGCTGAACCACAGAAAACGTCAGAGGCTTCTTACCTGGGCTAAGGAGAAGAAGAACTGGACTGTTTCCCAGTGGTCCAAAGTCCTCTTTTCAGGTGAGAGCAAATTTTGTATTTCACTTGAAAACCATAGCCCAAGTTGCTTGAAGTCCAGTGTTAGGTTTCCACAGTCTGTGATGATTTGGGGTGCAATGTCATCTGCTGGTGTTGGTCCGTTGTGTTTTTTCAAAACCAATTAAATTTTGGAGCACTCCATGCTTCCTTCTGCTGACCAGCTTTTTGAAGATGCTGATTTCCTTTTCCAGCAGGATTTGGCACCTGCCCACACTGCCAAAAGCACCAAAAGTTGGTTAAATGACCATGGTGTTTGTGTGCTTGACTGGTCAGCAAACTCACCAGACCTGAACCCCATAGAGAATCTATGGGTTATTGTGAAGAGGAAGATGAGAAACAAGAGACCAAAAAATGCAGATGAGCTGAAGGCCACTGTCAAAGAAACCTGGGCTTTCATACCACCTCAGTAGTGCCACAAACTGATCACCTCCATGCCATGTCGAATCGAGGCTGTAATTGAATTGAAGCAAAAGAAGCCCCTACCAAGTATTGATTACATGTTCCGTAAATGAATATACTTTCCAGAAGGCCAATTCACTAAAAATGTTTTTTTATTGGTCTTATGAAGTATTCTAGTTTGAGATTTGTTTAATTTGTGGGTTTTTGTTACATGTGAGCCAAAATCACAATTAAAAGAACTATAGACCTAAACTACTTCAGTTTGTGTGCATTTAATTTATTTAATACGAGTTTCACATTTTGAGTTGAATTACTGAAATAAACTTTTCCTTGACATTCTGATTTGAGAAGCACCTGTATAGCAAGAATGTGTTCAAATACATAACAATTTTATGACAAATTTATAATAATGTTTTCTTTATTAAACAGTAAAAACAACAAATCTAGAAGATGTTGCACATATGTTATTTATAAATCTAATTCTAATTCTATCCACAAATTCAGAAACACCTATACGTTAGAGGACAGCAGGTGGTGCTGCTACAATCTTAAGTAATTAAACCACATTTATCAATAGTTTATTATTCCTAAATAAAATTGGAGGGTATTTTTTTTACACTAAGGTAGTAAACATAATGGTAGGTAAGAACAATTTATTTCTCTTATCTGTGCTTTTGTTGGCAACCTAAGAGACTTCTTGGGTGCAAGTTGGATGTCGGAGTTTAAATCATGGCTTCCACATTTCCAAGCCATGATTTGGCTTGGAAATGTGGATGAAAAGATATTGAAATAAAGTAATGCCACTTCACAAGTTAGCTATTTTTCAAACATTTTTCATTTTAAACCAGTTAAAAAAAAAAAAAGTCAAAGAAAGTACATTTTAATAAATTACACAAATATTTCAACTGACCGAAACGCCAACAAATTCAGAAAGCATGAACAAACATTTCATGATTAAGAATATCAGAATATAGAGAGAATGAAACAAAAATATAACATTACCAGAACTTAAAAATGATAATTTTAACAACATACAACACAAAACATGAGCAACAAAGTAATACATGTTGAAGTGAAGTAAATACTGGTCCCACACTGAATTAAAGGCTTATTTGGACAAAAGAGAATTTCCCATTAGTAAGGCCGGTCTCTGTGGTAATGTCTGTGCTCACCTCTGAAAAACACATAACATAAGCGCTGAAATACATTTTCACTATTGAACATTGTACAGTATACTGAAAATATTTTTTTTACTAAATAAGATTTTAAGATGTGTTAGAATGTGAATCATGTGAATCATCATCAGTAATTCAGTAATCACCTCGAGTCCATCTTGCCGGGTCCAAATCCTCCGCAGTCCCCTCCCCTCCCTCCTCTGAAGCCCCCCCGATCACCATCACAGCCGCGGAAACCACCTCTACCTTGGTCTCCACCAAAACCATCTACAAAAACAGATGCATTAAAGCAGCAAGCCACTGTCTGAGTTCACTCAAGTCACAAACTACTGCAGCATCTTGTTCTTTTTTGCAGAAATGTTTCTCTTTACCTCCCATCGGTATCATTCCTCCTCCACTTCCTTCCGGTTTTGGAGCTTTGCACTGATTACACTCATTTCGCCATGAGAAGTTCAAATTACCACAAGTTCTGCCCACACACAAGATAAAAGTTTAGAAAATATAAATTTGAAGTGACATTTATTTATATAGCACTAAACTCACAATACACATTGTTAAAGCTGCCAGTTGAGATTTGCTATAGCATATAATGCTTTACATATCCTGCTCCTGCACTGTAAAAAAAAAATGAAGTTTATAATCAGGCTTGAATAAAATAAAATAAAAAGTCTAATAATGCAAGTTATAAATGATTAGTTTAGTTTCCGTATATGACTTACTATTGGGCCCCCCAGCTCCATGATCCCTAGGCCCTTTGAAGTGAAAGGAACAGTCTTTAATATTACGAGTGTACACAAACACAGAGTTTATACACACAGAACTCATAATCCTTTGACTTTCCTTTTTGGGGTCATATACTTCTGTACCATCAGTTCTATATAATGTATGCTCCAAATATAAAAAACAGGGCCTGAAGCGAAAGTGTAGCAGGATATTTGAGAGAGGAACACTGCAAGCATCAGCCAAACACTACACATTTTCAAAACTGACAACATTTTAATAATTTCAAGCATTCAAGTGAGAGACTCTTTCTTCTCATACTGTTGATTGTAGCTTTATTTATACTCATAGGGTATCTGAAATACATATCAGACAACTCCATGTACTGGCTTTTTGGCTCACATTTTCTGGAAAGCGGCAAACCATGCAATATGTGCCTAATCTTTGCTTTGAAAAAAGAGTGGCTGTTTTTTTGTTTGTTTTTTGAGGGGGGGGGGTCTTGTCATGTTTATTAGTTATAGGTATTTGATCAACTTCAAAACATTCATAGCTAATAAGGACAACTTTTAATATTCCACTTTAAAATGCCACTGAATGCAACTTTTCATTAACCCTTTTTAATGCGGACTATCTCCATTTTGAATATCACAGTAATACGTGATATTAGGACACATTACATCAATGACCATATGTTCATAGACCATATGATAAGGTTCTCATTCACAAAGGCAGATTACCAAACGGTCTGACACTGGTTTGTCATTGCTTTTGCTCTGTGAGTACATCTAGATATTAGATTTTCCCAGGTTAAGCAACCATTATTCATAACTTTTATATAACGGCAAGTAATTTGGCAAACCATTATAATAGTTACCAACACCAATGATGTGATCAAGAGATTACAAAGATCAACCATCTTAAACATTTCACCAGTCTATTCCAAAGACATAAACAAGAATAATACTGAAACCCAAATGGTTATTAGAAATTAACAGATGTTCTTTAACCCCAAAGTTTAGCTGGAAATCACATAGGTTCACCATACAAACTGCCATCTTCAGCAAATACTCCTTCCATGCAAACCCATGACAATTTTCACTGTATCTAGCTTCATTTCAAATTTGAGATAGCCAGATTAGTTTCAACACCTTATTATACCTTAAGATGACATCTGACGTAGTTACCAGCTAGAAACACTGTAGAGAACACAAGCAACTTTATTGAAAGTAAAAGCCATTTTGAGATGATTCCTGTGTCCGTGGTTGACTAAGCCCCTTGTCAAGTTAGAGGCAAAGCTGATGTGTGAAATCCAAGAAGTAACTTGACAATGGTTTCCAGCATTTCAAACAATTATGAAAATGTGGTACATATAAATTGTGAATATGCTATGTAATGTTGACTCCTTACATCTCCAGGTCTCCATTACTGTTGTTTTAAATCATTTTCTTTTTTTGTGTGTTGAATTATTCCTCCAGAAATAGCTGTGGGCCACCTGAATCCACCTTTTTTTTTTTTTTTTATAAAGCAAAAGTCCTCAAACTAGAATTTGGGTGCAATAGACAGAGAAAATTTAAATTCCAACAATACTATTGCTTGAGTGTTTAAAAAAAACAAACAAACAAAAAAACACCTGGGCACGCAAAATTAAGATCAGCAAACGGTACAGGATTTTTTTCATTTAGGTTTGATTAATGTTTTAATATAAACATGCTCCCGGACTTCTGGAGGCATTACATGCAGTACAGCTGATAAAGTTATGTGCACATCACTTTTACTGTCCAGCCATCACAAAACAATACTGGCACAGTAGGTGCAAGCATTGAAAAAGTATTTTTTAGAACACAACTGATTTTTTGTTTTGTTTTTGCATATCTAAAGAATGGTGCCTAGTTCGATTCATAGGGAGCACATATTACAGAAGCACATATTGATTAACAAAAATGCAATACCTTAATTGCATTGTAAGCCGCTTTTTGATAAAAGTGCATAAACAGAAGAACCGCAACAATCCATTTGGAGTCACAAGCTTTTGGACCATTTTTCACCATATTTTAGAATCTGCTCAAAATATTCCAACAATTTTAAACACTGAAAATCACTAAATATTACTTATTTGTTCCTTATATTGGGAATATTTTCTCTTGTGTGTAGCGACATTAATGAGAAAGTGTTTGTTGAAACATTGAAGTTACAAAAAATAATTCACCTAAAAATAATCCACAGAAGAAAATGTAATTTAAACAGGAGGGTAAGTGAATTACAGAATTCTAATTTTTAAGTTAAATATCCCTTTAATATATATTTTTTACCACGATAGTTTTCAGTTAAGTTTATATTTCTTCCTTAACCGTCATAATAATATAATGAGCATGCTGTTGCCAAATCTATTGAAGTATAGTTGTTGACCACACACACCAAGTGGTTACCACATTCTTTTCAGTGTATTCTATTACAAAATAAAAGGTTTTTCTGTGACACGACCAGACACCCACTCCTCCCTTTTTGACCAGGCTCTTTTTAAACCCCTGAAGTTCCTTAAAAAGTTTGTCACTTACCACCAAACTTATTGTATCCTCTGCGATCGCCCATTCTGATGGAGAAGGAAAGAAGCAAGACAAATTGAAGGTTGATGGGAGTAGTGCCCCAATTCACTCTTGAGGCTGGAAAGGACCTACCCATCTCCATCATATTTTCGACAAGATCCCCTTTGCCCCCTTTTCCTGCTGTCGCCTCTCATTAGGCTCACCTTTCCTTAGCCCATAAGGGCTACTTGAAACCCTTTTGATATTTCCTTCCAAAAGTCATGCAGGACCCCATTTCAAACCATTTTGCTAAAAAAAGAATTACCATATGCTATTTACCGTGCAGATTTGCAGTGCTTCTGTGAACTCAGTAATTTTCTTTCACCAAATCAGTTATTTTATTTGATCAGATTGAAGGCACATCTTTAGCTCAGGACCTTCACCCAAACAGTATCCATGTTCTGTTACTTTGGACAGAAACTGTATTCAGTTTTGCATTTAAATTAACAGAGACATAACTAATGTGACCACTCATCCCCTTTTGGATTAATCCAACGGTCCTAAAACCATACTATTTTGGGATCCCTATAAGATTGTAAAGGATCCTTAAACATTGCCTAAAGTAAAACCCTTTTTCTTTTTGTCTGCCCTTAAGATTTTGTTATTTTTTGCCACACATGCCTAATTTATTCTTGACTAATCTTTCCCAGTTTTCTAGAGTGCTGTGTTTCGGTTTTATCTTCTTCAAAAGGAAAAGCCTAAATCGCTGAACCTTGTAGAAAACAGCCTAGGAGGAGATTTAAAGATTCATTAAAGCATTGCAACACACAATAATCCTGTAGAAGAGGATGGAGAAGATTTAGAGAACAGGTGTTTATACTTGAAAGCACCTTAAGGTGTGTCCGTAAGGATCACAGCCAGATGGGATTTATCATCTGCTGCTTCAAATAATTATGTTAATGTAAAATTTTAACCTTAATCTGCCCATTAAAGGAGTGGTTGATTGTGTTTTCACTTTTTTAACATTAGTGTGTAACGTTGCTGTTTGAGCATAAACAATATCTGCAAAGTTACGGCCACTGAAAGTTCAGTATTTTTCGGACTATAAGTCGCACCTGAGTATAAGTCACATCAGTCCAAAAATACGTCATGATGAGGAAAAAACATATATAAGTCGCACTGGACTATAAGTAGAATTTATTTAGAAACAAGAGAAAACATTACCATCTACAGCCACGAGACCAGTGGTGGACAGTAACGGAGTAGCTTTACTTCGTTACTGTACTTAAGTACATTTTTCAAGTATCTGTACTTTACTTGAGTAAATTTATTTTGAGTAACTTTTACTTTTACTTCACTACATTCCGAAGCATAAAATCGTACTTTTTACTTCACTACATTTCATAAAACATATCGTTACTCCCTATAATATATCACGTGCTCCGAGACGCAGAAGCGGTGTCTGATTCATCATGAATGAACTGAGTCTTTTCAAAATAAACCTTTAAATCGGATCGCGAATCGCACCAAACGATTCGTTTAGGAATTAGAATGATCCGATTGCAGCTGTTCTGGAGTCGACCACTCACTGATTCAAATGAACCGTTTAGTGCGAGTCACCAGAAGTAAGAACCGGGAGATCTTGTGAGCGCGCGTGCGTCTGATGTTGCTAAAAGTAAGTTATTAATGTGGAAATATTGGATTAATTATTGAAACTGAAAATCATATTTAGTTCAAAATTTTCAGTTGTTTGGGAACTAAATCCGTTGTAAAGAGTGATCTATTTAAGCCTACTGAAATGCTCGAGTGCAGACACATCAATTTTAGGTAAAAAAAAATAAAATAAAAAAACTTTAAATAACACAGATTAAATACAGTAACTCATGCACGTTCAAATTCCCCGCTGCCATAATGTTAAAAGTTTTATTAAATATCCTATGTGACGTCTTTTTTTATATTGTTTATCAACAGTAACGTTATATGTATATTGTTTGGATTAACTAGATGAGTAGACAGACATGAATGTTTATTCATAACCGTACTGAAAATAAGTAAATATTGTTAGCTGATGCTAACTGTCTAGCTAACAAGCTTGTTGGTGCTAAGTTGAGGTAATTTTTATAAATAATGTCCAAATATTTTTATTCAACCACCTATATATATATATATATATATATAGAGAGAGAGAGAGAGAGAGAGAGAGAGATTACATCTGGGTAGAAAAGAAAGGATGTGATGTTCAGAACATGGTAACTACAGTAATTATTAAAGTGGGAAGAGATACACCCTGTTTGGCCAGGGTAGTTTTTAAACCATAGACAAGGTTTGAGAAGGAAAAAATCATTATGAAAATATAATTATATTTTCCTTAATGTTCTTCCTAACTTCAGGCCTTATTATCATGTCATATATAAAGTTACAGTACAGACCAAAAGTTTGGACACACTTTCTCATTCAAAGAGTTTTCTTTATTTTTATGACTAAGAAAATTGTAGATTCACACTGAAGGCATCAAAACTATGAATTAACACATGTGGAATTATATATGGAATTATATTAATAACAAAAAAGCTTGAAACGACTGAAAATATGTCATATTCTAGGTTCTTCAAAGTAGCCACCTTTTGCTTTGATTACTGCTTTGCACACTCTTGGCTTTCTCTTGATGAGCTTCAAGAGGTATTCACCTGAAATGGTCTTCAACAGTCTTGAAGGAGTTCCCCGAGAGATGCTTAGCACTTGTTAGCCCTTTTACCTTCTGTCTGCGGTCCAGCTCACCCCTAAACCATCTCGATTGGGTTCAGGTCCGGTGACTGTGGAGGCCAGGTCATCATCACTCTCCTTCTTGGTCAAATAGCCCTTGATGCCTTCAGTGTGACTCTACAATCTTCATAGTCATGAAAATAAAGAAAACTCTTTCAATGAGGAGGTGTGTCCAAACTTTTGGTCTGTACTGTAACTTTGATGTTCTGTAAAACAACAAACTTTAAAATACTTTGTTCTTACTGGTGAAAAACAGATGGTCAGCCCTGTTTTCTCTCAGGTACATCACAGTGTAAGCTTCACAGTGAACATTACTCTCATCAGCGTAGTCCATATCAACAACAAAAATATATCTTGACTCCATATAGTGGTTATTTTGGAAAAAATCCCAGGTATTTTGAGCAGTAGGATTATAAAAAGAATATGTGCTAATATAACATTAAATTAAGTAGCCTATATAAAATTGCAAACATCTATCTTTCAGTACTTTTTTACTTAAGTACATAAAAAATTGAGTACTTTTGTACTTTCACTTGAGTAAGATTGAAAAAGGAGTACTTTTACTTTTACTGGAGTAATATTTTACTATATGTATCTGTACTTTTACTCAAGTACTTGATTTGTGTACTTCGTCCACCACTGCACGAGACTATAAGTCGCAGGACCAGCCAAACCATGAAAAAAAGTGCGACTTATAGTCCGGAAAATACGGTATATATATATATATATATATATATATATATATATATATATATTAGGGCCGGGACTCGATTAAAAAAATTAATCTAATTAATTAGAGGCTTTGTGATTAATTAATTGAAATTAATCGCATTTTAATCGCATATAAATATTTGACCTGAGAACAGTGAGAAATAATTTTTTTTCACATGGATTTATAGTATACCATTGAATAATGACTGAATACATAAGCTTAAGCAAAACAAAATATTGTTTATTTTTGTTCAACCAAGTCTAGCAGACCAGTGCAATTTTTACCATGAAGTGTAGCAATAGCATATTTAGAAACAATTTAGAAATAGTACATTTCAGAAATTCAGGAAGCTTATAGGTGCTGGAACCTTCTGTAAAGTGTTTTTTAAGTAAAACACAATACTGTCAATTAAATTCAGAACATTGGAAACACTGACTATTAGAAAACATCTCTCTGTTTGAACAGAGGCCATAACATACTAAGTCCAACCCTCAATAACCTTGGCCAAAACAATAAAGAGTTCAATAAAGAATAATACATAGTTCAACATAAAGTGTAAAGTCCACGCTAGCTGCTATATGTTTTGCGTTGAGGTGATCCTTGAGGCTCAATGTGCTGCTGCGGTGATATGCGAAGTTTGCGAACGCTAGTTGGTGCTCCAGTATAATCGGTCCGCTGAAACTCATCCAGTGAGAACCGTTCCGCAGTGCAAAAATAAGTTATTAAAAATGCGGGAATTTTTTTTCCTGTAATTAATTAATCTTAGTTAACGCGTTATTTTTTGTGTAATTAATTAATCTCAATTAACGCGTTACAGTCCCGGCCCTAATATATATATAATATCTTAACCTGTGTTCCGAAGATGAACGGAGGTCTTACCAGTTTGGAACGACATGAAGGGTGAGTCATTGATGACATAATTTTCATTTTTTGGTGAACTAACCCTTTAAACATACAGGTTCATCTAAATAAATTAGAATGTTGTGGAAAAGTTCATTTATTTCAGTAATTCAACTCAAATTGTGAAACTCATGAATTAAATCAATAGAATGCACACAGACTTAAGTAGTTTAAGTCTTTGGATATTTTAATTGTGATGATTTTGGCTTACATTTAACAAAAACCCACCAATTCACGATCCCAACAAATTAGACTTCATAATACCAAAAAAAAAAAAAAAAAAAAAAAAAAAAAAACATTGTTAGTGAATTGTTGGTCTTCATTTACTGAACATGTACTTAATACTTGGTAAGGGCTCCTTTTGCTTTAATTACTGCCTCAATTCGACATGGCATGGAGGAGATCAGTTTCTGGCACTGCTCAGGTGGTATGGAAGACCAGGTTTCTTTGACAGTGTCCTTCAGCTCATCTGCATTCAGCTTTGATGTTCTCCACCCTTCCTCCAGACTCTAGGACCTTGGTTTCCAGATGAAATGAAATATAAAACTTGCTCTCATCTGAAAAGAGGAGTTGGGCAACATTCCAGTTCTTCTCCTTAGCCCAGGTATGATGCCTTTGACTGTGGCTTACCCTCCTTGTGAAGGGTGTCAGTGATTGTCTTCTGGACAACTGTCAGATCAGCAGTCTTCCCCATGATTGTGTAGCCTAGTGAACCAAACTGAGAGACCATTTTGAAGGCTCAGGAAACATTTGCAGGCATTTTGAATTGATTTGCTGATTGGCATCTATTTTGTTGAGAGTGAATTGGTGGGGTTTTGTTAAATGTGAGCCAAAATCATTACAATTAAAAGTTCCAAAGACTTAAACTACTTCAGTCTGTGTTTGTTATTTTTCTTTAATACACTAGTATCACAATTTGAGTAGAATTACTGAACTTTTCCACGACATTCTATTTTATTGAGATGCACCTGTAATTGTGAGCAACCTCCAATGTTACGACGACACTTTGGGAAAGATTAATTTACCCATGGCTTGAGGTTTGGGCATAATCTAAAGAGGAAAGACAACATTCGTTATTGATGGTGGCTTTTCTTTTTTTGTTGTTGTTGTTTTTTTGCCAATTTACAAGTATTGGCAAGATCAAAAATCAGTCCACATTGGTCTTTGGGAGAGATTAGTCATTATGAACTGTCATTATTCCCCCTCACGTAATTCTACATATCTTTTTATTCCCTCAATACAACTAAATTAAACAATCTCCAGTTTCTTAAAAAATTAACCGTCTGTCTCACATAACTCATTAATTGTAAAGGAAGCGTCCCAGTCTGGTAATGTAAATATGTTGTCGAGAACGCCAGGTCATTTTTCATTTATTGAAACTGGATTTTTAATTTCTTTTACTGTCTATGATTTAAATCGATGTAGGCCTATAGATGGCTGGGGCGCAAATATAGGTCAGTAGAACAAGGCAGTTAAAACTGAAAGCGCTGCAATCAAAATGGAGGATGCTGACATGTTTTTTCCTTTCCAAAAATAACCCATGAATGCATTAAATACGTCTATCGCTTCTGTAACGTGCGAGAGACCCAGTAAGAAAATCTGTGGGAAATTACGAGGTTAGATAGTTTTGCATCAGCTGTTTTGGAAAATGCTATATCGCTATAAAACGCGAAATCTTATTGCATTGGCCGAATCTTACAATTTGAAGCCATAATCGCGCGTGAAATCCGTTTAAGAGCTCGTGCAGACCAACGTAAGCAATTTACACCTTCGGTAACCGATAATATCTTCGCAACTGCGCGGAGGTAGACGGTGTTGTGTCCGTTTGAGCCTGCAGGCGGCACCGGTGATTGCACGCTATCACCCATCCAATTTATGGACGTTTGCAGAACATTCAGACTACAATAAGCTATTATAAAGTAAACGCACTTTTAAAACCACTTAAAATCCAGACTTCTTGAAAGAAATGAAAGAATCTTAAGCTCAAATCATTTTGCATGCAATGGCTATAACTGTGCATGCTAAAATATGAATAAGAATAGTTATTATATTTCAATAAGATATGAGAAAAAGGGAAAACACGTTACATTCTAATTTAATATACATTCTAAAATTATTACAACGCTAGTATTGAATGCATGAGTGACAGCAGTAGAACACACCAAGCTGTGATGTGCAATAATCCCTTGAGCAATCAACTTAATTAGATTTTTCATTACAAATAATCAATACAAGAAATACAGTCATATTGTATTTATACTATTAACTAGGATATAAGCATTTTACAGTGTTCCAAGGTCTTGGTGACATTACTGAAATTGCATTAAAATAAATAAAAAATGAAATACACAATAAAAAAAAGTGCCTGATCAGATGGCCAGATCTCTTACCATACCTCTGAAGCTTTGCAGTGAGTACGTTTTAGCCCACAAAAGCATTCAAAACATGGCATGTGATCATTGCCACACAAACAAAACGTGGTGTTTCAAAACTTGAGATTGTGTTGTACATTGCATAGACTAATATACTATACAAAAGTATTAATGCCGAAGAGAGGCCTAGAACAAGAGGTGTTTGACTTTCACTCTTTCGAGAATGATCGAAAAAGTGAGCTTCTGGAACTGTGGTCCAGATGAGGCTCGCAAAGCTCGAGACCCTGCAATAGACACCTGGTCGGTTCTTCTGAGCACACCCAAGCCCAATACTTACAACCCCTGCTTGAATCCAAGTCCTGTTGCCACCAGGGCAAACCAGAGGGCCTCCAGAGTCCCCCTGTGAGACAAATAATGTTATTGTCATGGTAGATAGTACAATGGCAGTGTGATAGTATCACATACCTGACAGGAATCCTTGCCTCCCTCTGTATATCCAGCACAGATCATGTCTGATAGGATGTCGACAGTTACTAAATCAGAGGACAAAATCTGATACATTGACTGGCAGGAGGACTGGTCGATAAAGGGCAGCTGCACTTCCCAGAGCGCCCCGACTCCAGTGAGGGAAACTATTTAATGAAAAAAACAGAGCAAATGCAAATAAATTACTAAATGTCCAAAACATGTTAATACTCCGATGTGTTGAGGAATATACTGTGCATACAAAATTTCTATAATGATTAAGATGTTTAAGGGTCAATTAGAGCCATCTACTTCATCCTCGATTTTATGTAAAATAATGTTGAATACAGTTTTAAAAATCAATTGTTCTCATGCATATTTATTGGTAATGGGTGAGAAGTATATATATTTTTTTTCAGATATTTATGTTTGGTTTGCTTTTCATAGTGATTTTTGGTCAATTTAAAGATCGTACCCGGATTTGGAACCTACTGTAATACAAGTACAAAAAAATCAATAGTTCAGTATGAAGTAAATGTGCTCTACTCATTCCTCTTGCTTTTGAACTCTTTCTACTCCTTTCCCACTTAGATATCTTGGCAAAACCTCAACTGTATTGCACTTTCTCACAATTAGGTGATTATCTAAACATCCATGATTTTTTCTAACCTCACCCCCTTTGTCCACCGTGACTACAACTACTGAACTGAAATGGAAATACAGCTGTCACTCAAAAAACTCAATCCCTTTATGATGCACTTACCACCCTCCTGTGTGTGTCCCCAACCCGTGACGTAGCATAAGGTTCCACTGTTAAACTGGAATCAAGCATATGGCATACCGGCTGGATCCTGTCTGACCAGGTGACCGGAGAGCGCAGCTTCACTAAGGCTACATCTCTGTCCTTCTGAGGGTTTGTGTATCCTTCTGGAACAAGCACTCACTGCACCTGACTGACCATCTCAAACTGGTTATAGCCATTGAGCAGATTGCGTCCCATGTACAGGCGATACGAAGACACGTCTGAGGGGCTAAGGATAGAATTAAGAGAACATTAACTTCTCTATAATCAACCCCGTCATTAATAATATGATAATACTTCCTTAGGAAAGCAGTGTGCAGCAGAGAGGAGCCAATTTTTTGCAATTATGGATCCACCGCAGACATGGACATTGGTTCCCATCTGAAAGTCCACTTTCCATGGCCACGCCCATGCTGATGCTTCAGCTCCTCCCACGATGCGTTTAGTGTTCATACAGAGCAGAGATTTTCTTACCAGATCACCTGCCATACAACACCCCTATCATCATTACAACTTCTCACTATATTAATAAGGAGCTATTAAAACAGGAGCATAAGGCATGAGAGAAAACTGCTGTGGGTAAGGTTACAAACTTAAAAAAGAGGAGGAGAAAGTTTTTAAAGGTAATAAAAAAAAATTACATTTTATGTGATTAAAATGTGGATATGTAAGATGATGCTTTAAGTAAAAAAATATAAGTGTGATTTGCTGTAATTCATAGGAAATTCTGAAACCCATACAGTAGTGTATGGTGCTTGCAAACCCAAGGTCATGGGTTCAATTTGGGGAAAGCATAAAATGGTAACTTGAAACTTTGATTGCTTTGATTTAAAAAAAAAAAAAAAATCTCCCAAATGCACTAATGTAAATGTGAATGAAAAAGCTGTTTAGCATAGTTTTATTATTTACAATTTTTTGGTCATGTGACAAGAAAACAGTAAATCATATCTAGAAGACCAATATAGTCACAGTTGTGATGCGCCCTCTCAGCCTCCTCCCAAATAATGAGCCCGTTGTTCTCGGATTCACACACCTTCACCGAGTGGAGAGGAATTCCTGAGATCTTTTCTCAAACCACACAATAATATTTCATGGCACATTATATACAGAGATGTCTGAATTTTTTTAAAATATTTAAATAGCTAATAATAATAATAATAACAATTATATATATATATATATATATATATATATATATATATATATATATATATATATATATATATATATATATGCAACGTTTGCACTGTTACTTAAATCATTATGAAAATTAACCATGGTTTTACTACAGAAACCACAGTTAAATTATGGTACATTTAGTAAAACAACAGTAACAATGAATTCACCATTGTTTCTCTATATAGCTACCATATTTTAATCATGATATTCACATTAAAACCATGGTTATATATTGGACTATATTAAGGAATTAGGAATTCTTTTTTCAGATTGTAAAATTATTTATCTGTCCGTTGCTCCCCCTTCTCTGTTTGAATGGATGTTGTTTTGTTGAATTAAAGACATTAAAAAAGTTGATCAGAAAAAAAAAAAAAACATTAAAATGTTATAAAAATGACTGGATATAAGAAGACTACCAAAAGCAGCATGGTTACCTTGAAGCATCTGGGACCCTTAATTTACCATTTTAGGCAAGATAATAATATGTAAAATAATGATAATGGTTCATTAAATAATTTAGCATTAATAAGAATGAAATGAAACAATTTATAGTTTAGTATCAATGGTATAAAAATCCCTGAAGTATTGTTGTTTCCAACATATATATATATATGAGTTTGACTCCTAACCCTAGTGTTGTGGGTTCGAGTCTCAGGCTGGCTATGACTTAGGTGTCCTTGAGCAAGGCACCAAATCCCCAACTGCTCCCCAGCAGCCGCAGCATAAATGGCTGCCCACTGCTCCAGATGTGTCTTCATAGTGTGTGTGTGTTCACTGCTGTGTGTGTGCACTTTGGATAAGTTAAATGCAGAGCACCAATTCTGAGTACGGGTCACCATACTTGGCTGTATGTCACGACACTTCATAATGTAGTTTGACTTTACAAGTTTTTTTTCTTCCAAAACTCATATGATCAAGGAAGAAATAAACTACCTCACAGAACACAGAACTGAAGTACCATACTGATGTTGAATTGAAATAAAAGGGACTCGCAAACAGAGACATGAATATTACTATTCATTTATTTAAAAAAATAACAGACTCATTACAATGCGAATGATTTATCTTAGACCTTTCTCTCTTGGAGAAAGTATTTCTAAATGACATTTAGGTTAGCGGTGAAAAACATCCGGGGTGAAGGGTCGGTTTGACTCTCTTTGCTCATTTTTTAGAGAACTTGGCCTGCTTGTGTTTGGGAGGTGCCCATTTCAAACAATGCGTGTCCACTGTAGAAACACAAAACGTAAAGGTTTAAACTCTTAAAAGTGTGATAACACATATATAATCTAACAATAGGAGAAAGCTGCATTATATTCATTTTACAGATCAGTTACCTGTTATTGGTGGTTTCTTGTACTGGGCACTTTTGAGATGTTCCTCTACAAGTTTTGGTGTGACACAGATGACATGTTGACCTTTCCAGTACTTGACCATGTTCAGAGACTGTAGTGTGCTGATGATGTCACTCTGAGTAATGCTGGTCATCTGGCTGTGGGTGTAGACATTATGCATTAGTTAGATCTCGTCATCAAATACTTGGCAGTAAACTTACAACACTGCATGTGACCTCATGTGTTAGTTTGCATGCTGGTTTGTTCTTGTATTTGGGACTGGATGTGTACCTGAGGTCTTTAATGGACAATGTCCCTCTGAAGTCTCGCAGAATTTCTAGTAGTACCCAAGACCAGTAACTCCTGTAACTCAACTTTCCCAAGTCTGACAGAGGCTTCTCTGGTGACCCCACCATACTCTCCAGCTTAGACAACTCGTAACCTAAGAAGGATATGGCACAAAGAACAATTATCAGTGTGTCAAAGTGCTTTTATCAGAAGTGAGCAACTGCCGAGAGGTGAAACTCACTGAATGCAATTAGAAATTTTCCATATCCTCTCCGCTGGTATGGAGGAAGAGTGAGAATACAAGCCACATTGTTCCCATCTGGAGACTCCTTCTCCTGTTCATGAAGAATACATAAGATAAAGCATTGCTAATTAAGATACAAATGAACAGATTCAGTTCAAAAACGAACAGAAAATACTTTACCTTAGAAAAGTAGCCCACAATATGTGCTCCCTGTTTGTTGACTTCAGTGAGGATGTAGAAGATGAATGGCTCTACATCAAAGTAAAGTGTTTTATGATCCAGAAAAAGCTTTGCCAGGAGACACAGATTCTGACAATAGATCTACAGTGAGAAGGACAGTGAGAACAACAAACTGTAGGAAAAATGTACAATCGCATAGGAGTTGGAATCTATCATAAAATTATTTGTTTCTATGTTTCATTTTAATGGCAGGTATGACCTGGCTCACCTTATGGTCCTTCCCATCAACTTCGTACACTGAGATATTGTTTCTGCGATAAATCTCTTTTCCTGGAGGCTGACGCCATTGACACTGTGACTGAAACAGGAGCCATTGAGGAACAAAGAAAGGGAAATCAAAAGACAGTATAAATTCAATGAAAATATTAACCTTATTCTAGGAAGCCAGAAATGTTACAAAATGTTATAAAACACACACAAAAAAAAAATTCAGATGATTGACACAGACCAACACAGATCTATGAACAAATGCTTGTAAAATAAAGTGTTACAGGAAAGAGCCCTTAAACCCAAACAAGGCAGAATTGTTGCACTTCCGGTTCCTGAAGTCAGTGGGTTCTTTGAATGGGGTCTTGGTTCAAGTGTCTAAAACAAGCTCAAGATATGTTGACAATTTATTCAACAAAATAGAACAAATTCAAGATTTTCTTAAGCTTCTACACAACTTAAAAAACTAGGATGCTAACAAGTTCATAAATGGGACTACAGATGCTGTCGGGGACATTAATCATCTAATATAGGAAACCTCACTAATCTGCTTTTTGTCTTGTGTTTATAATTACACTTTTGCAAAACATCTTAACTAAAACTTTTCAACTTGTTAGATTTTAAATAAAGATTAAAAGAGTTGTCACAAGCCACACAAATAAATGAACATAAACATAGGAGCCTTATTAATTACGGTATATTAATTTTAGAAGAAAAAATAAGATGGCACTTTTCAAACTCTTCATACACATATCTATGGTGGTGACATAGAGGTCATCCGTCTGTGGTGTAGTTTGTTTATAGCTTTTTCTTTTTATTTCTGGTGATTGTATTTTTAATTCATAAAAGTTGAGATCATCTGTGAAGATTATCTTGATGAATGTGTCAGAAGAATCATAACTTTTGTTGGTCAGAAAAATACGACTGACTTTTTGTTGAGGGAACCAGGGTGCTGCTAACTCTAGGGTGGCCTACACAAAAACACCTCATCACTGCAGCACTCTATTCCAACCATTTAAATTCATTCGCAAAGATGTTTAGCACCCCCTTATGGTTTAATAACAGATTTACAGTATGAATCGACAACAAAACCATAAGTGTGGACTGACCAGGTGGTATCTGAAAGTCTTCTCATACTTCATATACTTCAGGCAGTATTCACAGATCCAGAGCTTGGGTTGTTTTCCATAGTCCTCAGGGAATGGAGAGAAGTACCATGCGTCAATCTCAAAGTTCCCAATCTGGATCTTGTCCACGTATTTTACTTTTGTGATCTGAAAATAAAAGCAACATTTGGATTAAAAAGAGAAAACGGATGTAGTTTGCTATTGATACTGAAGGAAACATTATAAGCCAGGGATGTCCAAACTCGGTCCTGCAGAGCTCCAACCCCAATTAATTAAACCTGGACCAGCAAATAATGGTCTTACCAGGCATACTAGAAATTTCCAGCAGGTTTGCTGAGACTTGTTGGAGCTTAACTCTGCAGGACACTGGCCCTCCAGGACCGAGTTTGGACACCCATGCCATAAGCACTTTGATATACTGCAAAGCAGATTTTTTCCCCCCAGTGTGTGTTATGCAAATGTTGCCCCCTCTTACCGCCTCATGCTCTTTCTCCAGGGCTGCTGTAGTGGGGTCCATCTCTGCATAAGTCTGAAAGAAGAAAAGAAGCAATCAAATAATTAAACTGATATGGACTTTGTCAGATAAAACATTGATCAAATTGAGTACTGCGTCATTTAGATGTGCAGAAATGTGATGACAGGTACCTTCTGCACATGGTTGATCTCGTCATGTTTACGCTTCTGGTTTCGGGTGATCTTCCTCTCAGGCTGGTCCACAAGTTCACCTCCACCACCCTCCTCCACACTCTTTCTCACTGCGTCTTTCACAGTCTTTGTCAGGGCTAAACGTGCCTTTCCAACCCACTCATCTAAACGTCTGTTAACTGCAAATGACAAAAGAGAGCTTGTGCTCAGTGAATCTGTAAAGCCGCGTTTCCACCGCAGGAACTTTACCCAGGAACTAGGGACTTGGTCCGGTACTTGGTGTGTTTCCACCGCAGGAACCAGGAACTAAATAAAAGTTCCGGGTAAAAAAATGCCCCCCAGAAAGTCCCTGCTGGCGAGGTGGTACTTTTTTAAAGTTCCGGAACTTTCGGGGGCGGGACTTTGGCGCTAAACATGCTGATTGGTTGAGTTCACGCAGCATTGGTTGAGTTCAACCACCATTTATTCGGATCAACATTTTCAAAATATTACTGTTATTGTGTCATGAAATGTAATTTTAAAAGTATTTCATGGGAGAATGTAGTTGTTTCAAACTCAAATCTGTTGTTTATTTATAAAGACAGGGCCTATTTAAAAATGTGTTTCGCCGATCTCGTAGACGGTGAGCTCCACTCGATCAGCGGGAGCTCAGTCCTCATGTATCCGCAGAGAGCAGCCTCTCCGGGGATAGACTTTCTGATATGTGCCGCTGGCTCTGATGTGTCTTTAGTGGTTAAACATAACATATAATTCAGCTGCGGGGTAAATCTAACAGGTTTCTTTGGTCTGTATTCAATTTATCTATATGTTAAAATGAAAATAAAAAAGGCAAATTTATATAATATTTCGTTTCATTGTAATGGCTGCATATACACATTTCCCTGAACTAAGTACATTTCTGCAGTTGTTATTATGCTTAAATGAAAACGAAAGGAGGCAGTGGTATTTGATATCATATTTCGTTTTATTGTAAATATACAGTAAGGAAAATTGGAGTAGCCATGACGAGCAGACTGAAGTTATCAAGTACTCTGCTGTTTATAGATTTACCGGACTTGCGTCGTCGCGGACATCACACTCCCGAGACGAATGCACAAAGTCTGAACCAACTACCGAGGATGCACGTCCAAAATCAGCGTACTTTTTTTTTTTTTTATCAGCGGTACTTTGTTTTGAGAAACGCGCGCAGACCTACGTCACCAGTCTATTTGCCTAATCTACCCGGTACTTTACACCGCGGTGGAAACGCAGAAAGCAACAGGTCTGGGGGGAAAAAAGTTCCTGGGAAAAAAAGTTCCTGGTACAAATGTTCCGGGTAATTTCGGTGGAAACGCGGCATAATACACAGACGTGTAAAGTATTTGTGTATGATCAGACATGAATGAAAGGTAACTCCACTTACATCCAACATAGTGGACGTAAAACTCTTCTCTGCCTTCCTGCTCATTCAGCCTAGACTGAATAACTTCTGCTGAATCTGGAAGAAATAATAAAAAATAAATAAACAAAATATACATGCACATTTTGGGTTTGCATGGGCTGTCGCTTATGTATCTGTTCTCATAACTACATTATAAATGATAAGGAATGCAGAATTTAACTAAAAATGGCAAATTAAGTGTATATGAAATAATATCCAAATGAGCATTTTCCATTGTGAACTTACGCCATGTTTTGTCCGCACGCTGACACAAATAAGTCCCCCCGATTTCTACGGACACCTCCTGTTCTCTGCCGCCGACGTGCGACAGTCCATCCCCGGAGTGCGGAGTACTCGAGCCCCCGGCTTCTCGTTCTCGATCAGCGGCCTCCGCCTCGTCCTCTTCCCCGCCACTGCCGTTTGATGAACATGTTGCTCGTGTTGTCTCCATTCTCCCTTGGTGGGTTCCAGTGTCTATATCAACGTCCATTCGCTCTTCGGATCCGCAGTTATCATATGAATTGTTCATGTTTGGGTGACGATTGTGGGACATCGACATCGCCACGCCAGACATCATTGTCCATTTGAAAACATTGCGCACACCGCCTAGAGTCGCGCATGCGCAGTACGATTTGTCTGCTTTGTGTAGTTGATCAGTGTTTTGTTTCACTTATACACACACACACACACACACACACTTATTAAATGTGTAATATATACATATGAATTAAATTAAACATTTATCCTATTTAAATTAAGTTAAAGTAAAAATATTATACAATTATTTAACTGTTTTATCTTATTTAACCTGAAACAGAAAGAATAAACTTTATTTCAGAGTTCTGATTTATGGATTGGTGACATTAACACAAACTACACTGATCTTCCACAGTGGTTAGACTCCTTCCTAATTGAAATGTTTACTCCTTCATTTTCACTAAGAACAATGATTTACCCAAAAGAGGAAGGAAAAACATGAGTCAGTGTACTGCTTGTTGAGTATTTTATTATAGACACTGACATAATGATGGTACAGCTGGTGAAACTGGGAGGTACGCATCTTCGTTTGTCTGTACCTCCCCTCTCCCATTGTCAGAGCACTCCCTCTTTCCTAAACTCTTTTTCCACTCTCTGATGCAAACCCCTGCCACCACCTCTATAAGCCCCGCCCCCTCTGTGATGATGCCCAGGCCCTCCCTCTCTGGCTCTATGTCCTCCTCCACGGTGGCCAGCATTTCCAGAATTTTCCCAGTGACTGGGACCCTTGAAGTTCCTCTCCTGCCAATGTCCATGATGTCGTCCAGAGCCACGACCACCACGCTTCCATCCTCGACCCACATGTTCCCTTTCTGGGTGTCCTTCCTGTAATATTGTCTGAGTCCCATCTTTTGAAATACACACGTTTTGTTGGCTCACATCTTGTTTACAGTTGGATTCTGAAGTAACCTTTTCTTGAGAAACAGTTTTTTCCTCTTCATTGATCCAAGGCTGTGTTATTTTATCACTGAGTTCACATCCCTGTCCTTGTGCTGTACTTTCTCCCTGTGTCGTGGTGTTTGGTGGGCCTGAGTTGACATAATAAATCTTATCAGAAGAATGCACAGGCCTGCCCAGTCGTTCTAACCCAGGTGTAGGCATCGTGTGACGCACTGATCCACCTCTTCTGCCGCCTCTTCCTCTACGACCTCTCTTGAAGTCACCTTGCTGTCTGCTCTCATGAGAGCACTGGTGCTGTGATTGGGCTGTAGTGTGATGACTTTGAGAGGCTTGGGTTGCACCGGTGGAATCTTGGGACGAGGAAAGGAGTGACTGACAAGATTCAGCACCAGAAACATAAGCAGGAGCCTGAGGAAAAGCACACATCCCACATTAATTTCTTTATGTATTTAAAGGCCATGTACATACAACAGCTAAATATGATTGCCACTCATGTTCTGATTGAATATTGATTAATTACTAAATTATCATAAAAAGTAAAGTATTATATATATTAAATTAAAATTAAATTAAAATTAAATTTACGCATTTAGCAGACGCTTTTATCCAAAGCAACTTACAGTGCATTCAGGCTATATCAATTTTTTATCTATCATGTGTTCCCGGGGAATCGAACCCCAACCTTGCGCTTGATAGCGCAATGCTCTACCAAGTGAGCTACAGGAACACTATATATATATGTGTGTGCGTGTGTGTGTGTGTGTGTGCATATATTAAATTATTTATAATATACATATATATGCATATACCATATATATAGTAAAAAAAGTACACACTTTTTAAATATCCATCTAGGATTTACCTCATTAATGTGAATTAGGAATCTATTAGACTCTGCTTCTGGGTCAATAACTCCACCCTTTTCCTTCTGCCGTTCCAGAATCTTCTGGAGTGCTGCCCATTTCTTTTTAAATTCCCCACCGATGACTGCATCCTCCTGCTGTGTGTGAAGGAATAATAAGCACAATGTTCATGTGTATCCACAGCATGTGACCAGTGAACATACATGAGGGTGTTGAGCTTTCCAACTAGGCATCCTGGCATAGTCAGCTAACAAGAGAGACTGCACACGGGACAATGACACACTGTTTTAAAAAAAATCTACTGCTTGGCACTGAACACAATGGTAACATTGTCCATTGGACACTTCAAACAATGATAAACGTCAGGCCAGTTTAGTTTGACCCAACTGCTAATACCGTGTCCACAAAGGATGATACAGTGTGTCCGAATGTCTTACCTGTGTGAAAACTGGAGCAGGAGAGGAAAGGAGGACATCCAAATCATAGGTGAGAGGCTCTCGACACACGGGGCAAACAACAGCCAAGTCCTGTTAATGAAACAAAAAACACCTAATGTACCAAAAACCACTTCCTTTTATTCATGCACACCTCACTGCCTTTTTATGTATGCATTCATCGCAACACTGAAGTAAATGATCTAGTGATAACAATGTATTACACAAAATTGTTGACTGGAATTTATTTAATACAAAAATGAGGAACATTTTGCCTTGAAGTAAGGAAATCATATGAAAGTAAAGAAGCCCCACCTCTTCTTCTGTCCTGTCTCTGGTTTTATCCTCCTCCAGCTCCCTCTCACGGTCCTTCAGCTCCATCTCAGAGTGGGTGATGTAGCGGCCAAGACAGTGAGAATGGAAATAGTGATAGCATCTGGTCTTAGTAAACACTTCTCCCTCCTACGGTTAGGACAAAACAGAGGAAGAGGAACAAGCACAATAATATTTACAATTTTTACAAACAGGCCTTAGATCAGACGAAGTTCATATTACAGTTAAAATACCAAACCTTAAAGCCATACAGACAGATGACACAGTTTCCATGGGGAATATTGCTCTCAGTCAGGATCTCTTTGGCTCTCTGTGAAGATGATATAGAGAAATTTTGAGACAAACACATGGTAGTAGGCACATACACTACCGTTCAATAGTTTGTGGTTGGTAAGATTTCACTTTAAGATGTTTTTGAATACAGTGTTTAATGCTCGCCAAGGCTGCATTAATCATAAATTGCAGTAAATCAGTAATATTGTCAAATATTATTAATTGAATATAATTTTCTAATGTAATATATTTTTAAATGTAATTTATTCCTGTGATGGCAATGTTGAATTTTAAACGGCCATTACTTTTAACATGCTTATTTGCTGCTCAAGAAACATTTCTTACTATTATCAATGTTGATAACAGTTGTGCTGCTTAAGGTTTTTGTGGAAAGCATGATATTTTTTTCAAGATTCTTTGATGAATAGAAAGCTAAAAAAAAACATTTATTTGAAATAGACACATTTTGTAAAATTATACATTCAGTAGCAAACTTCCTAAATAAAATTACTTCTTAAAAAAAAAAAAAAAACATATTATTGGCAAACCTCTGAGTGAAGTGTATTTTTGGACTAAATATGGACTCCAAACCTCTATGAGCTGGTACAGTACAGGTGTCCCGATACATGACTCTGCCTCTATCTGCAAACTCCTCTGTAAACTGAGAGGAGAGAATTTTTTTTTAGGTTGAAAGTTAAACAGAACATTCTAAAGTTTTAGAATAATTTTTAATAATAATCAGACACCTGAGCAGTTTATCATCTGAGAGTCCACGTGGATTGTGAATAGAGATGCAAGGAGATGAATATGGATACTGGAAGTGAATATAAAACATTCTCAGAAAACCAGCAGTGAAACAAAAAGTTGTATGTACCTTTACCATTACCAAAGCTAAATATTATAGCAATTTGATCAACAAACCTGAGAGTCCAGATCCATTGTCAATGTAAGACGGACGAACTGAGAGAGACAGTCCTCCGCAGTGGAGGGATAGAGCACCAGACTGACTGTCCATCCTCTAATCGAGACAGATTTATTTTTGCACATGTTAATTATACTGAATTATCATCTCAAGCTAAAAGGGCTACAAATGCTCAAATATTTACCCTTCATCTCTCTGATCAACACTGAGCTCATCTAAGTAGATGGACTGCAGCACTTCAATCTCAGACAGGACACTGTGGTGTCAAAAAATATGTGAGCTGAATTTCGTGTAGAATAAACGTTAGTATAATGTAACACTAACATAAATATAACACATGAAACGAACAGACACACGTTTAATAAAACAACTGCAGTAACATCCCTGGCCTTTTGTTTACTTGGATACTAAGATCTAACGCCTATGACTACCGGTTAGGTCAGAGCAACTTAACTATAGATTTCTTTAGGTTAGCCTCGGACCAAATGATTTTTCCATTTGTGTTATATGTAAGTTATTTATTATTTCTTCAATTTATAGTCACCCATGACAGCTCTCCCATTTCATAACCAATTTTGCTCTATAGTTCAAATAATTTACGTTAAGTATTACAAATGAAATATTTTCAGTTCATATATCAAACAACTACTGATTTATATAGGAATAATTACACGTTTCTAACAGTATTTGCTCGATACTCACTCGCTCTCGGCAGCCATCTTCGCTGTGACGTCACCGTTCACGGCATCGGTCAGCTGACGCAGACAGAGCTGCCTGACAGACATTAATCTCAGGGATTCAAGATTTGAGTATTATTTAAACAAACATGACTCGTTGGTCAAATTAAATAATTTAAAGAAACTGTTATTTCACTTTTTATTTAGTTGGTTAAACCGAGGAACAATTCTGGTTGAAAAACACGTGTATTTTAGTAGTTGGATTGCAAGAGCACAGCGAGCATAAACAAGTCTAAATGCCTAGAAAGCACATAAGTAGCACTCTCTTTATAATAACTAAAAAACTGTTCCTTGTTTTAGTTAATCGCGATCTCAGAAAGTTTTGTTGTAATAAAAGGATTCTTGGAAAACCCAGGACTGGACCTTTTTATGCAGTCTATCTATGCACTGGACTCCGTGTTTTGAGCAGCGAGTAGCTTCTAACTTAAAGAGGTCATATGATGCCATTTAAAATTTTCCTTTCTCTTTGGAGTGTTACAAGCTCTTGGTGCATAAAGAAAAAGTTATGACTAAATATAAAAGTTAAGACTCGTTCACACCCCCCTAAAACAGCTAGTTCTAACACACCCCCACATCTCTATGTCACTATGTGGGAAGATTTTCATAACACTGCCCTAATGTTCATGCAAAGAAAGAAGGCGTAACTTCTATTCTCGTTGTAGTATTGTGGTTAACGTTGCCACAATGTCATGTAGATGCTGTGTTTGGCTGTGACAGCGAAACTACTTGTTTGTTCTTCGAAAAGAGGACGATATCTGCTTCATCATGCCTGGAGCTGCTCCATGCTGGTCGCTGAGGAAGTATATCAAATTTGCACTGTGGATCACCAGATCGGCTTTCACCATGGACGACGAAGCGGAGTCCAGCACGGGGTCATCACATCTGGTTGCCACAAGCCCCCGACTGCTACTTCGTAGAAGATGCTGGCCACGCCATTCTCAAGACGCCCTCCTCTGCTCACTCAAAGCCACAGTTAATGACGCTGTTTCGTTGAGAAAATTAAACTACTTTGTTTGGCCTTCCAAAAGAAGACTAGAAATCATGTTTATATCACATTTATAATGGGGTTTATGTTTATGTCTTGTCCGAGTGGCAACCTCCCGCTCTCTCTAGTGAGGCCAATAAGGAAGTGACTAAAACTGCAATTCATTGACTGGCCGCTTGAGGCTGGCTGCAAAAGAGTCAATCCCATAGACTCCCCATGTTAACAGCAGAGAAAAACATGTTTTCAGTCTGGTGCAAAAAATGATTTTGGTCTATATAGCAAATTTTTCCCTTCATGACAACTGTGAGGGGGGTGAATTTTTTTATAACTCATCCGTTTAAATTATATTAAGCCTTAAATTTCTGCATAATTAAGGGCGTGGCCACTTGAGTGACAGGTGAATTGCCACTGCTGTCACAGCAGTCATGCTAGGTGGGCGTGGCTTCAGCAACCAGCTCCCACCCTTTCATTTTTGATAGTCCGGGAGAGTCACACGGTGACGCACTGCCAAGATGGTGACGGCTCGCTCTGCACACTTTAGGCTTCAAAAACTCTCTTCAGGAGTCTACGGGTGATGTCACGGACACTACGTCCATGTTTTTGTACAGTCTATGGTCTTGTCGCTCCGCCTGGACAGGGCATCACAATATGTAAAGGGGCGTAACATTTCTGTCACACGCTTGAGGTATTCGGCCAATCACAATGCACTGGATAACTGGCCAATCAGAGCACACCTCGCTTTTCAGACTGATGAGCCTTGTTAAAATCGATGCGTTTCAGAAGGTGGGGCATAGAGGAGAAACAATAATATACAGTGTGTGGAAAATAATGTTTTTTTTTTTTTAAACCACATAAACACATTACCAAATAATGTTCTTTTTAGCAGCATCATATGACCCCTTTAAACACCTCTGATTGGCAAACTGAGTTCAAGAAATCGACAGATATGGATGATTGGCTACATTGGTCAACACTGCAGAAAACAAGGTGTAAATAAACCTCTTGGCTCGCCAGAGTGCAAACACAGATATTAACTGGATAGTTTGCCAGATCAGTTTCACCAATATGATAGTGAATACAGAATATCTGGAGAATATCTCGGTGCCCATGACAGCGAGCATTCATTCAAGTAAAACCAGCAGTAGTTCCTCACAGACATGCCTCTTTCACAACTGCAAGATGTTAGAAATTAACACTGTTGCAGTGTTTGCGATCTTTAAAATCATATTTTATTGCTAATTTATTATTTGCATACATTACTTACATATCACATCAATTTTAATCTGACAAGAAGCATCTCTCACTAATCACAGTGGAACACATAAGACAGTTTGTGTATAGTGTCCTTCCTGGACCAGGCATTTGATGCTAGTGTAAATCCAGTCAATAACCCTTTTGTTAAAAAAAAAAAAAACACTTCATTGATAAATGCTGATGTTCGTCACGTAATAGCAAGTTATTTTTTATTTATTTTAGTTTCATCTAAGCGCTGTGTTATCATGAAAAAGTCACATTTCCGAGTTGAAAACTTGAACCAAAGGAACAAAGTTGCAAAGGTGTTTGATTTGTCCATCTTTCTATATATCCTAACAGCATTTCTTCCCCTTCTTCCTCCTTTCTCTGTCCCTGTGGGAATTTATATGGACAGTGTCCTTTTCTCTGTCCCTCTCTCTTTCTGCTCGACTCTGGCTCTGTTTCTTCGCCCGAAGGACCATGTGGGTGAAAGCCATGAACATCTGCAAACAGAACAGAACACAAGCCATAAAATTTTACATTAAATTATAAAATGTTCCTTGTAACACATGGACAGACAGACAATAAATAATTTCTGAAGTAATTGAAAGATACATAGTCTGTGGATCCATTCAAGCCAACATCAAAATAAAATATTTCAGATTTTTAATGACTGAGTTGAAAGGAAAATTTTTTTTTTCTAAGTTGTTTTGTCTCCAAATCTTGATTTTTCTATATATATAATGCACACAATAATATACACAAATGCATGCGTTAAATTGCAATTTCTCTAAATGCATATCACAGAAAAAAAAAACACCTCACCTCCTCTACATTGATATTCTCTTTAGCACTCGTCTCAAACAACCTCACACCAACTGACTCCACAAAGCGCTGAGCATCTTGAGTGTCCACAAGCTTTTTAGAAGGATCATCATTCTTGTTTCCGACTGTTAAGGATGAAAGTGAAAAGGAATATTAAATGTTCACCTTTGATACAACAACAAACTCGGAATAAACAACCAAAACATCTATTATCATATCACAATGCAACTTAAGTAAATACAATGTAAAAATAAAGAAATAAAACACTAACCTAAAATTTTGCAGACGTTGTCACAGTTCTGTGATATCTCATTTAACCATCTTTTCACGTTGACAAACGATTCAGCGTTTGTGACATCGTAAACAATGATGACACCGTGAGTGTTTCTGTAATACCTGGAGGATTACAGCAATTGTGTGAGAGGAAGACTGACAGAGATCACATGATTGGTCAGACAGAGTCTTTAATAAACGGTTCGACTGGAGCTTACGTCGAGGTGATGGTTCTGAACCTCTCCTGCCCTGCAGTGTCCCAGATCTGGAGTTTAACTCTTTCTCCATCAATCTCTACCGTGCGGATCTTGAAGTCAACTCCAATAGTAGTTATGTAACTTCCTGTGAAGAGTGCATAAGCATGTTTTTAATATTAGTTATAACAAGTGAACTTCTTTAACACTTCTAAGCAAACATACACTCTCACTTTGTCTTGCTTTGTTTCGGTCTTGGACTTGAGAACACAGTGAATTAGATCATATATTTACAGACCCTTTGCCTCGTTCTTTCTCACACAAACACACACTTTGTGCCAAACAGACTCACCAGAGAATGAGTTGTCTGCGAATCGTAGGAGCAAGCTGCTTTTCCCAACATCTGCAACAGAGTCAGAGCAGCATTTGTTAAATATTCAGTACATATATGTTCTTAATTAAACATGATAGTACTTATTTTTAAAATAAGATCATAATAAAAATTAGATATTGTTTATATTTATTTACCCATGAATACATAGAAATAGAATGTGGATTATAAATAAAATGTAAATACATCCCTACAATAAATAAAAATAAGTGTGACAGCATAGTGTATGTAATATACTAGCCCTAGGAAATATCTCAGAGTCAATCTATTCCATGCAACTTAAAGGGATAGGTCACCCAAAATTAAAATTTTATGTTTATCCACTTACCCCCAGGGCATCCAATATGTAGGTGACTTTGTCTGAGATTTTTAACACAAACTGTTGCAGTCTGTCAGTCTTATAATGTAAGTGGATGGGAATCACAGCTAAAACATACAATAAAACAAAACATAAAATACAAAAAAATACACAAACAAAACCAAATTACACCCTGTGGCTCGTGATGAAACATTGATGTGTAAAGACACAAAACGATCGGTCTGTGCAAGAAACTGAACAGTATTTATATAGTTTTTTTTTACCTTTGATTCTCATGTCTGAACTGTGCAAACTCTCCGAAGCGTTTAATTTGGTTTTGTTTGTGTATGTTTTTTTTTTGTATGTTTTAGCTGTGATTCCCATCCACTTACATTATAAGACTGATAGACTGCAACGGTTCGAGTTAAAAATTTCTGTTTGTCTTCTACTGAAGAAACAAAATCACTTACATCTTGTGTGCCCTGGGGTTAAGCAGATACATATAAAATTTTCATTTTTGGGTAAAATATACCTTTAATCTTAACATGTTCTTTTATCACAAAGGCCACAATATTCAGGTCTAAAACCACGAATCCTACCCAAAGCCACAGTCTTTACAGAGACAAATGCTCCCAGCTGAACAGTTACAGAGTGTAAGTGGTCACAATGCACTAAATGAAGCATGAAGATGAAGACTATCTCCAGATAAATTACAAACCTGATGAAATGTGAGATAGCATCAATAATATTTGCTTACAAACAAAGGGTTCTATAATATGAAATTGGGATGTATAAATGAGGTTGTTAAAGAAAGGCATGAAACTGGAAATTCACCTTATTTGTTTTTAAAATGCACTGATCTTTCTTTGAGCAATTCATCCATTTAAAAAATTTTTTTTCTCCAGTTTCTGACTTTAGTTTTTTTTTTGACAGTATAATCAAAATGTCATAACCAGATCTTCCAGTGAAATTACAAAATTCTCCAATCAATCTAGGAAAAACTAGTTTTACAGACAAAAACACTGACCCAACATTCAACACATCCCAACCAAGTAAATACTGGTGAACTGGTCAAGTGACTCGTTGAAGGGATATGGACTGACATCACACACAAAGTAGTTTCATTTCAGCTTTCCAAATTGTGGTTAAATTGTGAAACTGCACAACAATGTTTCAGTAAATGCATCAACATCTTGAGTCTTAGTGGACAGGGTGCTAGAGAAATAATTAGGCTTGATCACTTATTTTAGGCCATATATTAATGATTTTCTTATGGGGACTTATTAAGCTTTAACAAAAAAAAAGTCTGTAAGAAGACATAATTTGCTAGCATATGTATGAAAAACACAAAAATACTGACTGGAGTCACCAATGATGAGCAACTTGAAGAGATGATGGTAGTCTTTTCCCGCCATTCTTCTGTACAAAATGTGTCCTCATGAAACAAGTTTAACAGCTTTCAAGTCCTCTGTCAATTTTCCTGTGTCTTAAAAAAATGATTTTGCATTGTCTGTAACAAGTTTGCACTCACAGTGCAATATTATTAGCTTATCTTAAACACTTTAAATTCCCAGTGATATTTCCATTGCTTTTGTCAACATTAGGGATCTACGGTTAAAATCTATGTGAAATTTACTCTTTGCCGCCTCGCCCTCAGGTGCAAACACATGACCACATTGTTGTGGTTAAGTATCAAATGACTCCGATTAAAACGTGAACGGTTCTTTAATTGCTGACGATGCTTGTAATGCAGAGTAGAGGAACCAAGTCATCCGGAAAACAGAGCAGTTTGTTTGAGATCCAAGTTGTTTCGTCTCCAAATCTTGATTTCCCAGATATATAGATGGCATCTTAGTCACAACAACTCCATTTTGCCTGTTTAACCGATGCATGCAGGGACTGGTAGCTTCCCACACTTTGAAAGATCACTGCTACTCCAAAACACTGTAGGAATGCAGCTTCAAGCCGGAAGTGAGAAAAGTCCCTGTCGGTCCCCTAATACTGGGAAGAAAAAAAAAGAAAAGAAAAAAGAAGTAAGAGACTGATATAATGCATCTTGTTCAAATGCATAATTTGCACAAGAACAGCCCCCCCATTTACCCAGAACAGCAGCTGTGGCACTAAATTTAGCTTCTCCCTCTCTGACAGACAAATGACACCCTTTTTGACACAGGTCGAAACCACATGCACCAGCTTTACGCTTTATGTGCAGAGATCAGAATAAATGGCCACACACATATTGCTTCTTTACAACTGAAACCAAAACGGTGGACAGAATCATTAAAAGCACACATGCAACTAGCAGCTGAGTCGAGACAAAGCTGGAGATCCAGTAAACTCCCAAAAATGTTCCATGAAAACAGGAAGGGACGTGTTTTTCCTGAGCCGCCGTTACTAGGAGGGCAGAAGTTTCTCATTAAAACAGTACGTCCTCCAGACGCGTGATCATTTTAACACTAAAATGTGTAAAAGAAGTTAAACTGACACACCTAGAATGAGTTCCGCTTATCGGCCAAGAGAAAATCACAGCGAAATTCCCAAATACAAACATGCCCAAATTAAAAGCGAAACTATCTGGCGCTCTAACTGTGTTGCAACTCGATTTAACAGTCAATTCAAGGGAACATATTATTAAAGGAGAATCATTCGTAAAGCCACAACAACTTTACGGTATAAGATTATAATAAACAGACGGTCCTTCTGGGATAAGCGACCTTGCGTCTTTATAATATGAAAATCAAACAGTCACGCGCACTATCGACGGAAAGTCTTGACATGTGGGGCGAATTAACGGACACACCTGTAAAAAACATTAAATCCTACCAAATCTCAAGTTGCCTTGATCTGCTTCTTAAGTTCCGTCTCTCCGAGTCGCTTGATCAAACTTGTGTCCATTACTCAACTCGACAACTCCTCCGTTGTAATTTATTCAGCTGTTTTGAAACGCAGCTAGGCTAGCTACTTTACTAGCCACAGATGCTCTAAGATAATGCGAACAAACTCGGATCTACAGAAGAGTTCGCCGAAACACTTTAAACAACATATACCGAGCACGCTGGGGAAAATTACGTAAGACTTGGCTTTAGTTCCCGTTAGGGTGGTCGGTCAGTGTCGGTTTAGTCCTGAGGCAGTACCGGGAGTCCAGTGTTTGGGCAAGCTCGGACAGTGAGTGTACCAGCGGCCGAGGAGATCAGGTCCGCCCATCTGAGGCCGACACACCTGAATGTTGAGTCACTCTCTCATCCTCATCCTGTGCCTGAGTTTCCTTGTCTCCTCCTCCTCATGCCACTCCTGCTGCTGCTGAGATTGCATCGCTATTCTGTTTCAACAGACCCATTGATGACATTCCAGCAACACAAACAGCATGTTTGGCCATAATACGGTTATTTGCGCTATAAAGAAATGTTGTTTATGTAGGCAGCCCAAAATGTTCCAAGATTTAGTCTTATTTCCAGTGTAAAATAGCTAAACTTATCCTCAAATGTTTAAAAATGAACTAATTGTACATGTTAAAAAAAAAGTTTTAGACGTAAAGAAATTAAAACTGTTTTTGTTAAATATGTTAAAAATGATTAGCACATAAATTAAATTACGATTCCAGCTGTAAATCAGCTTAAATAAAACATTTTCCATGCGGCGGGTCGCCTCGTACGGGCTGCCATGTGACCACGTGACCAACATCATTTCTGTAACCGATGTTTTGAACATGTTCGCAGACTGAGATAATACAGTTTAGACACTTTTTTTTTGTATATTTTCATTAGGAAAAAAGTGTAATACTATATTTTGTGTATTTTACTATAGTGTTACACAAAAAACGACCAAGTATACTTTCGAAGGCCTTTTTAGGTTACAATGCATGATTCAAATGTAAAGCTAAGAACACACATTTGAAAAAACACCGAACAATAACCAAGAAAAAAAAGTTTATTATAAAAATACATTGTTAAATTGCATTCTAGCAAGTCACGATTCGAGAATTTGTCACAGATTTCAATTCAAATTCAAACAAATGTTGGCGTGTGCTCAAAATGACAGAGAAAAGGCTCTGTAGCTGAAGTTGGTGAACACATCAATTTGGTGACTGCTGCCCCCTACTGTCATGACCTGAAAGATGAATATTGGGTAAAAACAATTATTCCATTCACAAGTCTTCACTTTCCACACACATAGCCAATGAATATACACTTTACAGATATTACCGCAATTTGTATCTGTTAAAACAAAAAAAAATCTGGCAAGGTGTATAACAGGGGCACCTACCCGATGTTCAGTGTTTTTGAGATTCAGAGCCAGAGTGTTGAGTGAGGAAGGAGTGCAGGGAATCTGAGCTTTTACTGTCCCGCCATGTAAACAGTGGGACACATGAGGACCCTCACCTACTGACATGATCTAAGCACAAACACAACATAATGTATTATAAAACATATTATATATATGGTGCCTTTTTGTTTTTCTGTCACATTAAATTGACAACTAGTCCTTCTCACCAGGTCCTGGTAAAATACCGCTTCCCTTTGACAGCCAGGCAAAGGGAAGACAGAAGTGGGGGACATGGAGCGGAGGTGCCATAATGAGAGCGATGGGCCTCCACCACAGAGCTGGAGGGGAAATAGATAACATTTTAACAATAGGGGCATTTTGCCATTCCATCTTAACATACACAGAGGGGCATTCCAGACGAGCAGTAGTCCATTACAACCATGCAGATATTAACTGAGGAATTTAAAAACAAGCATGTCAATGCATATGCAGAAAACATGCGATAAACAAGAACAAAGACAATAGCTTCAGTGTCCCTGCCAACTGCAAGTATATCTTACCATCCAGTCAGAGTCCGTAGCAAGACAGCTAATCCACTTCCCAAACTGGGGGCGTGCGCATTCCTGACTCGCCATTCCAGAGCAAGTTTGAAAGTGAATGTTGAATTTCAGTGCTGTATTTTATTTTTTTCTTTCAATGCATTGTTTTAGCGTATTTGTTTATTCTTTATCATAAGTACAGGAGTGTCTTACCTCGTACTTGAAAACTTCAATACAGTGAACTGGGCGATTCGTCCGTGAGTCTGGTGGAGGAATTAAATACTTTTATTACATAATGTTTTTTCTATTTCTGGCTTCCTTTTCCTCAGAGAGTAAGGGAAAGAGAAACAGTGCTGTGTCATTCACTGACCCCATATCCTCACGGCACCATCCTCCCCACCAGAGAGGATCTCCTCTTCCCTTTCTTTAAAGCACAGGCAGTGGATGTAGTCCGTGTGGCCCTTCAGTACAGACTACAGAGCAAACAACACAAAGAGAAAAAATATTAAGGTGATCCTACTGTGTTTCAATTTATTTAGTTAGTTTATTTATGTCTATTTATTTATTTTTCAGAGCAACATTCAAGTCTTTGCACAAAATAGTGACCGCTTTTGCGTGCCATTTGCCTCCTCAAAAACAAAAGCAACTTTTAGTGCACCTAAAATATGTTTTGGCAAACTGTTTTTTTTGTTGTTGTTGCTTTTTTCATAAACAAAAATGTTTAGTTCTTTACAAATGTCTGCTTGTGAATTCAGTATAGGGTGTTACAAAAAAAAGTCTGCAGTAACTATCTCTATATTTGGAAAATGTCTTATTTAAAAAGTTTTGTTAGATATTTATTTTATTTCTTTAGGAGCATGTTTTTTAAGCCATTATTTAAACAGACTGCAAGAGGGAAAATCATAGCCTGTGTTGGGGGGCCTTCAAAATATTGTCCCTGGAGATACAAAGAAGTAGTCTAACTGACCTTAAAGATGCCAGTCTCCATGTCCATGATGTGTATATTATTGTCACCTCCTCCAACTATCAAGCTGTTTTCCTGAAAAAAAAAAATAATAATATTACAAATTAATAATCTAATTCAAATAGAACCATTTATTACAGGTAACTATAAAATAAGGTTCTATAAGGAAAAGCATGTATTAGACATAACCAACACAAATAGGTTAAATACAAACCTTTGGGTTAATGATCATTGCATTGATCTCTGGTATTTCAAGACTAGTCCTGTATGAAATGAGAGATTGCACAAACATTCGACATCACATTCAGGTAGTTCCCACAATACTAAAAGTCATAAAACCAAATGAACTATCACTATCTTGAGTCTCTCACTCATAACTGGGTTTCCTTGTCCATGCAGCTTTGGTGCTCTGTGGAGACAAAAATATATGATTTTTTTTCTCTGTTTTTAACCATATTCATATGTACAAAGCCCAACTATGAAAATGTATATAAATTACTAAAAAAAAATAGTCAAACAATCAACAACTGACTTTTTTGATGAGCTCTGCCCAACTCCAGGCGCTGATCTCTCCGTTCCCAGCACTCAGGAGATGAGTGTCCGTGGAGAGAAGAGAGAACACAGGACCATCATGAGCTGAAACAATGAAAAGACCCTTTCACTTGTCATTGTTGCAATACTGGATACTGTAATGTTTTTAAGTTTGATAGTCTAGGACACACGTTGTAAAAGTAAAATTATCTGTGGAAAATTCAATCTCAGTCTCACCAGTGAAGTTAAGGATGGGCTTCTGGCTCGCCTCGGATGCATCTGGACTCAGTGCAGCTGAAAGACTGTAAGAACAAGAACACTTCGACATCAACATACAATATATATAAATATATATAGAGAGAGAGAGAGAGAAGATGCTTAAACACGTGCATCAACAAACAATAGGAGAGCAGCTGGCTTCTAACGCCGCCTAAACTGCATGATTAAACCGATCTCTGACCTGAACACCGCGATTTCTCCATAGTTGTTACCCGCTGCAAGGAAACGACCGCAAGGAGAGAAACTCTGAGAGAATACGGACATGTGCAGGAGCTGGAGAGAGACAAACATGCGTCACGAACACGACTGACAATCATTTATACGTGCATACATATAATTGTTGGCATATAAAAATGTATATGAGCCATTTGTTAAAACGGCTTGGTCTGCTAGCTGAACCATGTTTCCTATGGTCTCCAATGATTCAAAATATTGAGCTTGCTAATAACTTGAATAAGGTCCTGATCGTATTATTTACCTCAACTGGACCCATGTTCCTGGAGTTTATTAAGATGTTAATTTAACTTGATAAATCCTCGGTTGAATTCCATACAAAGCGCTGCTCCTTCAACAGAGTCGCGTAATTATGACGCGTTATTCAACCTGCCTCCACAGAGCAGCCCGCCGCCACAAGTAATTAGACGGGTTACGACTGTAAAACTACAAGAATATGGCACAAATATTATACTAATCTTTCGAAATTATTTTTATTTTAATAATAATAATAATAAAAATTAATCTTTCGAATAATATTTATTTTTGATGAAAGTAGGATTTTAATATTTTTTTATATATAAGCTAAATTGTTTTAATGTTAAAATATTTCTTCGACCGGTTTAACATAACATCTGATCTACAGACCACAAGGAACTCGAAAGCTACTGGTGAGATATATAAAACCACCCGATTATCTAACCAATGAGAAAAAGTATTGTCCGCCCATTTAAAAACGCCTTCAGTTTTAAAGAATATAGTAACTTTTGAGTGAATATACGGTTTCCAATGTGCTGTGTATTTAGCATCAGCTTCTCCTTCAGCAACACAAAATAAATATTCAGACAAGATTCTACTGCCATTTTATTCATAGTTATTCCCCCCCACAAATAAACAAATAGGAACAGAGTCTGTTTACATATGCAGGAAAAGAATATAGTCCATTCTGATCACCTAATTACAGACATTCATCTACATTCAGGACAATGCAGCAGACAGAAAACCACTGGACATGTGTTATATATTTTTTTGTTTGTGTGTGAATGTGTGTATACAAAGTGTCCAGCATCTGTTGGCACAGAGCAATACTTGTTGAGCTTCAGTTTCTCAGCTGGCCTTGCCTTAAACATTAATTACATCATAATAAAAGTAATAATAAATCTTCCATTTTGGGATGAGTTACAAAGAACCATGTTTTCCTAGACCTTGCTTTACTAATGGTGAAAATATCGCCATTACAACTAGTCACATTTTTTTGTGTCATCCATAGTGTGATATGGAGATGATTCAATCCAGTGAGGGTCAGGTAAGAGAGTCCAGAAAACAAAAAAGATTTCGCTTATTTCCTCCGCCGACTGCCTGGAGATCTGCTTCTCGACTTCCTGCTAGAACTGCTGATGGAAAACAGAGATTGAGATCAATATTAGCAAGCACATGGAGTTGAAAGCTATAGTAAAAACTTGTAGATCTGTACAGAACTGACCGTTGAGAGGGTAGAGAATGTGCAGGTCTTCGTTGTCTTGCTGGAGGGGAGTAACTGAGTGACCGAGAGTCTCTCAGCGAGTCTGCTGGCACTCTCTTGGGCCGCGGAGGACTGCAGAGGTCAAAAGAAATTGAGACCGGTGTTTTAGTGTACAGGAGCAAAATGGGATACATTTTTTTACTAAATAAACAAAATAGAAAATATTACTGTTGTAATGTCAATGTAAAATTAAAATAGTATAAGAAAAATAATAATAATTGTATTAATGGGTATCTTGATTTCTCAACGTTTAAAAATTTTAAACTGTTGAGATTTTATTTTGGCGGAAAAACCACAGAGGGCACTTCAAAAGCTTCTCTTTTGTTGGCAACAGACAGGTCATAAGCGCTCCTCATTGTGAGTTTGGAAAGATGGTCCATGGTGTGCTCCCAAGCACACGTTATAAGTGAACCAGAATCAGAGAAGATGCAGAATTAGTTTGTAGCAGAAATCACTGTAAAGTTCAGTGTAACCCAAGCCGCTCTGAGATGCTGATATCACTGAATTATGAGCTGCTTGTGTGTAAAAGAACAGTGCTTCAATTTAAAACAGTGCATATGGATTTCTTTAATTAAATCACAATCTATGTGATATGGCACATAGCATTTTCAGTTATTTCAATAATTCAGCAACCTTAAATTGAAAGCGAAAGATTGTTGGTTCATGCACGTAAACCTTTAATTCAAAAATGTAATTAAATATATCATAAAATCTTGCAGCGTTTTTTTTTTAAATGCATTTAGCAGACGCTTTTTTCCAAAGCGACTTACAGTACATTCAGGCTATCAATTTTTACTTATGTGTTCCCGGGGATTCGAACCCCCAACCTTGCGCTTGATGGCACAATGCTCTACCAATTGAGCAAATTGAGTAGATAAGGAATAAATCAAGAAAAAAAAAAACCTTTTAGTCTTATCTTCTTGTTCACTTTCTGATGAGGAAGATGACGACGAAGAAGTTCTGTTTTTCGCCATCTTGCCAGCATCTCTACTTGTATTTGCTTTAACAGCGCTGGAAAAACAAAGATTGAAATGAAGGGTACCATCGATTAAACTGAACTGAATAAATGCACAATTATTTGGCACGTACCCTTTTGCTTTCTCTGCCTCAGAGTCTGAGCTGTCTGATGATGAGGATGAAGATGAGGACGAGGATGATGAGGAGGAGGAAGAGGAAGAGCTCGAGCTGCTTCTCTTCTGCTGTTGGCCAGAGCTCTCCTTCTCTGGTTTCCCATTTACGGACATCTTTCCTATCGTTGACGGTTCATGGACAGATGATGGGGGCAGGCCTTTTAATCGGTCACCAGGTGGATCCCTGCTTTGTGACGGGTTGGTCTCTGGTGATCCTAAACAGGCAGGACGTTCACGGGAGCGAGAGCGATGATGGGGTTGGTTGGAAGGGAGACGCGTCTCTTTAGGAGGGGAGGGAGACAGATGTTTGGAGTTCCTTTCTGGTTGGTTATTTTTTGTCTGTTCATCAGTTTCCCTTGATCTGTCTTTATCTGCATCTGTAGACTTTACACCCTTCATCTGTCTTTGGGGAGAGGGAGAGGTTGAAGAGGACGAACTGGAGGAAGAGGATGATGATGACGACGAAGAACGGCGTGGAGGAGTGGGATCTTTGGGTGGCACCCTCGTTCTCCGTTCTCGTTCTCTTTCTTTCTCCTGTTCACGCTGTCTCTCTCGCTCTCGATTCCTCCTCCTCTCCTGCTCTCTCTCCCTTTCTCTTTCTCGTGATAGTGAACGACTTCTGCGCCGACGTACAGGAGAGGGTGAATAACGATATCTAGGTGTAAAGAGAGAAAATCTTTGTAATAATTTATTATAAACTTCATTAATATTATGATATTAATTATAATTACAGTGTACAGTTCTCAAATTAATTCTACAACTCAGTAACCCACTAGTGACACAATTTATCCAATAGTGTAGCCCAAATAACCCAAATAACAAAACATTTTATATATGGCCAGTAAGGTTTTTTTTTTTTTGTAAAGAAATTTATATTTTGTCCAGCAGAAGTGGCGGTTAAGACACTTATAATGTTCCAAAAGATTTCTAATAAGTAAATTATGTTCATTGGTAATCTCTATTTATCAAAGAAAAAAAATTATCATTTGAAAAAGCTTGAAGGGTTAGGCTAGTTTGCCCAAAAATTAAAACGAATTAATTCCTCAACCTCATGTCATTCGAAAACCATAAGACCTTCAATTGTCTTCAGAACACAAATTAAGATATTTGTGATGAAATACGTTCAAAGGCCCAGAAGGGTAGTGAGGACACGTTAAAATAGTCCATGTGACATCAGTGGTACAACTCATTTTCTGAAGCTTCGAGAATACGATCTTCTCTTCCAGTTAGTCTCCGACACCATTCATGGGAGTAGCACGCATGCATGCGGTGCTGCTGATGCAGGAGCCGGCATTCTGTCGCAGAACCCGGATGCACCACGCCTTGTTTCCAAGCAGAGGAATACACACGCATGCACCGTGGTTCTCTCTTGAACGTGTGTTTTGAGGTTAATGGTGATGTGCGCTGCCATGTTAGCTCGTGCTGAATCCGAGCCGTGGGATTTATAACACGTAAATTCATAAGTACTTATGTGTATTTTAATGTCCCAAACATAAAATAAGCATTATATGGTTAAAAACACTGAATATGTGTGATAATATGACAAGCGCTCAGCACATCCGTTCTGGCTCTGCTGCGCAAACTATTTCCAACTATCAAAGTCAGTGAGGACCAGCAACTGTTTGGTTAGCCATATTCTTCAATTGACAGTGAGTAAATAATGACAATTAAAATTTTGGGGTGAACAATCCCTTTAAATGACAATCGGCAGCATGATTCGTACTGTCCCTTTAAGAGATCCATCCATTCATTCATTTCTCTCTCGACGGTTTACTTTCACTTTAGACATAACTTATTGTTATAATATGTAAACTTTGTTTTCGACAGTATAAGCACAATCAGACGATAATTAAGAACCAAGTAATCAGGTGCTGTTTAACCGGCCTTTTAGTGTATGCACACTTTGGGTGTACACGTTCTGAATGAGCACGTAAGAACAGCACGCACATGAAATGTTTAATCTAATGTTTAATTCTAATTCACCATTAACATTGAAGTGTATGGAGATAAAACAACGCAAGTATCGATAACAGTATCGTTTGTCCTAAAGCTTACCGGTAGTCCAGTACTGACCCAATTACCTGTCCAAAAAAAAATTAAAAAAAATAACGGTTCTTTGTACCCATTCCTACTGGCAAAACACACAAAACCATTTCCACAGACTGTCTACTGCAAAGTTTAGCTTTCCCTAAACTGTGGTCATCTGACTAACCTGTAAGGAGGACTTCTTCTTCGGGGACTCCTAGATCTGCTGCTCCTTGTTCTCCTCTCCCTGGAATGATCTCGATCTCTGTCCGCTGGCCTTGCCCTAAATCGCTCCCTCTCTCGCTCTCTGAGGCGTTCCCGGCTGCGGTCCCGTCGGGAAGGGGATGAGTTTCGTGAAGGCGATGGTCTCCTCACTCCTCGTCTCGGACTGGGAGAGCGTGAAGATTGTGGGTCCTGGTACTGTCGTGGTGGAGTGCGTTTCGGTGAAGGCCGAGAAGCAATCGGTTTGACTTGTGGCACGTCGTTCCTTCCTTTTTCCCTCGGAGACAAAGGCGACGAGTCTTTCTTTCGGTCACTTTGTCGATCTCTTCCTCTGCCAAGTGAGGGATGTGAAGACTCTCGTTCCAGCTCTGATGGGGTATATCGCTCGCCTCCTCTATCTCTGCTCTGAGATTTGGTTTCCTCTGAGGGTGTGTTCCTGTCCCCACTCGGGGCTCCTCTGTTCTGGCCTCTCTGGGGGGGCGAAGGAGGAGGGCTTGAACTCTCAGTGGGAGTGTATCTCTCTTTTCCACATTCCCAGTCTTTAGCTCTGATGGAAGGAGATGAGGAGTGGCCAGGCCTTTGCTCTTTGTCCATGACTTGCTGTCTCTTATCAACATCGTCCCTTTTCCTTTGAGACTCAGGAGGTGAGCTTTGTCTTTGTGTGGGAGGGTACATCTTTCTGCCTTCATCACTCTCTCCATCCCTTCCTCGGTTCTCCTTCTCTCGGCGTGCAATAGCCAGAGCTATGACAGAATTAGGAACTGATCTACCAGCAGAACTGCTGTCTTTTGAACTTCTCTTCTTTTTATCTTCTGAGGATGATGAAGAAGAGGAGGAGGAGGATGAAGATGAGGAGCTGTCACTGTCACTGCTGCTGCTGCCACTGCTACTACTACTGCTGCTGCTGCTCACAGCTTTCACTTTGTCTTTCTTCCCGGGCTTTTCCTTTTGCATCTGTTTCTCCTTCTGGCCTTGAGGACTCTTCTCAGGTCTCCTGTCCTCCTCCATTCTCCTGTCTTTCTTGGCCACCTCTTGCTCCATCTCACTTCCTCTGGCACCTCGCCTGTCCTCAGGCTGACAGCTAGAGGCGGCCTTCCTTTCTGTTCGGGACACTTCTGGTCTTCTGGTGAGGTTTCGCTCCTTTTCTCTGTCACTCTCTCTGGCTTTTCTCAGAGCCTCTTCTTTCATCTCCTCCTCCTTCCTTCTGTCCTTCTCTCGCTGTTCTTCTTGTTCCTTCTCTGGTTCACGATCTCGTTCTTTTTGCCTTCCGTTTGCATAAGGTGAACGCTTAGCAGGAGACATGGATTCATTAGACCGGTTTCGTACTCTCTCCTTTCCTTTATCACTCTCCCGTCCTCTGTCATCTTTTCTACTAGATAGGATTGTATCTCTATCACTATTCCTCTGTCTGTCTCTCGCTCGGTCCCCATGTCTCTCCTTTTCCCTGTCCCTGGGGGAAACGGCTCTCTCTTTCTCTCCACTGTGTCCTCTTTTTGTTATGTCTTTATGTGGTGAAGGAGATGGGGACGAGGATGAGTCATGTCTTCTTTGACCTTTTTTCTTTCTCTCATCGTCCCCTCGGTTCTTGCCTCTCTGCTGCTTAGGAGATGGAGAGCGAGACAAAGAGTTGTGTCTTTTCAAATGAGAGGGTTTCTCTTTCTCTGCGCTCCGCTGTCGCCGGTCTCGCTGCTGCTTGCGTGCTGGAGAAGGTGAAGAGTCATGTCTTCTTGTCTGAGGGGGTTTCTCTATCTCTTCACTCCGTGGTCGTCTGCCCCGCTGCTGCTTTGGTGGTGGAGATGGTGATGAGGAGTCCGGTCGTCTTCTCTGAGGTTTGTCTTGCACTTCTCTTTCACGTTCTCGGCCTTTGTCTCTTCTGCTGTGCTCAGGCGTTCTTGAGCCTCTTGGTGACCTCTAAGAGTGGGGAAAAGAGGTGCAAAACCACATTTTCAAAATTAACTAGTCAGATGCTTGTCTGAACAACTGCTTGACTAATCTGGCTCAAGGTAGGCCTGCATAACTAGGCCAGGCATCAGTAGTTTACATGACAAGTTTTTGCATTCAACGCAGGGGTCTCGAGGTGCATTTTTTTAAGAAACTGAACAATATTTTTCTTGAAATACTATATTAAAACTCAATGTTTGTTGTGGGAAGGTGCTCAAAAACAATACAAACACAGAAGATGCAATTAAGTCCAAAGACACCACCTGAATGTGTTCGGCTGTGATTTACTGTGGACGATGTTTAGAATAGAATACATACAAATAATATATTTACTTGAAAAATATAATGAACATAAGAACAGAAGTAAACAAGCTCACTAATCAAATACAAAGAATAAATTAGATTAAATTACAGTGTGCATATGTCTCTCTATGTCTTCCAAAACAACACATTACCTCTCTGACTGCTATCCTTTTTGGACTTTCCTCACTACGGCCACAAAGCCTTCTGTCAGGGGACTTCCCTTTTCTCCCCTCATCTGGACGAGAAGCTGATTTATTCTGCCGTTTCCCTCTTTGAGGGGATGGGCTAAAAACAAAAAAAACATGTATATATATTTACAAGAACTTTCACCATTTTTTTTTTTTTTTTTTTAAGTACAACATTTCAAACACTGAGCAAGCACTCATATTTGATGTATTTTAGAACAATTTTAAATAAACTGATTTTATAGGAGAAATTTAGTTTATAGGGTGGAAAAAGTTCTTGCAATTGCTATTTGAAAATGCTCAAGTCAACTCAATGTAATGAGTAAAATCTGAGGACAAAAAGTCATGTAGCATGCACATGTAATGATACCTGCGAGCTGGGCTGGAGGATGCACTCTGGCGTTTTCGGCTCTTACTGGGAGGAGGAGTTTCACTGTCACTCCCTTTTCTCTTTCTTTTGGTTGTTTCTCTGTCATCTGATGAACTGTTGAAAGAAATGATTACATTTAAATATATATTACATAGTTATCAAAGGTAACTTACAGTGATGAGGAGAAAACCCACCTTTCTGTGTCACTCTTCACTGATTCCTCCCTGAAAGAAAAAGTTATTTATTTAAGCCATTTAAAAAAAAAAAAAATATGCAGATTTATTTATTTATTATTATTCTTGAGAATTCTTAATGCTAAAACATTTTTTGGGACACATAAAAGCAAGTTTATAAAAGAATTCTAAGGAAATTTATCCTGGTCTTGAAATATATATAAAATCTCAGTGAATTAGCAATGAATAAAATCACTGAAAATGTGTCAAATATGCTCACAATTATTAATTGAAGGACTTTGTCAAAATGACAGCTGTAGTTTGTGGAGTGTGTTAGCCTCTTGGACAGCTTGTCCCAAAGCATCTCAGTTAATAGAGATAATATTACCACATGCAAATAAACTGACAATTAAATCTTTTCCTGGATGGTTTATGAAAATGCAAATAAAGTCAAGCAATTTAAGATTGTAAAACCATTTACAATTGTAAAATATTCCCTTTTACATTCATTTTATTTATTTTTAATGGTTCACATATTCCCAAGTTGCTCAACTAATAAATAAATTGAATAAAATATATTTAGCTGCATTCATTTTACCCAATTATCACATCTTAACCCAGTCTGCCTTATGAATTAACAGAATATTATAATTTAAGGGCATTAAATGAAACCTTTTCTTTTTCTTCTTCTTGTCCTTTTTCTTCTCTCGTCGAGGAGAGGGTGAGGGGCTCTCAGAGCTGTTACAAGAGAGAAAAGTGATTCATTAATGCATTACTCTTTTAAAACTCAAGTGTTTTAAATTACTTCTCCACTCTCCAGTTTACCTTTCTCTGCTTTTGTTTTTCTTTTTCTTCTTCTTCTGGTTCTTTTTTCGCTCAGGAGATGAATCTGAGTTTTCGGACTCAATAATCCTGAAATGAAATGATGAGAGAAAGACAGAACAGAAAGTACTCAGATAAGATACAACACATGAAAGTTGGGACTTCTGAAAGTTACAGTATGTTTTCGCAATACATCAAGCTCTTATATCTCAAAAGATAAAGGAAAAAGTGATTCCTCATGATATGACCCCTTTAATCTCCCCTCCGTCTACTCACTGGTACTTCTGCTGCTGCTGCTTCTCTCTTTCCAGCCTCTCCTGCTCCCTCTTCTCCTTCTCTCGCTCCTTCCGGTCAGGATGAAAGGATGAGCCGTCAACGTAGTCAGAGCTGATACCGAAAGCTTCTCTCAGACGGTCATTTTTTTGCTGGTTAGCAGCTGCCAGTGCATGAGTCTCAGTCACGCTGTGAGAAAGAGCAAAACATGGATTGGGGAAAAAAAATGAACAGTGCAAAGAAAGGGCCACTAAAAAAGCCTTCATTTCTGTCTGAACGATCTGAAGTAATACTCACGCTGGCCTCTCTGTTGGAGGAGGGGCAGGTTCTTCTCTTTCTTGCAGCATCAAGCGGAAGGTGTTGACCTTCTCTTCGATCTCCTCTGCTGAGTACCTGTCACACAGCATGACTTGGTCAGAGGCTGCTCTTAATATATACTTTTTGTGACCGCAGAGCTGACTGTTCAGCAACCATTACGTCAGTCTTTAGTAGGGGTCGACCGATACTGTTTTTTTGTCAGTCAATGCCAATATCTTGGAAAGCAGGGGGGCCGATAGCCGATGTCTTTATTTTATTTTTTTCATATTTAAAAAAAAAAGTAATAATTTCACAATAAATTAAAAAATAAATGTGTAAAATAAACACACTTATACTTTACAATACTATGCTATACTGAAGTATTTTTAAAGAAATATTTAATAAAGATTTTATAAAAAGGAAGTAAACACTGTAATCAATAGGGCACTCAGTATTCTGGGACATTTGTGTGCATTGGGATTCATTTTTCAAATAAAGCAAAGGTAACAGTCATTTTACACACAGAGAAAATTACATGAATATGACTGTGGGCAAATGCATAAAGCGCAGCGTCATTTGAATTCACACGGACCGACCATCACGCAGAAATCACGTGATCATGCAGATCACATGCACACTTCACACCATCTCACAACTGGATTCAACTAAGTTTGCAAGGGTTGTGAAATTAAGTCTTCATTAGTTATTCAAAGAATTGATTAAAATTATATAAATGCTTATTTGCTTAATGCTGATGGCAAACGAGAAAGTTTTATAGTGTTTGTCTTTTTTATTACTAATATATATATCTAAAATCAATCATTATAATATATTTTTTATATATTTAAATTCCTTTGTTTAACTCCTTCGTTCTGTCTGATTATTAGACAGATTCTATCTGTATTAGACAGAACTGTTAACGACGACAGTGAACGAGAGAGAGTGTGTGAGCACTGTGAGCTCAGGCGCTGCCATTTTTAGCGTCGATGCCTTGGCGATATATCGCTCGACCACTAGTCTTTAGTGTTAGAAATCATTCTCTATTATGCATATTTGATGCTCAAGAAACATTTCTAATTACTATTCTTTATATTTTTATCCCATCTTACCCCTGCTCCTCCATCATGTCCTGCAGCTCGGCACATTTCACCTCCAGCTGTCTCTTCCTCTGGTGCTCGAGGATATCAGCGTTAGGTTGTCTGTTCAGCTGGCTCTCCAGTCTCTCTCTGTCTTTCTCATCCCGCTCTCCTCCGCGCTCGTCCCTGGTCCTCTTCACGCGTACGCTGGACAGGTTCCGCTGAACGTAACCATTCGTGCCACTGCCTCGTGGCGTGGTCAAACCGATACCGTTATACATCTCTGCTCTGAGAGGCCAGACACAACATGAGAAGTCATGAGTAAGCACTGAACTGAACAACTTTGCATAAACATTCCTACTTTTTGAAGTGGCCAGGGATAAAAGCAATTGCTACATAAATAATGTGAATAAATGAGTGCTAGATATATAGTTCACACAAAATGGAAACTATTCAAAGAATGGTTCAACAATGATTCACATTTATGTTTTTGTCTGAGCTGTTCTGTCATTATTTCTTCATTGATATTACTATATATACACAGGACAATAAAATAATAAACAAATCATTTAAAATTAATAATATTTCAAACATGCCTGATACAAATATTTCTTATACTATTTAAATCGTCAAATAGTGAACTTTCTTTTCATTACAGTATTGTGGTTGTACATGGTGATACTTGGTGTGTATCAAATATAGCGCTGGATTTACGCAACCCTAAAATGCCCATAATTGCACATTTGCAACATTTCCTACCCAGCCCCAAAAAACACGAGTATGTTTTAAAGCAAGAAAGCGTAGTTTGTTATTCGCTGAACGTCTAGGGCTGTTTAATAATTACAGAGGTAATTTACAGAGGCTGTGTTGTACAATGCTGGAACGTGCTCAAGTTATGAAAATGTATCCCAGAAAGTTATTGGGGAACCCGCAATTTATTAAGCAACCTACCTAGACACCATTAAAGTCCGGGTAAGCGCTCCAAACATCCCATATTACGCCTAACATGGTGTCTATGTAGTCTATTCGCTGTATTTTCATACACAGATCGTATATCGCATCCACAAGATGAAGAACACAGTCTTAAACCAACACCAGGCCAAGGCCCTCTGTGCATCTAATGCTTCCTCCAACTACAACCCGCTGATTCTTCTTCATTTATAGGGTTTATGTAATAATGTAATACGCATTAACTACCCACAGTGTTTACTTGTATAACAGAATTTGAGTTGTTTTAGCGCACTAACGTTGTCCTGTATGCTAACAGGTTCAGTCCAGTCCACAGTACAGCATGCTAACTGCTCACTGAGCTTCTGTAACGTGTGTACTACGTACCTCTGGGATCCCGCGCAGGGAGAGAACAAAAGTAGAACCGTTTCAGGCCAAAGACCGAACAACTGTGGCACAACAAGCGGAAACCCAGCGATTCTATATCAAATAATCCTTGTAAAATAAAAACGATGTACGCAACGATGGCTAGGATGAACAGGTTACGCTCATGTGGACGTCATCGTGACGAGTCTCGCGATAATGTTCGGGGAATGAGTGGGGACTACATTTCCCACAATCCCATGCACTCGCTTTTTTGGTGCTTCAAAAACAAGGGGCAAGGAACTCGACCGGAAGTTGAAGTCGGGTGGGGGCTGCCATCTTTTAGCAGAACTTCACTTGCGTTAGCATTCCCATTGACTCCCATTCATTTTGGCGTCACTTTGACAGCGAATAACTTTACATCTGAGGCGTTTAAAGACTCTGTTTGTCCATTATTTATTTATAAAGATACACGACAATGTATAAAGGGCTCCATTACCTTCTATGTTACACTATGGCCCCGTATAAACAGTTTTTGTAAAAAATAGGCTAACGATTGCGTCATAACCACTCGGCTCTCTGTCGCATTACCGTACAGACAGGAGGAGAGGCTCGCAGGAAATTAACTTAATATGGCGTACTGGCATTACATTTTAAAATACTATACAAAATAATTAATCAGAATACTTACTCCTGCTCACTCACACCAAAGAACTCCCCGCTCAAGCTCGCAGTCTCTGCAAGATTAACGATGGCAGTTTGCACACACAGCTACTAGAAGATTTACATCTGTCAGACAGGTTGCTGACATCGTCAAGCTTCGTTTGAGTCTGCGCGTCAGAAACGGAAGTGCTAAAAAACGCTAAAACTGGGCTTCATTTGTCTCAATTGAGTTCCAATGGGGTCGCTGTGTCCATTTCTTTTACTGTCTATGTTCAAAAAACGATTTTTTAAAAGGAGTCTCTTCTTCTTCTTCTTCTTCTTCTTTCGTTTTATTGGCAACCGCACTTAACAGTGCATTATTGCCATCATCCGGTAGCTTAGATCAGAAACATTCCTATCTCTTAACATTTCTAAGCAACCCCCCCCCCCCCCCCCAAAAAAAAATAAATAAAAATAAAAGTAAATAAAACCCACTGGCGCTGCGTGTTCAGCTCCTCCAGCTTCCACCCCACTTCCCTTTAACTCCCACTTCCCATCCGCAACCTTATTTACCTCCAGATTTACTTACACTGTCTCACACTATACTTCATCCGCATCTTCTACCTCTCTCTATAATCCTATATACATATTAATCCTACAATCTATTCATTAAACCAGTATTATTCAAAAACTGAAACAACACATTAACCATACTATTTCCTATATCCAAGTCTAATATATTCTTTAATGTTAACTCTTTCCCTTCATTCTTCCATAATTCTTCTCTTAGCACTTCTCTTTCTTCATCATAACCATTACAATTAATAAACACATGTTCCACAGTTTCACTTTGTCCACATTTCTCACACAAACCCAAGGAGTCTCTTATGCTGCAAGGGTGCATTTATTTGATGAAAAATACAGTAAAACAGTGCAACCTTTTTCAGCAGCCATTAGCCATTCAGCCCCCCCCCCCCAGATTAGTTGATGATTTTGACAGCATTTTTATTCAATAAAAGTCTTTTGTAACATGTCATTACTGACACACTTTGTGTGTGTGTGTGTGTGTGTGTGGTGGGGCGGGGGGGGGGTGATACAGCTTACATCTGACTGAATCCACTTTGGATGTAAAATTGACAATAAATAAATAAAGAGAGAATAAGCTTCAGACATTTATTTTACATAATAAATTCTAGTACAATACTACAAGAGTAATTATATGACTTTTTTGTTTGGATTTCTTTATTTAATCAGTTCAAATAATGATTAAAGTATTTCTCTTGTGGCTTTTAGTTAACTGTGTATTAGCTTGGAGAGTATCTACTAGTGGACTTCTAAACATTATCCATTTATGTAGTATGTACTATGTTGTATAGTTTGTAGAAAGCAGTATGTCACGAGTGAGAGATCCGAATACACAGTATTCAAAAAACAGGCAAACAATCCCAAGTTTACACATTCGAAACAGGACACTTTCCTATCCCAAAGATGGAAGAAATTTGTCACTAAGTTAAAAATCAAGTAGCCTACTTTTTCACTAATTTCACAGTCGAAATCACAAAATTTAAAATCACCGTAAATACTACAAAATAATAAAAATCTAATCAGTAAAATACAATAACCAATATCCAACCAGTGATAACTGGATATATAAAATATGACAAAAGACATATCATAGCTGCTGTGCTCTGGACACAAGTGCAGTCTTTGTCTCTTCTGGGAATCTCAGGTGTGTTTGTTGAAATGTGACCTTCACAATTCATCCAGTCAATAGCAATGGACTTAGGGGAAGCAGATTCCTGGTCCAGACCACCTCTTCTTAAAATCCAGTAGTTTGATTCTTTAAAGAAGTAAGTGTCTCCTGCATACAAACAAAACGGTTTGAGGTCCGTTTGAGAAAAAATGAAAATCATTCAATAACAATAAATAAAACTTTTATGATTAAAGAAGTCTTACCATCTACAAATCCAATGATATCATCAGGGTGAGAGGGCATTCCCCAAATGGACGCTGGTTTGGGGTACCCCTCTTCCAGCTTCCTCTCTGCTCCCAACTCATCAAACCTCCAGTACTCTCCACCACTGAACAGGTACGTTTTCCCATTGTGTGGCCACACAAATACTGCCTCCACCCTCTCTGGAAGCCCTCCTGCAGAAGAGCGTAAACCCCATTCTGAAAGTGGTCGTGGGTACCCAGGGAGGGACACTGTGTCTCTAAATACCCAGTATTGATTACCTGAGAAAGGTATGAAAAAGTGTAAACATGAAGAATGAAGAATGAACATGCATTTATGTGTGTGTGTGTGTATAAATACCAATAAAGAAGAGAATATGTCCATCTCTTCTCTCATATACTGCATCAACTTTGGCTGTTTCTGGAGGCAAACCCATCCAGAAGCTGTGGATCAGAGCTGGAGTCAAGGATATTAATGAGCCTGAATGATGTACTCTCCAAAAGTGTGGACCTGATAAAAAGCGAGGATGGGGAAAAGGGAGAGGATGATAAACAATATTTTCTTTCACTTTTATCATTTTATAACAACTTTTTATCAGTATTTGTCTGGATATGTTGTGTTAGGATACCATGAGAATCTTGTATCCTCTGATACTTTTACAGCCCACTAATGATATAATTTAATATATCAACATTCACATTTTTCAGGTCAGTAATAAAAAAAAAACAATAAAAAAACCAGTACTTTTATTCAGCAAAGATGTGATTGATCAAAAGTGACAGTAAAGGCATTTATAACATTACCATAGATTACTATTTCAAACAAATTGTGTTCTTTTAAAGTTCCTATTCATCAAATAATCCTGGAAAAAGATCTTACAGTTCCCACAAAATATTAAGAAGCACAACTGTTTCCAACACTGATAATAAAGAGAAATGTTTCTTGAGCAGCAAATCAGCATATTAGAATGATTTCTGAAGGGTGATGTGACTCTGAAGACTGGAGAAATGATGCAGAGAATTCAGCTTTGCCATCAGTGGAATACATATTTTAAATAAACTAAAATATTAAACAATTATTTTACTTTTTTTTTTTTACTAGATTACAATTTTGACTGTTTTCACCATATCAGTTAAATGATGAGGATAAGAGACGTCATTCAAAAACATTCAAAAACCTTACTGACGCCAAACTTTTGAACACCAGTGTATAAATCATACATCATACCTCTAAAGAATAAAACCTCTCCTCTGATATTAGCGACTGCATCATAACCTCCCTGACAGCGATCAGCAGAGGCTGGTGGGCTAAAGAAAGAGAAAAGCAGTTAAAAAATATAACAATCATTGTCAAACCTGTTGTGATCACAGTGATACTCACTGATAGGGATGATTTGGAGGAGCTGGGGTCGAGGAGTGGGACAGATGAGTTGTGGGTGTAACAACAGATGGAGAAGGTTTAAAATCTTGTCTTTCTCCTGTATCGTAAACAGTCATGAGAAACAGTCCATCTATCTAGCTTATTTATTTATTTATCTATCCATTCATTCATTTATTTGCATATTAGGATGTACCATAAAGTGCCTGTATTCTCAGTCTGTCATCAAGGGATAAGGAGTAACTGTGCATGTCTCCCACAGGACCATGATAATAAGGATACATGATGGAGTCATTGGAGGATGAGTGAAAAAGGCCTAAAGCATGACCAAACTCATGAACTGCGACTGTGAATAAATCTGTGGCACTGCTCCAATCTGTGGAATTATAGATGCATAAAATATTTTAAGCACTTTTGACCAATCTTCTGTTCTTTTATTCTATCTATTAATATCTGTAGATAATGATGTCAGATCCACAAAGATCCACAAAAGTATACAGCATTTAATTTACCTCCATAGCTCCAGCTCTCTCCATCATCAAAGTGTGTGTCACCAGCAAGATCTCCCTTTCCTGGGAAGAATGCGTGTGCCAGATTGCCCCCCTTGCCATCAAAAGGATATCCATCCTCATGGTAGCTGCTGGCAAAGGTGATTTTGATGTCTATCTGTGGTGATGGGCCATTTGGAGAAGGGTGGAAACGCAGAGGCGTGACATCACTCCATACTCGGAAGGCAGAGGTCAAAATGAGCCTCACCAGCCCTGGATGCAAAGTGGGAGACATGGAAGGAGAGGGAAAGTCTTGCATGCTGAGGAAAAGAACGGAAAGATGTGGGATTATTGGACATGAATATTCTGGTTAAATTCACATAAATAAAGACTTCACTGTTATATATATATATATTTTTTTTTTAAATTACGTAATCTTTTGTTATTTGTTACTTTAACTATCAAAATCTACTTTTGGTCAACCAGCATAAAATCAAAGATGATACAATAAAAAAGCTACATGATGACTCAGAGTTTATTGTCCTGTAAGTGTTCTGTCCATAAAACACCAATACTTGTGTATACTGATGGTGGACAGGTAACACACAAGTTACACTAAAATAATACAATATGAAATATATAACATAAAATTTGACACAAAACAGCATAATGTACATTTCTGATCACATAAATGAGGAGCATTTTTTTTTTATCAATTACAGTTTTCACTAAATATAAAATAACAGTTAACAATTATACCACATTTTTAATTGTAGTATTTTAACTTTTTTTTATAGTTACAAACGGTTTTACTTATTTATTTATTTTTACAATTTATGGAATATATTGCTGGAGACTTAAAGATCCTACCCCCAGGTGATGTCAGTCTTGTCCCAGCTCAGTCTTGACAGAGTGTTTCTTCTCTTCAGCTTCCCTTTACCTCTTCTCTTTCCTTTCAACAGATCCTCAGAGCTGATGGTGTCCGGCAGAGAGCAGCGAGGTCTGGCCATCAGATCTAAACTGGCATGATCTAAAGTTTGACAAAAGGACAAGAGGAATTATCATAGCTAGTGTCTGAAAGATCATGGTACATAAGCGCTCTTAAGGGCATTCATCCATCTAGTTTAACCTGAAGTATTACATTACAAACAAGTGAGAAAAAAACAGTCACCTAGTTTGCCAGACTCTTCAATACCCGCAAAACACTGCATTTTACGGACAGCTTCTTCAATACCCTCCCTGGTCTGAAGTCGACCAGTTAGAGAGTCTGGAGATGATAAATACCCATATCGAATCAACCAGTCCTATGTAGACACACAAACAAAAAATTCTCCAGTTATTAACGTAACCTTGGTTCCCTGACATAAGGGAAGAAGTGTTTCTGCTAATTTACTCTGAGTAAACTCCTAATTTACTCTGAAACTGAAGCCTGATTTATTCACGTTTGTGCACTACATGAACAAATGGTGCTTCAGCTTGATAAAAGGGGAGGAGCTGACTACTATATACGTTGGACTGGAGAGAGTAAACTTGTTCTATGGTTTTTAGAACCAAGCTGGACACATCCTGGCCTGAAGCCAGATGGCCAGCACTTTCTAGTTTTTCAACATTTAGGTTGCTGCAAGAGGGTGGGGAACTGACTGTCATGGTTGTGATATGAGGAGAAATGCTCTTTTGAGTATGTGGGTCTGCTATCACATCTGTAATTTTGATGGGTGTACAAGCTTCCATCGGACACAAGGTGGGGGAACGGAGAGCAGATGCAAGCTTTATTTGAGGGAAGTCCGTCCTCAGCAAGACTTAAGCCCCTCCATTTTCCTTTCTGAATACTGATCAGGACGTCATCTGAGGCTCAGGATCCAGCGTTACATAGGCGGGTTTCCTGGCTATTGGGAAATACCGTTTCACCACCTGACAGCACTGTATTGTGGGGGATGCTGGTGAGAGTATGACTGATGGCGAACCACTCGTCTAAAAGACCAGAGGCGGGCTCTTCCAGATCCAACCAATCAAGGCATCTTTGCATCCTCCACAGCTTTGGTGAGGACATGGATTGGCTCACTGTCTGCACTGGGCCGTGCAGATTGAAATGAAGTGAAAGGGCCTGGGACAACATCGGGACATGTCCACTCACTCCTCTGTATCAGAAGCCATTAAAGACATGAAATCATCAGCGGCAACATCCTCCTTAGATCCACCGAAGGAAACCAAGCATTCAACAAGGGATCCTCACATGTGAAGAACACAGGTGTATCGACGGCTGTGGGGAGAGTGAAGTATGCAAGCGTTGTGCTGGCGAAAGATCACTTGAGTCTCTGCTGCTCTGCTGTTTCTTTATCAGAGGCTTCTGGGAGGGAGAAACGAGAGAGCAAGCTGGGGAGGACCACCTCCCAGTAAAGCATGATGAGATTCATACTCTCACAATAAGAGTATTTAGTGCCAGTGAGCGCAGCTTCAGCATGGGCACTGCCAAGGTAAGCGATGCACTCACCGTACCCGTCTGCCTCAGCTGCACTTGGAGTGTGACATTTGCAACAACATTGCAGAAATTTGCTCTCTGTCATACTACTGGATGGCCGCAGGGAAAGGCACTTGGCAATCATCCACTGACAGGCGCTCTTCTACGGCAAGCAGCAGAGTCCAGTGTGGAGATGTCTTCATCACTGAAGTAGAAAAATTCTGACGAATGGAGCTCTGAGCCATCTTATAGAATAGTCGGCTCCTCCCCTTTTGGTGGGATGAAGCACGATTGTTTTGTGCAGGTACACGAACGAGAACAGATCAGACTTCAGTTTTAGAGTAAACAGGAGTTTCCCCTAAAAAAACGTGTAAACGCAACAGGAGGTAGGCTACTGTTAGAAAGGGAACTCACATACATTGTTTGATGCATAAAAAAAAAAAAAATCTTGTTCTAAAAGCACTGGAACACACACACATGAAATTTAATGAAATTTCAAAGACTGTATAGAGAGCTGTATAATCTATTATATATATATATATATATATATATATATATATATATATATATATATATATATATATATATATATATATATAGGCTATATGTATATGTATATGTATATATATTGCCCCTTAAAAACATTTCTGATATTTATCTGCATGATAAACATTGCATACGATACACATGCAAATAATCTATACTTTAAAATGCTTATTTTCATGGAGAGAATATTCTTACCACTCCTCGCGCGTACTGATCTGGCATCAGCGCAGGTCGCGCGCTCACAACATTGAGAAGCGCGGCGCCGATTATTGTAAGAACTGCGATCATGGTCATTCAATGTGATATTCATCGGTTGTTCACTCTCTCAAAACTACCATATTAAGCGTAAACACGCAAAACTATTAACAACGAATCACAAACATATCCTTGAGCACAATTAAAAAAGCTGAAATATGTTAAAATTAGGCATCTAGAACAACAACAAAAAAAGATTCTAAAGTCACCGCGAATAGTGCATGTATTCTTCATCCACGCAGTCACGCTTTGACCACCGCTTCAGATTACTTCCCAAGAGGATGGGTGTTGTTTTGATCAATACTGTCATGCACCTCTCTCTCTCTTTCTTTCTCTCTCTTCCCCTCAGTGGGAGCATCCGTCCAAATGTGTGACCTAATGAATGCACGTGCGACCCCTGATCATGGGTTGCTGTGTATGAATTACCATATGGCACATATATTGCCATTAAGTAAAACCAAAACGATATATTGCAGTTCAATTGTTCTGGTTAGTATGACTTTTGAAGAATTTAATAATTTTATTCAAAAATGACAGTCAAGACATAATGTTACAAAAGATGACAATATAATAATATAATGAAAATTAATGTTTTTACACAAAAAATAAACAACTCAACTGTTTTCAAAATTAATAACAATTATACATGCTTCTTGAGCAGCTAATCGCAATATTGGAATGATCATGTATCTCTGAAGATCTGAGCATTGACTGCTGAAAAATTCAGTTTTGTCACTGTGCCATCACAGAAATGAATTAAATTTTGAAACACACACACACAAAGTGGTATGAAAACATTTTTTCCCCATTTTCTATAATTATGTTGGAGGCATAAGACCCCCTGATAAGAGGAAAGGGTACTGTGCATTGTGTTCTGATAAAAATAGACAGGATGTTATGAGCTTCAGTGTGGGTGAATGAATGCAGGGAAACATAAATTGCATTAAATAAATAAACCATGCATGTTATGGATCCTCAAGATGTTTGTTCTCTTAATCATCATCAGGGCTTCCCTTTACTCAATCTTATCTTGCTGAGCTGACAAAACATGAAATCACTAGCATGTTTTCTGATTATGTTTTTTTTTATTACTGTGCAAGCAGCACAACATCTCCCCAGCACAAACATCAGTAAGGTAACAAAGAAATGCCTATTCCTAGTTTATTTATATAGCTTATGAAACCAAATATACAACACTACTCTGAATATTATATTAGTCTTCTACTGCCATGTGATGGATGTTACAATGCTTTGTGTGAAGTGTTTGGGTTTCGTTCTCATTGAGCTCCTGCCCCTGGCTGAAGGAGGACTCTGCCTTTAGTGTGTTATTGGTGAAGTAGAAGCTGTCTGACCGTTTCTCAAAAGGGTGGCTGATCATGTCCTCAACTTTTTACACTTACACAAGCACTATTATGTTCACATGAATAGTTTTGTGGTGACACTTTCTATGAAGCCCATATTAATAATATAAGGGTATTCTTAGAACATTATAATGAATGCATAATTCATTATAAAAAATAAAATAAAACTTATAATATTGGTGAATATTAATAAAATTGGTGAATATTTGTAAGAACAGTTTAATATATTTTCATATATACTTATTTGTGGTTATACTGTAGCTTGTAAGAGTATGATGAATTATAACACAGTGAACATGTTGCATCCACTTTTGCAATTGATTATATTTATCATAGTTATAATGCATTATGTTGTATGTTTCTGCTGTATGGGATACAGAGACCGATCTCAAAGTCACATGTCTTCAGCTGCAGGTCCCTGAAGTAATGCCTCTCCATCAGCCAGAACTTGTTGACTACCTTACCACCCACTGTAAACTCAAGCCCGTTCAGAAGAGAGATTGCACATTATGCAAAGATGTTAATTAAGATTATAGTTACTGATTTGGATCAAAATTACTGATCTATTCTAAAGGCTCCAAAGCAATATTATTAAAAATGTATCTCCCTGAGAATCTCCCTGAGATTTAAAAAAGCAGGGCTGAAATTACACTGAATGAAATGGACTGCATCCAGCCCTATGACATCCTTTATTTCTGTGAGAGAAAGAACAGGAATTTATACCATATTCAGGACAGTGTTGTTCTTGTTAACTAAAATCATATATATATATATATATATATATATATATATATATATATATATATATATATATATATATATATATATATATATATATATATATATATATATATTTTTTTTTTTATTATTATTAAAATGAATTGAAAATTTAAATTAAAATGAGAATTGTTGAAATACTTAACCTGAAATAAAATGTTTTAGGTGACGTACTAAAATTACTAAAACTAAAACTGATATAAAAATAAATGAAAGCTGAATTGAAATATTAAAAGAAAGTGATACAAATAAAAATGCACTTAAAATCACTAAAACTGAAAATCTAAAAATAAATGCTAATTCAGAATATTGATACATGCTATAAGAGATAGTAAGGCTGAATTTTTGAAATGCTACTGCACATGATGTCCACTAGAGGTCAAATAACATGGTTGCTCCTCAATATCATAAACACAGATCTCATTCACAATCTGAGACTTCTTAACCAAGTTATGTAGGGTGACCATATGTCCTCTTTTTCCCAGACATGTCCTCTTTTTCCCAGACATGTCCTCTTTTTGGACCTTGAAAAATGCAGCCGATGATGAAACTGTTTTAGATGTTAGATTTTGGGAAGGACGCCCACCAGTAGAAAGCTTTTTAGTTGTGTTTATGATGAATATGCTTAACAGTGACTGTAAAATATGTATATTAGGTATGTAAATTACATATTTAGAATTTTGAGAATGCGCTACTTTAGGCATTTTTAATTCGCTTTGGGCATTAACCACCAACCAACCGCACCCCAGCCTCGCACCTACTGTCCTCTTTTTGGAACACTAACATATGGTCACTTTACACACTTTATGTGTGTTCTTCAAAATCACCCAGTGAAACAGAAAGTGAAACAGAAAGTAAGTGAATAAAATGTTAAAAGGCACACCTGTCGGACAGTGTCGTTTTATGTCCAGAATGACCGATCATCCTTCTAGGTCTCTTATTTTGAATCGTGAGAAGCTAATATTGTAGATGTTGTCTTCTGATGAGCAACAGGTAGTCTGTACACATAACCAATAAGAGTAAAGAAATTAAAGTATTGCAGTAAAAGAACAGAGACGCATGGTGTGTGGTGTCCTCACCGTCTGTGTATCCTGATAGCCTCAGTCACAGAATCACCTGACTTCCAGTCCAGGAGCGCCTCCTCTTCAGCTGCAAGTCCTCCTCCTGAAATAAACCCATTCCAGACCTCCATGTCTCTCAGATCCACTCTGTCCTGGATTTCTGCCATTTCCTCCTCATCCTCCTCAGCTTCATCTTTCTCCTCTGATTCGCTGTCCTCGTCTTTCCCAGAGGACATTTCCTGCTCCTTTTCTTCCTCACTCTGTTGTTCTTGTGGACCTTCACTGTCCATCTAAAATCTTTGCCTATAGAGTAGTGTTTTTCCTGAAAGGTTTCTCTCAGGTTAACTAACACAGGCCCATCTGTATGCTGGCACTCTCTGTGATTACCCACAGCTCTTCTCTTTTCAACTGTGTATCAGTGATTCAAACAGATTGAGGCTTTCTCAAACAGCTAATCCAAGACAATCCTCAATTAGACACAGACACAGCAACTATGGCATCAATGAAAGGACAAAAGGACATTTTTGATAAACAGATAGTATAGAACAGTGATATAGTAGAATTAGGTTATGGAGAATAGTTAGTGAAAAAGGAGAAAGAGATTCGCAGGACTGAAATTTATAGATAGATACGACAGAAAGTGTGGTGACAAAAGTGAGAATGAAGTCACGGTTTATCTCAACTGATGGGTTTTGACCTAAAATCCCTCACAGCAGGCAAAAAAACAAAAATAAATAAATAAATAATAATAATAATAATAATAATAAAAAGAAAAAAAATTATGAAATGCAAGTTACCATATACACTGAAGTTCAAATGTTCAGTAATACATTTTTGAAAGAAAGTAGTACTTTTTTTCCTGACAAATGTTTTCAATTTCAAGTAAACAATGTTCTTTTGAGGTTTCAATTCATCAAAGAACCAAGAAAATATAAAGCAGCAGAGTTGTTTTCAGATATGTTAATAATAATACATGTTTCTTGAGCACCAAATCATCGTGTTTTCTGCTGGATCGTCTGACACCGAAGACTGAAGTAATGATTGTAGAAAAGTCAGGAATAAATTACATTTTGAAATATAAAATATTTTTTACATTTAAAATTATATTATATAAAAAGGTTATTATAAATTGAAATAATATTTGACAATTTTACTGTTTTACTGCCTTGCTGAAAAAAAAGAAGAAAATCTGTATATATGTGTCTGTATGTCAAAGGCTGTATATCCAACTCAAATCTACAGTATTTTGGAATAAATTCATCTATCACATCAGATCCAATATAGTACTTGCTGGTGCACACACAAGAAACTTTTGATACTGACTTCTTCCTTTGTTAGGGACTAATTATTAAATTTCTGTTTGTGAAATGCCTTGTTCAATTTGTGTCTCAGTTGTTTCACTCTTATGTTAAAATAAATATTTTAAGAGGCATTTATTGAAAATTTGCATAGTTAACCATGGGGAAAACTGGGCATGTCACAGTGACAATTACAGGACATAAATGATCAAATGTTAAACATGAACTTACACAATAAAGACATAAGGTGAGGTCACTAAGATATTAAAGTGTCATACGCTTATCCACAGGCAGAACAATAAACACAGAGCAATATAAGCAATTACAGAAACATATAAGAGTAGACAGTGTTAAGAGTATTTACACATGTTAAGACATTTGCTGGAAATGTGTCTGAGTATGAATACATGTTTTCTGTCCTGAATACACACCGACTCATGGGGACTCAAACAGAGAATGTAAAAATGCCAAAAGTTTCCTGTGAGTGTTAGGTTTAGGTGTAGGGTTGGGGTAGGGCGATAGAAACACAGTTTGTACAGGAGAAAAACCATTACACCTATGGGATGTCCCCATAAAACATGGAAACACAACATACATAACATCTTTGTCACCTTGTCAAAGCATTACTCTGTTAGTATATTTGGTGTCCTCATTAGTTTGATGTGCATTTGGATAAATCTGAATGTTATGAGTCAACAGGATGTGTTTTTTTTCCACAGCAGCAGTGATGGAGGGAAGAGGAGGAGCCACTGAACCACATCCTCTCACCTCATCCCACTGTTGATATGGTGATCAAACTGTCATTTCCTCGTGTCACTTGAAAGCTTCAGCTATAGGGGTGATAAGTATCCCAGAAGGCACCACTGCACAAGCGAAGAAATCAGAGTGCACCAGGAAGAGACAACGTGATGAGCTCTGAACAGGTAGAGTTTATTTGTTTCTGTTCGTTGTGTTAACGAAATGAGAAGTCATACAGACGAAGCTCAGGTTCTCAAGGGTTCTCATTTATCCTTAGCATGTTCAGTACAGTGTGAATTTTATACCATTTTGTGACGTGTTGTTCATGGTAGGCCTGGATTGTTTATTGTCAGATCATTCAGATTAAATAATAATAATAAAAAAAACTCTGTTATTTTTTTTGTTAACTCTGTTGCTAAATTGCAACATTTGAAATGTTATTATGTTTTTGTTATGGACAAGTATTTTCAAATGAATATTTATATATACATATATAAAACCTGCTACTGTTCAGCATCATTAAGATTTTTAAATAAAGTATTAATCAAGGTTGTGTGTTTGTGTATATATATATATATATATATATATATATATATACATACTAACATTTCAAGTTGTATATAGAATGTATTATGAACAAATATCAATTAAATTTTATATATATATATGTATGTGTGTGTTTATAAAATATATAATTTTCATTAACATTAATACAATACACAATACAATATTTATTTATTTGTAGAGCACATTTAAAAACAACCAAAGTCGACCAAAGTGCTGTACAGAATAGAATAAAAAACAAAAAAATAAGATGGATAAAACAAGACTAGTACATTTTTTGAGTCTATACATCTAGGCATGATGAGCAGACAAAGATCACAAGATCTCAATGTTCAAGAGGGGGTTTATAGACCATAATGAAGTAAATTACAATAATCTAAGCGAGTTGGACAAAAGCATGGATCATTACTCTGTGATAATAAGGGTTGTACTTTAGAAAGTCAACAGAGATGATAAAAACATGATTTTACAACAGCACTGATCTGTTTGTCAGATTTTAAGTTGATGATGATGATCAAACAGAACGCCCAGATTTCTGGCACACTGAGTTTCATATGGGGTTAGAGAGCCACAGTCAACATCTAACACAATTTTCGTTTAAATTTAGAAAATTACTTGAGAGCCAAAGCTTAAATTCTTCTAGACAGGCCAGCAGCGGTTGTAAGCCATTTTTATCATTGTGCTTTAAAAGAAAATACATCTGAGTATCATAATCTCTACATAATATACTAACATTTCAAGTTGTATATATAATTTATAATGAACAAATATGAATTAAAATGAATGTTAACTCCAAAAATTCCAAAATTGGGACAGGTACTTTTTGCATTAAAGAAATGAACATTATTATTATTGTTTTGTGTCTGTGTGTTTTAATTTGTTTTGCTGTATTGTTGTCATGTTGTCTGTACTCATGTCATCTCTTTTACAGAAGTCACAATGGAGATGACTCTGCTGTCCATCACAGTGTGGTTCACTCAGTTCCTCATTGCCTCAGCTCTTTATTTCAACACGCTGCCAGCAAACACCCAAAGCGACTACGCTAAAATCACACAAATAACTCCAGCAACAACAAAAACAAACCCAGAACCTGGGATCTTTATAAATGCAACATCTTCGTCACCTCTGACTGCAACAACACAGGAAAACATAACAAATTTACCCAGTGAAGTGCACACACTGCCAAATATAACCCCAAATGTGACTCTCACACAGGAAACAGCATCCCTATATCAAGACAACAGAACTAGTCCATCTCAAAATGACATGATGGATGATGGCGTGAGTATTGCCATGAGCCATGCGATTACAAGTCATGCAACAGTTTCCCCTAGCTTTGCAAGACTGACGCCACAAAAGGACGACAGCAGTGAAACAGGAACAATGTCAAGTATGAGTTACAGTTATGAAGGGCACACTGATCAGACTGCAGACACCTTATCAGACTCAGTCAACAGTGTCTCGACAGCTCCCTGGAGACATTCGACAGAGAAAGAGGATGAGAGAACGAAGGCCGATGAAGGAAATTATGAAACGAACTCCACCCAGGCCACATTTGCCAATACGAACGAGGAGTTGAGAGAAACACGAGGCACTGCGGGAACTTACAATTTCACAAGTGAACACCGAGAAGAACAACATTACGACACAGCAGCGAACACAACTGATGTAAGTGCTACAACAGCAACAGGGAGTAACCAATGGGCAGTTTCACCAAACACAGATGTTCCCACGACCACACCGGCTTACACAACAGCACAAGACCTGACGGTTACAGATGTGCCTGAATATCACACCTCAACAGATGAAGTAAAACACTCTACGACACCACAGAGTATACACAGGTTCACAAACTCTACAGCACCCACAGGAAGAGAAAACAGGACAGGAACAGACACACCCGGTGGTACCACCACCACCACCACCAACAGCAACATCTCTGTTATAACGGATGTCCTAACTGACTTCAGCCTAAATGCCACCACCAACAGAACAAACAAAACTGACACAGAAAACAAAGCGTGGCCTGCATGTTTGAACCCAAACCCAGAATCTCATTCTCGGCAATCCAGGCTGGTCTGCTTCATCACATTGTGGGCTTTAGCAATGATTGCCACCATATTCCTGGGAATCACCATTTTCCTTTTGGTCCGTCTGTCTGTCTTCAAAAAAAAGATGAAGCGGAGAGTGAAAGGAGGTCAGAAGTGTGAGAAGGAGAGCCTCTGGGCAGACCCCAAAGCTTCAGTGCAGGAGAGAGTGGAGTTCTGGTACATCAATGGATCCACGCTGGAGGCCGATAGGAAAGAGAAGGACAGAAGGAAAGAGAAGAGGATGAAGGGAAGAGGACAGGATCAGGAGAACGAGGAGAACGGGCTGTGGATTCAGCCTAGGGTGACTGTCGATGATATAACAGAGTTCTGGTACGCGAACAGACGCATTAAGGAAGAGAGGATGCAGGACTTGAAAGACGATGAAAGATGAAAGACACTAAAGGAAACGATTTGACAGTTAGGCATTCAGGCTTGTGCTGAAAACACAAGGGGATTTTTAATGGACCTTCCTACATTAACCTTAAATTGTTCGAGGCTGTGCACTGTAAAAAATAAATAAATAAATAAAAACAACAACAAAAAAGACAACCTCTAGGTTGATTGGACTATTGAATATATATCTGACGTTAAAAAATCAATGAAACAGCGAGCTTATGCTGCCATCACATGCTATCGGAATTATTATAAATATGAGTTCCCTAGACATAAACGGCCTTATAAAAGTCATATTTACAAATGGGAAACAGAGATAATTGTGATACGCAGGTTTCTGAGTTGGGTGAGAGAACCAGTGATATAGCGACTGTTAAGTTTTTTTTATTTTCCTCAAAATATTAATATTTCTTTACATTGCCGTAAAACTCAAAAGTATATTTATGGACATAAATATAGATATTTTTTACATTTTACACAGTGACAATAGCCTTTTTTGTTTTACCTAAATTTGAATTCAACAAGATGACTATCTAGATCACGGAATAGGGAATATACAACAGTGCAACAAACGGGATGCTATATTTAATAAAAAATCCATTAGACATTAACTAAATATTTTCTGTAAAATTTGCCTCCAGAAAAGTTTCCCAAGAAACAGGTGAGAATTAACCTACAATTTTCCACAATCTCTATTCTTTTCAACAACAAAGCACGTTTCGTGATAACTTCATAAGAGGGAAGTTGGAAGTTTTACGAGAGCAAATGAAGGCAGCATTACCAAATCAAGTTTGGTGATGAGGGTCCACCCAACAGGCAGATGAGCTCAGCTTAATTACTGATGATGCAATCATTTGTATTTTTAGTCAAAACATGTGGACTTATGATGATTATTAATATTTTTTTGAATTTATTTTGTTGTTAAAGTTGTATTATGTTTCAACCATTATAGTTCCTTCCATTTCACTGAGTATGCAAACACACAGCCTGTTTTTGTATGTAGATATAACTCTAAATAACCTTTCAGTTTACTCAACAAATGTATACGCAAGTTAGACAAACTTATGTTGGGTACACACCAAAAGAGTTTTTACATCTTATAAGATTTTCCAAATGTGATAGACCACAAACATGAAGATTAAAAAAAATCCTAGATTTAACCGTTAAAGCTCCTATAGTATGTGGTGTGCCATGATGTGACAAAGACAGCACACCACACACAAACAGATTTTCAACCAGAGTCTCGACTGTGACCACAGGAAATCTTGCAAAAATCTCGCGAGACTTTAGAATGAATTATGTGTTTGGAATGATTTTGACAGAATATTCTTGGGGGAAATAAAAGAAAAGGCTTTGGGTAAAGTCATGGGTGGGGGGGAGGCACATGGTCTGTACAAGTTACAGAGTGAGCTAGAGGTGAGCAATGGTCACAAAATCATATATACTATGTAATAGCTGTTCTCAGTTCTCTCTTGGTAAAGAGATCTTATTCTCTTTGAAATTGCCTTATTAAATAAACATTAAATAATTAATATCAGATCTTACATCACTCTTTAAGAACGATCATCTCTCTTTCTGATTGGATATTGTTTCGTTCCACGTGATAATCTCCACAGCGTGTGCATGCGTTTGTCCTCGGGGTTCAAAAATCAGCCAAAAATCAGCCCGATTATCTTTGGGTGTGTACCCAGTATAAGAATGCTCTACATCACTATTTCGTAATGATAATGGGAATCTTAAAGGGGTCATGTGATGCTTTTTTTAAGATCATTATTTTGTGTATTTGGTGTAGCAGAATATGTTAACATGATTTAATGTTCAAAAAACACGTTATTTTTCAAATACTGTACATTATTATGGGTCCGATCTATACCTCTCTCAATCATTTTTTCTCAATCAGTTTTCTACAAGCACAGTCTGCTCTGATTGGCCAACTGACCCAGTGCATTGTCATTGGCCGAACACCGCAAGCACTCATCGGAAATGTAATTCCCTTTTCCATAATTGTGAGCTTCATCTCTCAAAATAAATGTAAAAACCGTTAATAATGTCCTTAGATTTATCATCAGCTCAAGCTCAAAAGAGGAACAGAGTGGTGTGACACAGTGAAGCTCGTATGTGTTTGTGGTACACAAGCCACGGACAGTTAAGAAAGCTGACTCCACTGTGTGACCCTCTCTCTCTCTCACACACACACACACACACACTGAGCGCAAAACTCCCAATTTGAACATTCAATAGCAAATACTTAAACTAATAACAAAACATACTTAAAGTAGCTGAAGCGCCAGACTGTTGTAGCAAAGTCAGAATTACCTCCTCTCCTAGGTTCACGAAACGGTCGTCCATAAAATGTGTTGCTGTTCTGTTGTAAATAATCTTAAAGATTCCTAAATGCATCTACTTTCAGAAAGCCAAATTAAGTGCTTTCACCTTGATACACTCAGTATCTCCCTGACATGGCTGCTTCAAGACTAACTGTGTTACTGGAAACAAGCCTTCTTTCTTTGCGTGAACATTTGGGCGGCATTATGCAAATCTTCCCACATAGTGATGTAGACATGTGGGCGTGTGTAAATGAGCTGTTTTAGGGGGGCGTGGTAGAGTTTTAACTTTGATAAAGAATATCTCTTTGGATTTGAGACTTTAGTCTTTGCAACTTCAGGGATCTGATTTATGCACAAACAGCTTGTAACACTCCAAAGAGAAATGAAAACTTGAAGTCGCATCATATGATCTCTTTAATTGAAAATATAGAGTTAAAGGACTTATTGTTATAGGCCAATTTAACAAAAGCACAGTCTAATTAGTTTAGGTTAATACATATTTTTTCCATAAGTATATTTAAAAAAGTCCTAAAGCTGGTTGCCTCAAGTTTTCCACTTTTGCATTTAATGGATCAATCAGTGTCAATCAGTAAAATAACTCTTCCCAGACATCAGACAAGAAGACTGATGTGACTCCAGAATGATAAACTTCTCTTACTTGGAAAAGTGAAGGCCAGTCCACACCAACCACATACATTTTTTTCACCCTGTTGAAATATTCAGAACTTTTTAGGTTATTTTTCAAAAATTTCCAATCACTGAACAAAATAAATAAAAATGCACATATTTTTGAGTTACCATGAAATTAATTATAATATGCATTTTTTTATATGCAATTTATTTTGATATGCTTTGAGCAAAGAGTATTGAATGAATTACCATAATTTTTCAGTCCATGTATAGGCACACAATGACAGCTTGTGTTTCCACCATCACTTGGTCAGGACTTGTAGTAACTTGCCCAAGAAAAAATCTAGGAGCAGGAATCTTTGATAACACATTGTCTTAGGAAATCTTACAGTGCTGTCTTGCACTTGTGAAGATTATCACGTGAAATAAACTGAAGCAAAATAAAATATTGATTCTGAGATGGTGTGAATCAATCATTTTGAAGATTTACTACAGATGATGCTGGTTTCTGTTGTGTTTTAGTGGTGCAAAAAAAGAAAAAGAGTGAGAGATAACGTCATGAAAAGGTGCCAATGTTCAGAAAGAGGAAATGATAGTAATAAGTGTTGTTTTCTGCTGAATTTAAACATTAACAGAAATAAAAAAAACTGCTTTTTTAATGTCTAGATATCATGCTCGTGTTAAAATCCCCAAATAAACATGTTTGAAGCTACCTGATAGATGCAATAGGTAAAGTTACCAAATCCTGTTTTCATTTTAGATATGTTATCATTTAGATTGTGAAACGTGAAAAAGGACATGACAAACATCTCCGAACTGTTTAAGCAAACTAATTTAGACACACATTTTCACACCTCTGTCGTATTACCCTCCACCCAACAAAAACATACTCATACACGTGCACGTACACATTCAACACATACACATGCAAGTACACAGGACTTTAATGGCAAAGTTGTGCAGACAAAGCCACAAAAGTGTCAACACACCCTGCACAGAGCTTCCCATTAGAACCTGCCTTCTCTTTTTCTGCCTCAGATAATAATTCATACTACAACCAAGCACTTTCTGGGAGGTTTTTATTTTTAATCTTTCGGCTGCAGCCTCACTCGGCCAGATGCAAGTAGTGATATGACATCTTCAGAGGGAGGAGAAATGAAAGAGAGCATGTAGGAGTTAGAGAGGAAGAGAAATTAACAGGATATAGGTGTGCTCTGCATGTGTGAGTGTGTAGATTTTCACATGTGCAGTTTGGTCTTGCTGGTTGGAGTACGCTGTGACTATTCTCAGAGGCATGAAGGTAAGTGGCAATTGTACTAATTTATAAAGGGATCAGATGGTTTGTGGCTGTGACGTTGTATGATGCTTGAGGACAGGTAGACAAAAAGAAAGAAAAAAAAACGTCACATGCAGCTTAGAGAAATATAAACATCATGCTGGCACTCAAATTGCATTCTAGTACCTGTGTTAGATGTGCACTAAAATAACCTGAGGATGGACCTCTGTTCTCCCCGTCAAATAAAGTGTAGCTCTTCTGGTGGGTAAAGCAAAGCGCAAACAACCCCAGTTTCACGAGGTTCCCAAGATACGCAAGAAAGTTAATTTTAGATCAAATTATTAGAATTCAATTTCACCTTTTTGCAAAAATAAATAAATATTATTTAGAATGGTAAATTATGTTTATATTCTCATTCAGAATTATTCTGAATATTTTCCACAAAAAAAAAAAAAAAATGGCTGCTGATTCATCTTTGCCAGCAAAGGAATAACTTATATTTTAAAATTTAATAAAATAGAAAATGTTTTTTTTTCATTTTATTTCAATGATATTTCATGACGTTACTGTTTTTACTCTATTTTTTATCAAATGAATGATCCCTAAAGAGATTTCTTAAAAAAAAACCTACAAAAAATAACCAAAAACGAAATACAATTAATACAAAATGTATATCCTTGAGACAAATAGTCAAGAGTGATAACCGTTTTTGTCTAACTGTCTTTTTCTTCCGGTGTCTTTTTTACTGTCACAAGATTATTTCAACGCTGAAATTGCCCATGCTACACTGAGAGAGACAGAGAAGGCGAAAGAGGAAGGAACAGGCCTGTGTAAAACTTTCCGGCCCAGATTCACGCAAGATAACCTCCGTAGAACACAACCACACAAAGAACACGTCAAAAAAGATGAATTTCTTCAGTCAGCTGCTCAGAGTTTAAAGTTTCCTTCATTTTTGATCACGCTCATGGTTGAATCTCCAAAGACAATATCAGCTCACCTGAGAAATTTTGTTGCACTAACCCTGAAATTGTTACAGGAAACTTCTAGATCGAGTGACTTTTTCAGCCAGTATGCTCACCATGAGGCTTACTTTTAGCTATTTGCTTCTGTTCCTTGCTCTCGGACCCTGTTTCAAGTCCACCGATGCACAAGAGACAACGACAAACACAGATGCAATCCTCCCCACATCACAGAACAATTTCACTATGGAGACAACTTTAGGTCCTGAAATCACCACACCTGAAAATACAATTACTCTAGCACAGACAGAAGCGGATCCGGATAATCCAGAAACCACACTTGTTAATCAAGTAAGCACCATGCAGGAACCAACATCTGAGAGTCCTCAACCGCTCAGTGCTGAGATCGAACAAACATCACAAATATCTGATCCTGAAACTACAACTGTACAAACAGAGCAGACCACAGTGTCCACCCCTATTGCGTATGTTAATGTGGGAACAACAGCGACTGAACGAATAACTTCAGATGCCCCAAGCACAAGTCATTATGAAACAACATTTGAGTTAACCATCTCAACAGAACGTCCTACAGATGAAATCACCACAGCAACTTTGGCCATGACCACTGAGTCAACAGAAGCCCTCAATCCCACATTCATCCTCGCCGAATCAACTGCTGAGCCTCCGTCCATCATCTCCAGCCCTGCAGACACCAGCACTACCAGTCTAACACCAACTTCTCAGCTCCCTCAAAATACTGCTGCACCCATGCACCCGCTCACGACTCTTGATGAAGAATCAGTCTCCACCTCCATCATGCCCGCAGCAGACGACAGTAGAGGCTCTCCCATAGAAACCAACTGGATATTAATAATCATAGTGTGTGTGGCCGTCATTTTTGCGCTGTGTGTGGGCATGATTCTGTTCGTCCATAGGCGAAAGAAAAATGCCTCAAGGAACTTTCGACCCCAAAGTAAATGGTCCAAGAAGAAAAAAGGGGGGGAGAATGACGCATGGGCGGGGCCTGTCAATCTGGAGGCGGGAGCTGAAAATGATGCTGAGGTACAGGAGGGTCTTCTTCCTAATAATGGGAAATTGGATGGAGATGATATGGTGCTCAGCACATTCACCGCCCCGGATGGAGGAGACGTGGCTAATGGTGGAGTGGGTGGGGACGGTACCAAAGAGGCTAAGAAATGGGAAGAACAGGAGCCTTTTAAATTCATAGATGAGGATGTGAATGAAGACAAGACAACACCGGCAGAGAATGAGAAACAGAAAGGAGATGAAAAAAGTGAAGAGAAGGGGATGAATGGAGGAGAAACATTCTGTCTCACCACTGCTGTTTAAACGTCTTCTGTTGACTAAATGAACATTAGGGGTTAAAGGGATTTAGTTTTTATATATTATCTGATGATCGCAATTCATTATCAGCAAAGGTGCAATGTATTATGATGCTCTAAAAAACCTACTTATTTAAAAGTGCGGTAATATTAGTCAAATTTCCGCAAAATTTGGCCAGCAAAATATCTGTTGCCTAGTGTCAATACTGTACTGTAGTTGTGTGAAGCACAACTTCTATACACAGTTTGAACAGGAAGATTGTGTTCAGTTTTATCTCTCTCTTCCATTTTGTATCTTTGGGTTCGCATAAGAGCCACTTCATCCGGGACTTTGTCTCTTTCATTCCAACATAAGAAAACATTTCTGCATCTGAAATGGCATTTAGATTCATTTACACAGGCAGTTTAACGCAGCTTAGAGGGGACGCATTTAATAGCAGTTACAAGTGCATAAATAATGTTTTGTTTTCAATGTAAAACGTTGAATATTGATATTTGAAAAGATTTAAACCAAGAAAATATAGTCTATTTGAAATGTGAAATGAAGTGACTGTTAATGAGCGAGTCATAGAGATTAAGTCGTTCATTTAAAAGCTTGATTCTTTCAACAAGCCTGCACATTTCAATTAGGAGCTATAGCTAATGGAGTACAAGTGAAAGTTGGCAGAAATATTCAAACTCCGTTTCTATTAAATATTAAAGTACAGGTTCTCATAAAAAATACTTAAGTACTCTAATGTTACTTCGTTACATTACACCACTGTGACTAATTGAACACATTGCAAAATTGCTGTGGGTAACTCTTTCACCCACGCAAATTTGCAGATTACATGCTATCGAAATTACTGGATTTCATCAGCAAAAACTTACTTTACCGTACTTTAAGTAATGGTTGAATTAATTAAACTTAATCATGTATCCATTTCAAATGTTTGCCAGTGATGTAGATTTAAAAAGCAACAGTCTGGATCTTTAGATATATGTGTTTTTGTTTGTTTTGATGTTGGATAGTGCACTAAAATTCACTGATTATGGCATACAATGTTGATGTTTAAAAAACCAGTTAAACTTTAGAACTTACATTCTGAGAATGAAGCTTTTTTTTCTCTTCCTGTAAGTATAGAGATTTATGGCATAGCATATTAATCAATGATGGCAAAATATGCAATAAAATGTTTATATTTTTAAATACAAACCGTTTCCATAGTCTTTTAAAAATATCATCTTTGCTGATTGTGCAGGAAAACTGTGAAAGTCTGTGGTAAATGTCTTAGATTTCTACACTGTTAGTAGTATAACATTACAAAATATATCATATAACATTATCAAATTAACAAATTAAAATTAAAACAAATAAGCATACATGCAAGAGGCAGGGGATGTGTAGAACTTTGAATGAAAAGTGTTAGTATTCTGTGTAATTCTGCAGAAAGGAAATAATAACTAAGGCAAAAATCAGCACCAAAAAGCTGTGGCACTTTTAAAAGGCATGTACTTTGACTCTAACACATCAAGAGATTCAAGGACGATTGCAAACAAAATATTGCACTGGATTTAGTGTGGCAATAGATCCACACCTAGAAAAATCAGCAGAAAGCAGCCCTAATCCTGGAAAGGAAGGGCGTGACAAACTGAAAGTAGAGCTGTGTAAATGTCACTGATGGCTACAGGAAGAGTGCAAAGGTGGGGTAATTTTATCAGAAGAAAAATAATTTAAAAGATATCAGACTCAATGTATTTCCTTAAACATTCAACAGAATTAATTATTTCTGACATAGTGGCACATAGTGTGAGATTCCAGACATGGAGACATTGTTAGCTATTGTTTAAAAACTCATGAACAGCAAAAATATCCATTCCCTCACGCAACAGGTTACATTTCACCTTCTTGAAATGATGTAAAAAGGTATATTCCACTGAATGAAATATTCAAATGACCACCAGATGGCGCTCATGACAAGATTCATTAAAAATTCTCAATGCAAATTTCACTTAATTTTAATCTCATTGCTGCCTAAAAGAAACGATTGCGGGGGGTGTAACTTGACTGTGATTGATATTGATTGATATTTACACGAAATGAAAATAAAATAATGCAAGAATTCAGCAAGTTCATATTTATAATATATATAGTTAACTATGTAAGTGTGCATATGTGAGTATAAGTCCCCTACTACCCTTCTATCACATTAATAAATTCACCTACAGATGTTAAAAAGTGTTTCTGTTGGTTCTACAAAGGGTCAGTACTGTGTTTAATAGATTAAATATCTACAATGTAAACAGAAAGACACTCAGTGAACTGTAAAGCCTCAAATGTGTGTCTGCTGGCCACATCCAACAGGATTGTTTGGACAAAACCAAGAGAAAGAGGGAGGGAGAAAGATTCAGGAGAGGAGGGTCTTGGAAAAGAATGGATTCTCTTGAGACCAGTAGGAGGTGAGAGGGAAAGAGGGAGAGGGGAGGGCTGATACCTACATCTGGAAGTTATTTGGAACAAGAGAGGGGGGAAAATAGCTGACTGAAAAGATAGAAAACTGAGGAGAACCTGGAATTAGTCTTTAGGGTTGAGGGAATGCAATAGCAAGCTAACAAATACTTTAACGTTATTTGGTTATTAGAAAAATCTGTGAGAGAAATGATAGGATTTAAACAAAGAAGGGAAAGCTTCTGAAGAATTCTGTATCCGACAAAACAGCAAGACCAATATTTCAAGCTTATCACTTCCCAGAAGACTTTATGTTTTTTTGTCCCTTGAGAAGAGTCATTAACAAGAAGAACTGGAGGAATCACATCTGTGATGCAGATAATATTGATCTATGAATAATTAAAGCAAGATCTCATGAACTTCATCACTACGAAGCAAAAAGACAATACAGGAAGCTTTGGAGTCAGGACAAAGTGAAATCTCAACTGTGCTCCTGGAAACCTTTTCACTGCCAGTCAGTCACTTTTTCTGTCTCCATCTAAATCAAGGTAAAGCGACTATTTGCTTCATGTTTGTTTAATAATATGAAATATAGAGATTTGTGTACTGTTTATGAATCACTTGATCAGTGCTGTAGCAGACCGGAGAAATCAAAGACAGATTCAGTATTATGTGTTTATGCAAACCAGATTTATTAAAAAAAATTGACTTAAAAAAGAAAGAGAGCTTCAAGCGAATTTCCCTTTTTTTTCTGAGCATTTACAATCACAAGAAAACTAAATGTACTATTAGGTTTCTATTTTCCCATATTTAAAAAAATCATAATTTTAATTCACATATGGTACCAATTTCCAGAACCATTACTGACATAGCACTGCAATCAGGTCATAAATCCATGTGCTGCATAACTCTGAGGGGGCTTATATGTTTACATTCTGGCCATGCATAATATACTCTTGTGGTTTCACATGGACTGCATTTTGTGGAACAAAAAGGGCAAAATAACCACCAACTTGATTGTGTTCCCTTTTGCTCATGGAAAATTAAGTGGAACACAAAATTCTCTGAGTTTATCGTATGAGAGAGGCCCTGCATGAGTACATGTTTCAGACAAGGATCATAATGGCTTTATGGTTATCAGCAGTACAGCACAAGGGTGGTTTCTTCCTGTCTGGGAACAGCACTTCCTCTGCATGTAACAGTTCAGGAGAGTGTGAAAGTTTGCACACGTTAAAAGAGCACAGAATTCGTTTATCATCATTTGGTGACTTTATCCTGTCTTTCTTCTTTCATGCAGAATGTCTGTGTCACGATGTTGTCTCTGCTGTGTCAAGTACCTCATGTTTATCTTCAACCTCATCTTCTGGGTTAGTTCTGCTTTACTCTTCTGTCGAATATGAGTTTGGCAGACTGGAACCATATTCAGTAGCTCATGACCATATTGATTAAAACAGCATGAGTTTCTTTAACTCAAACCGTTGTTTTTAATGATATGAGGCTAATACATAAGATTCACAAGCGTATTTCGTTTTTTATACAACAGGGGCTCAATTACGGAAATAGCTTAACTCAAATTCCTGTTCTGTTTGGTAATTATGGTAATTTGACTTGGGAAACTTTTTCTAAATCAAGAATTAAGATGGGAGGTTTATGTAATACAGCCCCAGTTCAGTAAACAATAAGTTATTACGGAGTAATTTACACAAACACTTTGTTGCCCTAACATCTTCAATTCCCAAGAAGGTCCAAACAAACTCAACTGTTATCATCGCTGAACAACACACAGCACTGGCGTTCCTGAACAAGTGTTACTGAGTTATTGAATCATTCACTCGGCGAATCAGGTCATTGACTCACTCAAAAACAAGTAAACAAAAATTGAAAACCATGCCATGTAAGTTTATTGTGTTCAGATTCAATGACTTGAAAGTCTGTTAAGGTGTGATGCTCACTCCTTTAGTGTGTAATGCTCAGGTCCAGAAGCTTTCTGTAAACATTTAGCAAGTGTATATGCATAGTGTTTGTTCAGGATTTTAAAGCCGTGTAGTGTACTCCAGCCTTAACTGTTTAACATGTAGAAAACATATATAAAGGACATGCACTTAAGTTTATGAAGGGCATGGAGGCCTATTACACCTGTCCCTCGGAATAACCTAAATTGCTTTTCTCGGATGGAAAGTGACTTCTCTGAACATGATGCACTGTCATATTTCTTTACCTGTGCTTGTTTTTGCAGTTGGGAGGATGTGGTTTATTTGGTGTTGGGGTGTGGCTTGCCTTCACACAGTCAGAGTTTTCATCTCTGCCACTGTCCTTCCCTTCACTCTCCGCCGCCAACCTGCTGCTTGTTGCTGGGGGCATCACCATGGTGACAGGCTTCCTAGGATGCCTTGGTGCTCTGAAAGAGCAGAAGTGTCTGTTGATGACGGTAAGGTACCTGGTTCCTAGGGGGCAGTCAAGGCCTAATGGTTACAGCGTCAAACTTGTAACCCAAAAGTCATGGGTTTGAGTCTCAGGGATTGTAGGTTGGGGGAGTGTGTGTGCACTTGGATGGTGCATCGGGTATGGGACACCATATTTGTCTACATCTCATGCCACTTTTCGTCACTTTCCTTACTGACATCAGAAAAACGTGTGCACACTGCCCAGAGGACAATGTTCATCCACGTATCATCTTCATCTCAGATGTTTCTGATTTCTGATGGATCATGTGACGCTGAAGACTGGAGAAAAAAAAGATAAATATACATATGTAAATAACTAAAAAGATACTGTATGTATTTTAATTGTGATCAAATTGATTCATCTGATTGTTTTTAAGGTATGTTTGATCCACTAATGCAGCCATCCTGGGCATAAAAGACATCTTTTAAAAATCTCACCAACCACAACCCTTTGAACTGTAGTATATTTGTGATATATAATGTGATTTAAATGACATAATTTAAGCTTCATGTGCCTTCATTTAATTATTTTGAATATAAAAGATGTTCATTCAAGTATCAGCTGTATCTCTGATGTTAGGGGACAGTTATTTAATTTTTAATTTGTCTTAGAAGCAGAAGAAGAGAAAGTCTCCAGTTGCTCTCCTTTTAATCTCATTGCTGCCCAAAAAAAATTTTTTGTTTGTTATTGTTCTTTGCTGAATGGGTATACTGTCAGAATACACCATGTCTATAGTGTTATCATTCATGTGGTCTAATAGTTTTTTCTGGTTCTTTCAGTTTTTTGTGATCCTCTTGATTCTAGTCCTGATAGAAGTGGCACTGATTGTGGTTTTGAGTGTGTATCATGAAGAGGTGAGGGACTAATGTCTGAGCCTTGCAAATATTTCAGCCTTTCCTTCCAGGAAAACACGTTGCCCTCAACTTCCTGTTTATCTGCTTCTCTCTCTGTTTTGTCCATTTAGTTGGACAAGAGAGCCAAGGATGACCTAAAAGAGGGAATGAAAAAATATCTCACAAATGAAGGGATGAAAAATTCCTGGGACAACATGCAGAAAATTGTGAGTTGAATTTCTGACGGTCACAAATATGAAGGCGGCTGAGATTCTTCAGAGTGAATAATGGATTCTGCTTCCTTCAGTTCAAGTGCTGTGGCGTGAGCAACCACACCGACTGGCACAACAAAACATCCAGTGGAAAACTTCCCGAATCCTGCTGCAGGGATAATAATGATCGCTGCAATCACTGGGAAGAGGTCAGATCAGTTCTGGGGTCGTGGGGTTAGCTAAGTACCACACATTCCTTAATCCCACCAACTATTGGTAACTGCAACCATACGCTTAGCGTAAAATGAAAGCCAGAACAAACCCTACATACATCTTTTAATGCTCTTTGTTTTATGTCTCTTTTGTTGTTTTTCATGTAAGAGTCATTAAAAAATGACAAAACTATTAAGCAGCACAACTGTTAATAATGAGAAATGTTTCAGCATATCAGCATATTAGAATGAGTTCTGGATGATCATGTGATGCTTCAGACTAAAGTAACGGCTGCTGAAAAAATCAGCTTTGCCATACAGGAATAAATTCATATTTAAATTTGATGTCTTTTTATTTATTTGGTAGTCATACTATAAGCGAAGATAATGTACTTCCATCCAATCATTATTGCTAAATAAACTCTTTTAGGGCATTTCAGGGTTTATTTTGTAATAATTAGCAACTGAATGAAACTTTTTATTCTTTGTTTATTTTTGAATGTGTCTTAGCCGTGCTATGAGAAGGCCAAAGACTGGCTCCTGGCTAACATGACCTCAGTGCTTGGGTTCGGAGTTTGCATTGGAGTCGTTCAGGTACATTGAAAAGCATGTTTCTATTACAGTCTGATTATTATACAATCGCTGCATGCACTCAAATATAATTTGACTGCATTCTCTTCCTCCAGATTCTTGCTTTGGTGTTCTCCTTGCTGATGTACTGTCAAATCCTACGAGCAGAAAAATACATGGACTGACCCTACCTTTGCCCCATTGTGCCAGGGACTCTTTAAAACATAATTCTGAATATGTAATAAATGTTTCAACAGACTATTGTCTATTAGAGATACTGGATGAGATACGCATGTGCACCTAAATTATGCCGTTGCACTTAGGAAGAAGCTCAGATGAATTTCAGCTAAATTAATTCACCAGGTAAATGCCTAAATAATTAAAATGTACTTCAGAAAATATTATTGAATGAATATAAAGTGAATGTATACAGTAGGTGGAAAAGTAAATCCTAATATTATTGCACTCTTTGTTAAATACCAATACCCTTATAACTGCTTGCGATGAACTTTTGATCAAAGTTAATTTCAATTAAAATTAAATCAAATGTTATATGATTATTGTTATAATAAACCAATTTTCTGTACTATATTCATGTATGTATTCATGTCTATTAATATATGAATGTTATTACAACTAAATAATGATGCAATACAACAGTAGATGATTGAAATCATGTATTTTTGCTATAAAAGTCACATTAAAAAAAATGTAAAAACATCCAAATACAAAAGAATAAATAGATCAGCAGAGAAACTATATAATCAAGTAGTGTCAGTTGCCCAGCTGGCTGGTTCTTGTTCTTGCTCTCCTCACAGAGGTCATGCTACATGCTCCAGAGTTCATAATGAACAGATTTACTGTAAGGTCAATGACTGAGGTCAATCACACTCCAGAACCTCATCCAGTTGTGCAATGTTCCCCTGTGAATGAAAACACCAAAAACAGTTTACTTGACCAATTGGCCTGGAATCTGGAAAATGCTAGAAGTAGACATTTAAAACTTCTCACCCATCCTCCATGGCTCACCACCCATGGTGCGAAGCTCTCCATGTAGCGTTCAGCATACCCAGTCAGACGCTGAACTCCAGTGGCCGTGACCACTCGTCGAGACACATCCATGGTGATGGCGAGACGCCGCAGCGTAGGGCTGACCGGAGCCGGAGCGGGGGGCTCTTCACTCTGACTGGCGTACATGTCAAGGAGTTTGGCAAAGGATGGGTAGGAGAGGCGTGTGAGGGTGGACCGCAGGAAGGGACTGGCGTTTATCTACAACAATAAACACCAATTAACAAATGATAAACACAAAGTAATTAACTAAAAATATCCATAAACAGTCAAAACACTGCTTAGTTCAGAAAATCTCTATGACAAGAATCAAGCATGACAAAATCAGGGATCGTTACCTTTCCGTTCATGGCATCCCCCTCTGAAGTCAATATCTGAACTAGCTGTTGAACCACAGCCTCTTTGTCATTGCCTGCGATGAAAAGAAGAAGTGTAACAATCTCGAAACAATACAAGTTAAAAACAAAACAAAAAACCTCAGCTGGACAATCAACCCATTATAACAATAAGCTATTGTTAAAGGACTGAAGATCCATTTCTGTTCTTGTTTTGATATTCCACTGTAAATGGAATATCACATAAATCATGATAAAATTTAAATGCTTCACACATTATGATAAATGGTTTTACATGTACCTTTAAGTGCAGTTGGCGGAGGCTCTGGTTTAACAGGCGATTTCTTTTTCACACTGTGTTTCTGTGCAATTCTGTCCAGAGTTTCTGCTACACCGTCATAAAACTCAGGTGGATGGGCTGAGATAAAACATATCACATCATATCACATCCACGCATACACACTATCGTTCCAAAGTTTGGGGTCAGTAAGAGTTTTTACAGGTAGGTTGGGGGCTATATTTTACATTTTGACTTATTTACACTATAAAAAGTGTTGGATCTTAAACATGGCCTAAGTTTTAAAACACTATTTAGATTTATGACAGAGTATTTATGTGCCAAATACAATCCTTCCAGGTTCGTATAACATCCAAGGAGTGTGTTTTTGGTTGTGAGGGAAAGATAACCTTGTTCAGCTTCCTAAAGAACCCAGCGTTACGTGAACAGTGGACACGGTTTGTTTTTCTGGGACAGCAAAGGACAATTGTGTGTGCTATGTCCCCTTTAAGACACAGTATTTTAGTCTGTTAGAATGCAATGAACTGATCAAAAGAAACGGTCAAGCCATTTGAAATTTCACAGAATATTTATATTTCCAATAAATTCTGTTCTAGATGAAAGTACTTTACTGGCCTTCTGAAAGATTACTTACAACAGAACAGCAAAGTATTTTATGGACGACCGTTTTGTGAACCTAGGAGAGGAGGTCATTCTGACTTTTCTAGGACAGTCTGGCGCTTCTGGATCTGCTACTGTAAGTATGTTTTATTATTAGTTTATTAAAAAAAACATAATATGACCCCTTTAAAAAATGTCTTGAGCTGCAAATCAGCATATTAAAATTATTTCTGAGGATATTGTGACAATGGAAACTGTCTGTTGATTGCATTGCAATCACAGGAACAAATAACATTTTAAAATATATTAAATTAGTAAACCGTTACTTTATACTCTAATAACATTTCATAATATTGTTGTTTTTAGTGTATTTTGGAGAGACAGCTTTCAAAAAAAACCTTACCAATCTTTTTGAACAGGCATAACAAGACAATCTAGAAAACATTCTTAACAGTGCCTCCGGTGTCTCAACTTCTATATCAATAAAACAAGTTAAAGAAATTATTGTACATCTGAAACTTACATGGTGAAACAGAATGATCCATAGATTTTGGGACATCTTTAAAAGCCAGAGAGGCTGGGCGCGGAGGACGAGGCTCTTCTTTTTTTAATGACACTTTTTTGAGTATATCAGATATCTTCAGTTTTTTCTTTTTCTTCTTTTTGTCCCCCAATTTTCTGTCACCTTCCTCTTCAGATGCAGAAGACAGTGGTAATATCTCTTCCTAAAAGAAGATTTCTCATTAACAAGTAGTTCTAAAAGGCAATGTTAAAACATACTGTTAAGAAAGAAATTAAATGAATTCATTTTGGAAATTTTTTATACTGAACCCATAAAAGCTTTTAATTAGCTTTGCAGTTCATGCACCAGATAAAACAAGAGCAGGTTTCGGTCTCTACAGATATGGTCAACAGTGTGTGCCTGTTGCACATCACATGTGCAGGCAATGCATATTTATATTGGTGCACATGTTTACACACTACCAGTGTGTATGCTTATTGTTTATATTCTTACCTGTTTGGTAACATTTGCAAACATTTTTCTTTTTTGAGTTTTTTTTATTTTATACACATATATATATATATATATATATATATATATATATTATATATATATATTATATATATATATATATATATATATATAAAAGGACTACTCTTTAAAAAATAAAATAAAATGTTTATTTTAATTTGTGATAAAATCTAAGCCTATGCATATTTCAATTTATGCAATTTCAGTCTATGTAGCCAGTTATTAGGCCTTCTACAGCCATCTAGTGGCCATTCATATTTCTTGTAATTGCTGCAAATTTTGCAGTTTTCGACTTACCGGAATTAATATATTTTATTTTTACTGAAGTAAAAAAAAATAATAAATAAGCATATTTTACATTAAGGTCAATAAAGTAATTTTGTAATTTTAGAGGTAAGGAAGTAAAATAAATAAATAATCACAAAATGCATACATTGTTTTTACTTGAGTGAAAATAGTCTTAAGACATTTATTTAAAAGAACAATTTAAGGATCACACCTGAGACCTTTGTACCCAATTTTGTCCACGAAGGACTCATTAAGGGCTGCTCTATGAAGGATGCTTGAGGGTTAAAGGTGTTGATTATCAAAATAATTAGCAGTGCAGGTTTTTCTGAAGCCACATAAAATGAGCAAACAGAGCAAATTATACATGCATAGATTTTTTGACAAAAACAAAAAAGCACCGTTGCTTTGCATCATAAAAAAAGTTGAGTGATTTTTACCTCTGTTTTTCTGGGTAAACTGTGTGATCCGTTTGTTGATGGCTTGTCAGACTGGCCCGGCTGACTCTGCTTCTCCAGGGTGTTGTTTGGAGTCGGGTCAGAACTGCTGTCTTTCTTAGCACGCTGGATCACAGATGAACGGGATCTCAGTCTTCTTTTAATTAAATCTTTAATTCCATGTTTCTTTTCCTCTGCTGCACTGATCTCCTCATCCAAAGAGTCCCATCCATTTGCATCTTTCTTCGATTTTTCTTTTGTTGAGGCACTAACAGGAGAAGGGTCATTCTTTTCATTTTCATGTTAAAAACTTTTTTTTAGCATTTTCCTTTAAAGGTTGGTTTCTCCCAGAAACAAAAATTCTGTCATCATTTACTCACCCTCAAGATGTTCCAAACCTGTTTGAGTTTTTAGTCCCCATTTTAGTATTTTGTCATACTATGAACTCCGAGGGGAGCGGCGAATCTTTGGTTACCCACATTCTTCAAAATATATTCTTTTGTGTCAATATAATTAAGGATAACAATCTGGTTTTGTCCTAGATTAGATGACTTGACCACTAAAATTATTAATGATTGACAGGCGAAAAGCATGATTTATCTTTCCATTCCAGCTTCTGTTATTTTTCTAAATTTGGTTAAAATTGAATAAAATATTTTATGAATTAAAACTCCTGGACAGACTTCTCAAGCGTCAGCCAGATAAAATGATATAAACTGAATTAAAGCGTCCAAATAAAATATGCTTCAGAGAGATTAGCTATAATAATCTCCGATGTTTGCTTATAACAAATATATTATTGTCTTGTTTATGTTTGTGATAATCAGTGATACTAACAAAATGAGTCGTTTTAGTTTGCATCATTAGTGTTTCACCGTGAGTGTGTTTGAATTAGATGTGTCACCTGTATTTGTTTGGGTCGTTGTACTCTCCTCCTATTCTTCCAGGCCTCTGTCCCGGAGGCATCGACAGAGAGTTACGCAGAAAAGACTTGAGCACCAACCGCGTCTCCGCTTCGATCTCCAGGAGAGACGAGGAGGATGAGGGGGAAGCAGGCCTGACCACCACGTCTGCCATCGCTGAGACAGAGAGAGAAAACTAAAACTCTTTCAAATGTGAGGGCACTTTCATATTATGCAACAATAAAACACGCCACTCCAGAATTCCAATGTTCCTCTGACCAAATTTCCACACAAAAACTAAACCTGAGCTTCAACTCAAGTCAAGACAAACGTTTCATTTGATGTCAATGTACACTGTATGTTTAAAGTTCAGTGAAGAATTCTGCATTGAAATAAAAACCAATAATCCATCCCATCTTTAAAGAGAAGCGAGTTACTTTTACAGAACTTTGATTCATAGTGGCTACTTGAAGGAAGTGAAAGTACAATTACAGAGACATACTTATGAGCTATTTCTCACTCAAGCATACAAAGACACGGAATGAGAGCTGGAAGTTCCAGTCCGTTTACCTCAGTTTACCACATTTGATCTACGTCATTAATAGCTTTTCACAAACATGATAAACTCAGCACTTCAACAGAAACAATTTTTTTATTGATTTTATAACAATATTATTCAATCATTGTTTTTTTTTTTGTACCAACAGAGTATCAACTCTGTGTGTGTGTGTGTGTGTGTGTGTGTGTGTGTGTGTGTGTGTGTGTCAGATGCACCCATTGGCAGAAAAAAAAAATAATTAAAAGGGAAATGTTTCAGCCCACTGATAGACATTTGTTCTTTATTTTGTATCATTAAAAAAAATATATATATATATATTTTTTAAAAGTTTCTTTTTTTTGTCTTCATGGTAATATACATTATATATATATGTGTGTGTGTGTGTGTGTGTGTATCTCAAACAATTGTCATCAGAACATCAGTGACGGTCCTTGTAAAGCATAATACCATTCCAATGATTCCTCTCATTCACTATGATTATTTTGATAATACTTCGCTTCTCTGCTCAACAGGTTATTACGACTCATAACAACTTGGAAATTCCACTGTACGTATGCAATTGTTTTCCTCTCATGCATGCCAGTGCAGTTTTTACAACTCAGAACACTTGACGTGTTTTCAAGTGTTTGTTACGTGGCCTGAAGTTACCCCATTTGTTACTTCCCTCCTTACCCCATTTGTACGAGACCCTGCCAATTTATGTGACATACATATTTTTATTATAAAATGAGCTCTATGTTAAACTAATAATAATGAAATTGGAATAATTATGAAATACTGTATTCTGTGGTTAATAGAATTATTAAATATACCTATAAAAGTACTAAATGTAAAACCAGAGGCAGTCTAAACGTTTACCCAATACCATAAAACCCTAAAAACATTTAAAAACAAACAAATTCTAACCAGCTTCCATCTAAGACATGCAAGTGTGGATTTCACAGCAGAAGCGAAAAAATACCATAAAGCGATTTCTGCTGAAGTGACATGTTTATCACTCACCACACATTCATACATACTACAGTGTATTTCAAAAGAGGAATTTTCCTCATTGCAAAACAGACTGTCAGACTGACACATTCTTGACCAAGCTTGAATGGCGCTTAACACATTATTGACAAATGATGCGCCAAAAACAATGTCCTTTATTCTATGACTGTGAAGTATAACAAACTATTTCAAAGTTTCTCAGTGTCATCAGGTGACTGTGGCTCCCTGCTTCTGTTTTTTACACACCGAGCACATGTAGGAACACAATCCTTTGCCCTAGGGTCGTAAAATCCTCTCAGATCAGAACTTAGTATTAACACAACTTTGTAGACGACTAGTTTGTCTGTACATTACCTGACTAAGGATGATTATTACAACTAAACTAACTTAGTAGCCTAAGGTAAAGTTACTTCATACAAACTAGACATTTTAGAAATGTAGTTATAGATGCGGTTAGAGTGGTGGGCATTTTGTGTGTCAGTGAAATATCAAGTTAGTAGGCCTAGCACTAATGTGTAAATGTACAATTGATTGAAATTAATTACTAAGATACATAAAAGGAATCCAGGTGCAGCCTATGGATGTTTTAACTAATTCTGCCACACCATATTCAATGTATCTTGACATATATGATCAATTTGTGATACTCTTTTTATGACACACTGTAACAAAACAGTTGTGCTACAGTAACTTACACCTGAATTCCAGTAACAGTCTGAAGAGGATGTAAATAAAACAACAGACGGTCTTGGATGAAATCAAACATCACCAGAAGATACCGGTCTTACAAAAGTAAGTTAAACTACTTGCTCATACCTGGTAAATAATGTCACCTCGACGTCCGGAGGAATCAGTTGAGTGGCGACGTGTTAAAGCTGAACGCAACCAAACGCATTGACAAATTCAGCAGTATTAAAACAAGGACACTAAAAACAAAACAGCTCCGAGTCCGCGCGACTCAGCCTCGAACTGTGTCAAACTTCAGAAGAGTTTAGTCGCTTGTGTCTGATGTTATTGGAGAGTTCAGATGTAGGTCAGATCTCACGGCGAATCAAATCAGATCTGAAGCGGTGATTCATATCGGTGTTATAGATACGATACCGACAGAGCTGCAGCTTCTCCACCGGTTTCCCTGCTATCGCGTCAATTAGTCCGTCCTACGGAGTGAGAATGACCGACTTTAACTGCGCATGTCTCTGAGGACCAGGACGAAGCCATTTTCCCAGTGGAGAGGGTTCAGTCTTGCAGTGTGTTGAAATGGTACAGTTACACATTTTTTTTATAAAATAAATCATTTGTTCCATTGCCTATAATTGTCCTATAGCTATTTTACTCTTAGTTTTGATGTTACTTTGCTATTTTAAAGTTATTAATATTGTTCATAACGTTAACTTCTATATACATGTTTAATGTTTATTTACTGTTCACATCTCTCAGTCTTGTATGCTGGTGTTGAAGACAAATTAAAGTTTTGACTAACTGAATTAACACTAAAGTAAAATAAATGAAAAAAAAAATCAAGAAAAATACACTGAAACAACTGAAAAACAATTAAAGCACTCAGGTTTCAGCAAATAGGGTTTATTTTCAGACAAAACAACAACAACATATTTCTCAGCCATTGAGAATAGAGAGTTATTTGGTGACTGGTTCTAATAGCTACTGTACTGTCGATAGGCTCCTGGTGATAAGAAATTTGGGGAGCGTTTGTCCACTCTCAGCCCCCCCCAAACCCCGTCCAGCGTCATCTGTAAAGCAGACACTGGTACAAGGATTGGGAGAGACAGAGATGGACGGTCAGCCTGAGAAAAGCAGACATAGTAACATGTTATGAAATCAATTGTTGAGAAAGTAAGGATGAGCATTGATAGAAAAAGGTCAGTCATTAGCAAAAAAAGAAAAAAAAAAGCATGCTGAGAGCAATTCAGGCTGACAAGACTGAAAGGGAGCAACAAGAAATTCAGATTTATGTGACAGTAATGAGAGATATATAAGTTTGCAAACATTCTGGGTTAAGTACCATTGAAAGTCCACACAAATTCAAAAGGCCACAATGTTGTTCATTATTAAGAAATTGCAGGTACAGAAAATATCAGTAAACATTTTTTTAAATAAAATCTGTAGTTACCACAAAAAAAGTCTCTCAGCACCAACATCCTTCATCATCCAAAGTTAACCAATTCTCAGGCTTTTTCTTTATACTTGTACATTCATATCTGTCCTCTTCTGTGAAGTTTCATCTGCTCTCTGATGTCTTACCTCAGAGTTATTTCCTCTTTAGTAGAGATGATATGCTCTCGCGTCTGCACCCTCCTTCACTGGCTCTCTTCATCTTGACTGTCTTTATTTAGCTGTGCACTCTCTTCTTTCTGCCTACCCTCTGACCTGTCTTGACTGCTTGTCCCTCTCTTTGCTCTGCACTCCCTCTATCTATCCCTCGCTCGGCCACCCTATCAGCCCCAAATCACTGTTCTCCTGACCGTGAGCCAATAGGGAGCAACACAGCTGGGTGAGGCACTTCCTCTGTGACAGGAAACCAGCAAAGAACTCTCAGAGAGACACACACACATAGAGATTGGTGGACTCCGAATGTGGTGCAGAGCTCAAAATGGCTACCCCTCTCTAAAAAAAAACAAATAAGATTTTGTGGGCATTAAACAAAAATTAAATGGATCTGAATTGTACTAATTGTGCATTTTCAATGCTATAATGTCCTTTAAGCACAGTCTAAAGACTCCCAGTGACCTAACCTGTGTGCTAGAATAATACTTTTGTTTATCAGGCCAACCTGCCATAAGCACAATGTTTTAGTAATTTTGAATTAGAAAAGGATCTGTCAGATGAGGTGCGTTGCTGAAGGAATATTCTGAAGTTACGCTAGATAAGCAGCATTCATGCACAAGTCGTCTGAGCTTAACTTGTTATGAACCTGAAATATAATTTTAACATCTAAACAAAAGTAAACTGCATCAGATTTTGCATCTTTCACATTCAGCTGTTCCAGGGAAGTTTGCATGAGAAACAGAGGATGTGTTTATCCAGTTGAGAACCACAGGCCAAGACTGTGTGCAGAGGGCAAGAGATGAACAGATAGAGGGAGGGGTAGAGATGGAGTGATGAGTTTGAGGGAGGAGACCCCATGTTCACACAGACTAGATAACACATGCTCTGATCGGGGACTCGTGGGAATAGGAGAGACGTGACTATTATAGTGACCTCTGCTCAAATGAAGAAATTTGCGTGCTTTGCCTTCCCGGTCTCCACAGCTCATTAACATCGGCCTTAATTAAACTCATCAAGTGTAGTGCACCGGAAACTTGGGAGGATAAATCTCAGATATGGGCAGAGTCAGACCTCTAAGCGTATCCGTTCCAGTTTCCGGAATGGCATTGTGAGTGGCGTGCCAAAAGAAATTCCAAGGACAAACGGCAAATTTAGTTAAACCAAGTTTGATTTGAATCTCTCCTTGTTTATTGTCTACACGTTTATAACCATGAGGCAATATTGTCTATATATGTGGTATGAGAAAATATCTTATGACATCAAAGTTATTCATAACTCTTGTACTGTCCGAGTCCATGTGAGAATAACTTTGTCAGAACATTATTTTCAATGGGTGTGGTGATGTAAGTAACAAAAACAGGAAATCCACCAGCACACAGGCAGGAAATGCTACTGTTCAGTGACAGTACTGAGTAAACAATCCAAACGGCCGCTAGTAAACCAATTTACAGTTACTCTAGAGACAAAAAGATAAAGATGAGAGGAAATTAAAAAATGTAAAAAAAAAATCATAGAAGAATGTTCTGGGATCTTCAGGAAGAATGAATACAAATATCTGCATGATAAAGAGGGAAAAGACAAACAAACACAAATGCGTATTGTCCTTTTTCACTGTAATATTTTTATTTCAATGTTTAGTTATTCCACAAAAGGGTTTACACTAAAATGTTCACAGTTCTAATAATAAATACAGTAACATGGTCACTCTCTCTATCGCTCTCTCTCTTTTATTTTTCACACACATTCAGACATACAAATCTACAGTGAGTTCATGGGATCTGGCAGGAGAGAAAAAACTTTGAATGTTACAGAGTGGTAAAATAAAGCAATAATCAAATCACAGTAATGTCCATTTAACAATGTACAGTAATAAATTATTAGCTTAAATTTTCCTATATTACACATGGTCGGTTGTATGTTTGATTGTCTTTGCAGCCTTTTGCAATAACATATTTTGATTGTCATTGGCTACAGCCATTTATTTTATTTATTTATATTGTTTTCATTCTTTTGAGCTTCTTTGTGCACTTGAACGATTGTCATTTCTTAGCTTGGGTGTAAGCTTGATTGTCATTGGTTTCTCCACGTGGTAACTGATAGGCTCATAACAGACTTCTTAAAATCTGTCATTTTCAATGTCATCAATCTACACTCCTGTTCAAAAATCTGGGGTTGGTAAGATTTTTTTTTCTTTTATTCAGCTAGGATACATTAAACTTATCATAACTGACATTATAGACATTTATAATATTACAAAATATTTTTATTTCAACAAAAATATTTGTTTCCACAAAAATATTAGGCAGCACATATTTTTTTTTAAATATTGCAAATCAGACCAAAAAATCACAGGAAATACAGTCACAGGAATAAATTATATTAATATAATTTTATATATATATATATATATATAATAAAATAATAGTTATTTTAAATTGTCAGATTTCAGTTTAATTAAAGTCAGTTTTAGCTGTATTTTTAATCAAATAAATGCGGCCTTAGCATAAGAAACATTAAAACTTTCTAACAATCTTACCAAACCCAAACTTTTGAACCACAGCTGCAGCAGCATTAACCATCCTCATTTTTGGTCACATGCAGTTTATCACATTGATTGTAAGTGGCACATCAATTAAACAACAATTGTTTTTGCATAAAAATGAGGCAAGGTTTTGGCCTCAGCTATTTTTTTTTTACTGTTCTCCAACAGCTGAAAACGTTAGCTGGACTAGTTTGTGTTATTGTCTGGCCTGGTACTGACTAGGCCTATAACTGTGAAGATCAAAAATGCTGGAGATTTGTGAGTTATATATATATAATTATTATTATTATTATTATGGCTTACATAGACTGCTTCCCTGATGTGTACATAATCTAAATAATTAGGGCTTCCTGACACTTTTTTTTTGTTAAATAATTTGCTCAAAGTTGCTGATTGAAGCTCTGCTGGTTATGTCTGATAATGATAAGGTCTGTTTTCACTGCAGTCTCGTCCAGTACTGACTCAGACCTTGTCCCAGCTCCTGATCGCCGCCTTGAACTGCAGTCTGCCCTGCTGCAGAAACGCCAGGAAAGAATCCTGAAAGAGACACACCTCTGATGACTAATTTGTGACACAAAAGAAAACCACAAGGCAGCTAAACTACATTCACACACTCATTCCTGCAGTGTTTTGGCCTGTGGATTAGGGCATTTATATGCAGTGTGAGGGTGGAGTATGTTACAAAACGGTACGCACCTGTGTTCGCACTGGCCGTGGGTGGGGGAGGGAGGTGGGGAGAGGTGTAAGATGAGGAGTCAAATTTACGGGAAATAGGGGGGAGGGCTGAAGGAGAAGGAGGCAACATGCAGGAGTAAGTTGGAGTGGACTGGGAGGGCAACGACTAAAGGAGAGAAGAGAAGAGAAAACGAAAATAAAAGATTAATCTCATTTCAATTAGAGTATCAACAGTTTCAGTAGTAAAATCAGTGAATTGCTTATTATGCAAAAAAACAAAAACAAAAAAAAACACCCCATATAAGTTTTTATTATGCTGTTTTACATCAATGTGCCACAGTCCTATCAGGAAATTGATGGTGTGATGCTATGATGTAAATGAAAAGAGTGGATGAGGTCATTAAATATGATGAAGATATATTTGTTAAGGAGGGGATTTATGGACTAAATCTGACCTGCTGAACTGTAAAGCTGCTGAAAACGGGCGAGGGTTTTTTTTTTGTTGAGAAACTACAGCCGGCTGTGTATATTCCATCAAAAACACTAGAGGGCGCTTTTAAGCTATTTTAAATTATTTTAAATGTCAGGAGGACTCATGGTTTTACCTTTCAGTTGCGTAATATGTGCGTGTACTAGAATCTTTTTGTCTGCATTATTTAATATTGTAGAAAGCACTTTGTATTGCATGCTTTAAAGAAACAAAAGGCGGATGCTGTTATGTTTGAGAGAGCATCTTTTTTTTAATGACATTAAATAAGATAAATAGTTTATATTTTACATACACGTGACTGTGACGTTACTTTAAAACCGCAAAACACCGTTTTGAGTAACCTCTAAGTGCATACGTTAAACAAGCACCCAGAAATCGTTCACCCCTAAATTAAAAATCATTATATTTCCTCCTCACGGCGTTCAAAAACTGTATGGCTTTCTTTCTCGAGTGGAACACAGTTTAAGTTATTTTGAAGAATATTGGTAGCCAAACCAATATTTGTTTACAAATAATTTCCCATTGGATTACATTTTTTTAGACATTTAAAATATATTATTGTATGTTCTGCAGAAGAAAGAAAGTCATACAGTTTTTAAACCACGTGAGGGTGAATAAATAAGAGATTTTCTACATTTGGGGTGAACTATCCTTTCAATGCAGTGGCGTTTGCTTTTGGGGGCCACTATCAGTATTCTGACTGATTGATATTCAAAAAATTACTAAGTACATTATTTAACAATGTAGAATTACATGTCCATTTGTTAAGGCAACTTGCCTATTAAGATACTATGGTAGACTGCAAGAGAAGGTCATTGTGATTTACCTGCATACTGGAAAAGACAGACAGAGAGCTATAGCCTGAAAGAGACGAATCACTCCGACTGTGCATTGAGCCTTATATGAGAGATCACAAGAGGATAGGAACAATTCATTATTATTATTTTTACTATTATTATGCATTATCGATGCTTTAATTAACTTTGGTAATACTGTATGTAAAAATCATGGAAATATAGAAGAAAGAATAGTAACAAACAGTCCAAAGTGAACAAACACCATTTTATTATGCATGAAAATAAGAGAGAAAGTAGTGGATAAATTCATTTGTCAATTGATTAGCAATATTGTGAAGTAAGTCATTAAAGAAGATGTACCTGAGCTGTTTATATGATGGGAATGATATACTGGGGAGGCGAAGGACGTGCTCAGGGGAGTATGTGTCTGAGGACAGGTACTGGTGCCCCCTGATCTCCTCTGGTTTCTCAGCTTTTCCTCCCTTCTCCACTTAGCTCTCCGATTAGAGAACCATACCTGTCAATCACCCAATATGGGTCAGACTCAGTGCATAATGGACAGTGTCTTTATGCTTTGTCTAAAGGCACTTCAGCAGTACTACCATAAACTCTCAAAGAGGATCATTGAAATATTTCACATTTCACAAGGCAGTACCTGAATTCTGGCCTCTGGAAGATCAATCTTTGCAGCCAGTCTCTCTCTAGCAAAGACATCTGGGTAATGAGTCCTTTCAAACTCTGGAAAACAGACTAACATTTAATACAAGCAGAAATGCACATTTTAAACTGTAACGGGATAGTTTACCTAAAAATGAAAATGTTGTCATGTAGTTCCAAACCCGTGTGACGTTCTTCTGTAGAACTCTTTGGACCCCATTGACTTTGATTGTGTGGGCAAAGAAACACAGGCATTTTTCAAAATATCTTCTTTTGTGTTCCACAGAAGAAAAACATTATACAGGTTTGAAACAACTTGAGGGCGAGTAAAAAAAAAAAAATACACAACATTCATCCTTGGGTCAACTATGTTTTTAAGGACAGTTTAGAAAAAAGGGAAAGACACAACATGAAAGTGTGAGAAAGAAATGTGGAAGCATAAAAGATCCATAATTTACACAAATGCAAAAAGCTAAAACAATCCCACACAAATACATCCTCTCTAGGATTGAGATTATTTAGCATGGAAAGCTCGGTGCGAGCCAGCGCTTTGAGTCACACCTTTCTCCAGGGCATCGATCTGCTCCTGGGTGAAGCTGGTGCGGTTCCTCTGCAGCTTCCTCTTTAGCTGCAGGTGTAGCTGCGACTCGTCCACCTCATCCCTCTCTCCCTGCACCACTCCTTCCCTTGCTCCGGCCATCTGCACATTCAGATCTTCCACACAACCATCTGAGAGAGAAAAAAAGCATTCAACTTTAGAGAGTCTTTTAAAAGTGCTGTGTGTTATTAAACAGACAGAACTGTCTCTTTGAGGACTGTGTAATTGTAGAGCACCGCATCATCTTGTGCTTGACAGTTTGACCTTATTTGTGTACGTGTGAATAAGCAGCAACTGTATTATGGGCATCTAATTCTGTGTCTGCTTGCTTTAGTTCCTCCTTCCTGTAACGAAAGCGAGGATGTCAAGGCCAGAGACTGCCGTGTTTTGTATGTGGGTGCACATGTGTGCTGATGGTGTAGCTGTTGGCTCCCTCTGTTTGTGCTCAGTCAAGTATAAGAATTGCTGCTTCACCGCAAAGCTGACATCACAAACGCAAGCACACATACAGCGTAGATTCACACACAGAGTTGCTTCACTAATATATAAAGATATCATTCAGTTACGCTCACATACCTGTTCTGTGTTGGGGAGTGATGCTGTCGGGCGGGTGGTACCAGTTGTTTGGGCCGGTCCAGTTGGAGCCGTTTTGTAAGTTCAGCATGGTTAGGTTGTCATACATCAAATGTCACCTGTGAGAAAACACCGGCCCTCTCCTTCTATCATCCAGACCACTCCAAGCCTAAATGAAGGACAGCAGAGGTAAAACTGTGAAAAAAAAAGCTACTTGGAAAGATCAGATAAATGAAATTCAGAATTCTGGCTCTTTTACAGTACTTTATCCTTTGGGCCTATGTTGTGTCACCAATTTAGTAATGTATTCCCATGTTTTTAATTATTATTATTATTTTTTAAATAGTTTGAAAGCTGATTATGTTGATGTTTTCTAATTGAGAATATAATATTATTAATAATTTAATTTAACAGTGGTAACTTTCAGGTAACTTTTCCTTGTTTATTTTATTCTGTTTTAATTTTCTATAATGATCATTTTTTTTGGCGTTTCTTCAGTCTTTGTTCGCAATGTCTCCTTGCTACAGTTTATTAACAACTGATATTGAAACAAAAGCTAAAATTTTTATTATATTTTATAAAAACCTAGATTTTAGTATTGTGCTAACACTGTTATTATCATATTCATCCATTTGTAAAAATAATGGTCTATTCCATAGAATATAATACATTTGTCATGACATCGTTGTCCTTTCAGAAGTTAACTTTCAAAATGACAAGTTAAAGTCCATTTAATGTTATCAATTTATCATATTTTTTATGTCTATCTTAGAATGTCAACCCTGTTTTCATGATTTTCTATAGTAAACATTACACTTTTAAATATCTAAATTTAAAATGGGTTATATCTTAAAAAAACAAACAAAAAATGTCCCATTAAATTGCAAAATATCCACCCTGCATGTTACCTTTCTGAAGGCATAACTACAACCAGCATAAATTCAAATGAATGAATCTTTCTTGAGATGACACAGTGCAATTAAAAAAAAAAAAAAAAAAATCCTTATAAAATTCCTTATAAAATGTACTTAAAATCTAGATAAAACTAGCATTCACAGAATGACCCATCTGATGTCAGTAAAGTATGTAATTATTGTATTTTAAACTCTCTTTATCTATGTATCTCTCAATGTACCTGTCACAAGTACACATACATATACACAAACAGTTCATTACAGACACACACACACACACATACACACACACACAGCAAGTAATTAAGAAGTACAGAACATCTAGTCTGACATCGTCGTACACACACGCATGACTGGAGAGAGTAATACTGTCAACTAATGTTAACAACAATACACACACACACACACACACACACACACACTACACAACAGAGACACACACACCCACACACACACACACACACCAACAAAACAAAGAGATAATTATAGATACACTGCACACAATGGCACACAATCCACATTTTCAACTACAAACTCATTCTACACATCAAAAAATTTAGTATTAGAGATGCAAGTATATTTATGTAAAAAAAAAAAAAACAGCCAGTACCTGCAATTAATTTCTAGAGCAGTGTTCAACTAAATACACAAATTCTGGTGAAGAGTTAGAAAAAATATCTCTGGTTCCATTGATAGTTCTGCATGTAAAACTACTAACATTGCTACTAAAGAGGCCATCGTCATTAAGATCTAGCCACTGAAATAACCTAGAAGCACTTGCATAATTACATTTGCATTGGTTTTGAGAGTAAAACATGGCCCTCATAGGCAAAGAATGATCTAGAACATGAGAAGAAACAAAATACAGAGATGTGACAGTGGAACTATGTAAACTACATAAAATAAGATATCCCAGGAAATGAACAGTTAAATATTGATACAATCCATATACAAGGGCTTCTTTATGTATAATACATGATGTCATATCTATATTATAAAATATTCAATTAATTTATAAAGTATAATAGTAAATGAATAAATTAAAAATAAAGCAATGCTGACGAGTATAGACATGTTAAAAGCATTTGCACTAATTTAAATTAATTAGTTCAGTTAATTAAATATGACTTTGTATGACTCTCAAGAAAAGACAAATAAAAGCACATTTAAATGATTAACATTTTGCCTTTGGTGGTGTAACACAACATATTTAAAATGTCAAAGGTCAAGTCTTCCATAACCTTTCCACAATTAACCAGTAATGTTCCCAAATCTATTTCGTTTTTCCAATAAAAAGAGTCATGAATCTGTTAATGTCTCGATCATTGTGTCGGCAGTGAAGGCAGGAGACTCACCTGGTAGATGAATGAACTGTAAAAGTGGTCCACACTTGCTCAGTGTCTCTATCACTTTCTGTTCATCCCTCTTTCCTTCTCTCTGTTCTCTCTTGCTTTGTTAATGTTAGACTGTGTTTGAGAGAAAGAGAGAGAGAGAGAGAGAGAGAGAGAGGGTGCATGGGAGGAGAGGAAAGGGAGAGAAAGATGGAGAGAGTTAGACAGGGCGAAAAAGAGGAGGCGAGGGAGGGGTAGTGGGCTACAGAGAAATGCATCTGCAGGCACTCTGGTCCTTGAAGCAATGAGGGAGAGAGGGAAAGAGAGAGAGAGGGATGACACACAGAGTCAGTGTCAGTGTCAGGTCTGGACTTAATGCCAGGAAAAGGGGTGATGAAGTGAGAGAGAGAGAGGTGGAGGCAAAAAAAAAGACTGGAAAAGAGGAGACGTAAAGCTATTTCTAAAATTTCAAAAAGGCAATTCACTTTTTTTAGGTAATGACTTCCAAAAATGGCTAAAGAGCTGTGCGAGAGCTTCAGATCATGCACCTGCTCTGATGGCCGGCGGTCAGGGATAGTTTAACCCTCTGCACTGCTGTGATCAACACCAATGTAAAAAAAAGTACTAAATAAGTTTCATTATTTTAATGTGTTCCTGTGCAATAATCAAAACCCTATGCTGATCTAAATAAAATGAATATATGATTTATCATAAAGTACTCAAATTCATTTCAGACATGAAAATTCAGCTTTGTCATCACAGAAATACATTATTTTTAAAAGCACACAGAAACAGAAAACAGTTTTTTAAACAATATTGCTATATTACAAATAAATGCAGCCATGATGAGCCTAAGTGTTGACCTATTATTGATGTACTTATTTTAATATATATTTTTAAATGGTATTGGTGCCATCTTTTCCCCAAAAAGAACATGAGGGTTAAAAGAACAATTGAAATCATAATAAAACATACAAAGACACATGTAGAAGCTGCTGTGCTGAAAAAAGTATTTTGATGAACAGACCTTTATATTGTTGTTGTATTGTTATACTGTATTGTTGAATTTTTAAACAAGACACTGCCATTCTCGTGAGAAGAGAAATTTCACACATCAGTCTGTTCTCTGTACGATCCATGCTCGCTAGTACCATTACATGCAAACATGAGTAGACACTCTCAGACTTGCATATGAGGGTCTCTCTACTGCTACACACACACACACAGTGTGTATATTCAATTCAATTCAATTACGAAATGCAAATCGTTGCAAAGCAGCTTTACAGAATATTAATTTTCTACAATATATTTAGTAGTAGCTTATCAGTGGTGACTGTCAGTTAATGTACATATGGCAAAAAATATAACTACAGTCCAAGATTATGAGATGCACTATTTAATTGCTTGGCCAAAGAGATGTGTCTTTAATCTAGATTTAAACAGAGAGAGAGAGTGTGTCTGAACATGTGGCATGTTTACCCTCCACTGTACTTTGTGACAATCCCAATGCTATATTTGCATATTTTATTGGATTAACTTAAAAAACCAAAGAGCCCGTGACATGTTAAAATATGAGAGAAAAACTGAGGGAGCGAGAGACTTGGAAGACTCATACAGGAGACTCAGCCAACAGCACTTACAAGCATGACAATTTTGGTTCAAGTTAATATGAGAGGTTCAACTTAGGCAAATAAATATGAGGCCTCTTTATGCTCACTTGAGGTAAGAAGAAGGATCAAAGGGGTTTTGACTTCTTCTTTTGGGTTTTAGACCTAGAATCAGTCAATCATGAACTATTTTGTTTGTTTATTGATTTTTCTTTTTTATGCATTCCCTCTAAGCCAGTGGTTCTCAACCAGAGGAGCAGGAGACACTCAATTTTCAAGGAGGCCCCAAGAGTTGTTATATTAAATTATTCAAATGGATTTATATTAACAAAATCTTAACTTTAAATACCAAGAAAACCTCACTAAAACCTGTAGATATTTTGTAAATATTTTTTTTGAGTTTGTTTATTTTTACTGTAACAGAAGTACCAAAGATACATATATCAGCTTTGACAGGAGGGCCTTCAAATATTGCCTTGGACAAAAGGGGACCTTTAAAACAAAAAGGTTGAGAACCACTGGACATTATTTTTTCTGCTGCTAAATTGGGTGTAAATATTATGCAAATTCTTTAAATGAGAGGGTATTATGTCAATAAACTGAGTTTAATGATGGGGTCAGAGTAGATCTACACAAATCTTAAAAAGATATTCTTCTAAAAATGCACATTTTTGTCTTCAGTTACTTACTCAGTTACTTACTTAAGTCAGGTCTGTCCAGACCTGTATTAATTTCTTTCTTCTGTGGTATGCAAAGTTTAGCAGAATATGCACACTGCTCTTTCTATAAAAATGAAAGTAAATGGTGACTGAATGAGCTGTCAAGCTCCAAAAATGACAAATATTTTATTCTGTTGGTCTGCTCAGAGCTATTGTATTACTTCAGAAAACGTTGAATACAGTGCAAGAGTCATGCGGACAACTGTTAAGTGACTTTTATGGTACTTTTGGTGAGTTAACAGCCCCTTTCATTGTATGGAAAAGGGCAGCTCAAGCATTCTGAAAAACATCTCTTTTAGTGTTCCAGAAGAGGTAACATTACAATGATGTTCAGAAATAACATTACAGTAAATAATGACAGAATGTTAATTTTTGGGAGGTCTATCTCTAATATGACAAGAACCATCAGGTCAGCGGACACCATCATGGCACAAACAAAGCACAAGGAGTTTTGTGCAGTACACACTTGAGAGTGAAGGAATTGAAACAGAAAGAGAGAAATAGCAAGACATAACGAGGCCATGGATGTATCCTTATAGAAAAAAACCAAGGAGGGGGACACGGAGGGCACGAGAAAGAGAGACAGAGGAGGCGGAGGAGAAGGAGGGTGCCAGCTTTATTTATTTCCAGTTGACAAAACCCTCCGCTCTCTTCCTCCTCCCATACCTATGTCTCCCTCTTTGTCACTTGTTCAGAGGATTCATGGAAAAAGACAATGACACGGAAAATAGACAGAGGATTTAAACAGAAATACAGTGAAGATGAAGGGCATCTTTCTCAATATGGATTACATGTTGAAGTAGTTACAAAAGTGAAGGAAATGAGAACGGATCCTAATAAAATGTTGTTAATATTTAGTGTCAGTGTGTTGCATACGTGACATTGAGTGTGTGTTTATTATGTGTGCTAGTGTGTGAGCGTATGCTCCTTTAGGGCACATTTTTTCAGTGTCTTGTTAGTTCATCCCTGTCACCCTCTCTCTCTCTCTGCTGGGGGGGAGGGGGAAGAGAGGTCACCATAGCAACAATGCCGGGACAAATTAACATCAAGCGCTTAAAAAAATGTGTGTACATGTATGAGAGTGCATGTATATGTGGTAAGGGAGTTAGTGTTGTACTCAATACCCACCGTGTGACGCCAAAATCCAGCAGAAGCATTGATGTTAATGCATCAATTACAAATAATTCATTAGGCCCACAGTCTCTCCATCACTCTGTGTCATCCGCTTGGTTCCGGAGCACTTGTCTTCTTCCTTATTTTGTCGTCTCTGCCCTCTTATTTCCTTTCCCATCTTTGTCTCTTTCTGTGTCTCTGTGTGTTGTTGTGTGCCCCCAGGCTACAGAGTGCCACGTCCTCCCTCTCCCCTCCTCTCTCTGGCCCTGTCACCTTCAATTGCTCCATGGTACTAGACACACAGCCACAGGCAAAGAGAGAGAAGAGTGGGGACACACACATACACAGAGAGAGAGAGAGAGAGAGAGAGAGAGAGGGGTGAGAACCAAGGGATGATGCACTGTGTATGTCTGGGGAGAGACAAAGAGGTAAAGAAAGACGGCAGGTGCGAAAAGTTGTGTGAAAAGATGTGAGGGAGAATGAGAGATTGAGAAACAACGGAATAAGGAGGTGACAAAGTTGAAGGAGGTATAAGTAGACACAACTAAGTGGCATGGGTCCTGTAACCATAGGTGCACGTATTTTGTCTCTCAAAAGCAGGCTACCATATACTTTAGATGCAATAAATTCTGCATACAATTTTGTAGATTTCTGCAGAATTTTAGCCACCTTTTTTCTATTTAATATACTTTAAAATTAAATGTATTCCTTTGATAAAATATTAATTTTCTTCCGTCATTACTCTATTACCATTACTTTCAGTGTCATATGATCCATTGTGCTATTTAATATTTTTGTGGAAACAGTGATACATTTTTTCATGACTCATTTTTCATTTTAAAAAATACATATTTCGTACAATTATAAATTTCTTTACAAACATTTTAATAAATTTATTGCATTCTTGCGGAATTTATTTATTTTAAACTGATCCCAAACAGTACGATAGTTTATGCTTGTTTAGGCTATGTGTGTTTGGATAATCTGACTATACTCAGTTTAACACATTTTACCATGTTCATGCAGAACTGATGTAGATTTCCCCTTAAAAACAGAATTGAAAGCATGTAAAAATCTGTTTGTCTATGTCTGCTCTTTAAACACGTTAGAACCTTAACATTACTTCTTAGACCTATCTCTACTTGCAGCCTGGTGATAGCAAAACTATGGTTTGGTCTGATTCCCAGGGAATGTATATAAACAAATAACATAGGCTATGTTCACACTGCAGGCAAATGTGGCCCAAATCTGAATTTTTTTTTTTTTCTCACATGTGACTCAGATCTGTTTTTGTCATGACAGTGTGAACAGCAAACCGCACGGAATCTGATCTTTTAAAGGGGTCATATGATGCTTTCTAAAGATCATTATTTTGTGTAATAGAATATTTTGATATGCTTTGATGTTCAAAAAACACATAATTTTTCTATAATGTATAATACTATACATTACTGTAGGTCCTCTATCCTCAATGCCCCGCCTCTCTCAAACACTCAAGAGAGTGACAAGCGCAGTCTACTCTGATTGGCCAACTGACCCATTGCATTGTGATTGGACGAACACTGCAAACACTGTTGGAAATATTATGCCCCTTTCAAAATAAATGTAAAGACAGTTAATAATGTCCTTAGATTTACAATCAGCTCAAGCTCGAAAGAGGAACAGAGTGGTGTGACACAGTGAAGCTCGTATCTGTTTGTGGTACACAAGCCACGGACGGTAAAGAAAGCTGACTCCACTGTGTGACTCTGTCTCTCTTTCTCTCACACACGCGTACACACACACACAACATGCAAAACTCTGCATTTGAACAGTCAATATCAAATACTTAAATTAAAAACAGAACATACTTACAGTAGCTGATTCAGAAGCGCCAGATTGTCTTAGAAAAGTCAGAATGACCTTCTCTCCTAGGTTCATGAAATGGTCGTCCATAAAATACTTTGCTGTTCTGTTGTAAGTAATCTTAAAGATTGCATCTACATTCAGAAGGCCAAATAAAGTGCTTCTTCTTTTGCCTAGAAACTCACAGCATCTCTCTGACACGACTGCTTCAACACTAACTGTGGTTTCTTTGCGTGAACATCTTGGCAGCACTATGCACATTTTTCACATAGTGACATAGACATGTGGGTGTGTGTAAACAAGTCATTTTAGGGGGCCATGGCAGAGTCTTAACTTTGATAAAGAATATCTCTTTGGATTTGAGACTTTAGTCTTTGCAACTTTACAGATCTTCTTCATGCACCAAGAGCTTGCAACACTCCAAAGACAAATGAGAAATTGAAATTGCATCATATGACCCCTTTAAATTCTGATTTGTGCCACTTCAATATGTTGTACTAAATCCAATCCGTAACAGATGTTTTACAATACGAATGTCAGTGTGAACGGTCATGTCGGATTTCATGCGGCTTTTACGTCATTCTAGCTCGACATTCATCGTAATCCTGCGCTGACGGGACACGCTTCAAAGATTTTACATACCCAAAGTTATAAAGACAGTAGCAAGAGGTAATCAGTGGAAGCGTGGTGTGTCAGAACTCGTGTGTTACAGTGACAACTATAACTTTACAAGCAAAGCATGAGGGCTCGTATCTTAAAAGTTTAAAAACTCTGCTTTATTTTGTCACATCCTTGTCTTTATTTTTTCATATTCCCTTTGCATAATTTAACTGGCTTCTGCAGTAGATCACACTATAAATAAACGCATAATAGCTTAATTTATATCCTCCGTGTTTAGCCTATATGACGGTTGCCAAAGTGTTGCCCAATCCATTTGTTACCCACGGAATTGGGCTACTTTTCCTCTGTTGTAGCGGGGTTTTATTCAACTTCGTGGGTTGACGCGAACCCAGTAACGCGTTGTTTACCTCCCTGAACGTGATTTGGCTAGTTTTGATAATGAATTGGGCGGACTTCGTCGTTCAAATCTGGAAACCCTGTTCGCATCGTTCTTTTGCGCATGCGCCACAGTTCAGGATCTGTTTACACTGGAAATCTGACAACTTTAAAACAACGTGAACAGCTATACAAAAAAAAAAAAAGAAAAAAGAAAAAAAAAGAAATTGGATGTGAGAAAAAAAATCGGAATTGAGCACCAAGGCTCGCATGTGATTGTAGCCTAGAGACTCCACTTTAGAGAAAAACGTCAATTGCATAAGTATTATGTAAACTTAACGAGATTTCAACTTGATAAACTGCAGTATATGAAACATAAAAAGAAGGCATAAAACCTGAATAAAATGTAATACTTTTTGATTTGTGTTCACCTTGCTGCTCTTTACAATATTGTAACCTGAAAACAACATATTCTCCCTTTTGTCAAATGACTTTTTTGATCAACTTTCTGAAAAGTGCATTCCAACTCTTTGGTTAAAAAGAAAGGATTCGTATTTAATTTATATATATATATATATATATATATATATATATATATATATATATATATAGAAAAATTTATATTGGATTTTACCAGCTTGTTTTAAAGAAATAACTTCAAAAACTATACTTACATGCTGATATTCAATTCTTGAGACACTTCACTTGTTTAATCTTACAGTGATAAAGTATTTGAGGGAAGAGTTTTTAAGGGATTTCTGTAAAATGTTTTGATGTTAGTAACCAAGTAAGCTAAATGTGTCTGATAACGATTGTAATTGCGTGAACAATTTACAATACGACATAAAACACTGACCAGAATATGATCTTGCACCTGAAAGACAAAGTTTGCATGTTACATTAAGATTATTTAGCATGAATTTAACTTCTATACAACTTCTGTTAATATTTCTATTCATTTATCAGTCCAATGCAATCAACACAATGTTTCCGTCAAAAAATGAACTCTCCTCAAATCCTTTTGCAAGTTTGCCAAAACTCGCCTGCCTCTATGAATGCGCGTTCGCGTGTCAACGTGGCGTATTGCAGCCAATAGAATTTAGATTTTACCTCGGCCCCGCCCAGTCCCGTCTTATAATTTGCTCTTTTTCATGTCAGTAAATCATTATTGAGGGCACGTAACGTGGCTGCTCCACCCACTTTTACGTGCACTTTAAAGAAGAACAGTGCCAACGCGTACTCTTCAACTTAGGATAAACTGGTGTACTCAAACAGAAATCACTGCAGGCTTGGTAAGTCATTTTAGATTCTAAACAAATTCCTCTGTAGCAAAAAAAAAAAAAAACTTGTAAATAGTTTTTGTACAGTTCGTTAAATAGTCGTTATGTGCTGTAAATCACTGCATACTACAAAACATAATTTTTAGATTTGATACGTTCTTGTTTTTTGCTTTAACATAAAATATTTGATGTGTATTCAGAAAGTTGAAATAAAATACATATGCTGCATCATTTAGTTTAAAATTGAGCCCAATGACTGTGATTGGTGTGCATAATCCAAATTTTTTTTTCTTTTTTTTTTTTTTTTGGTCTATAGCAGAAACAATTAATAAAAAATGTATCCGTCTCTTTACACTCCTCACACTCCTTAGGGAGAATATGCAGCTTCTCATTTTAGGGACACTTGCCCTGTTTGTTGGGGTCACAGTTGCTGTGCCTGCACAGGAGAAGCGTGTACATCATAAGCCTGACCTCAGTGACCATGTTCATGATGATGCCCATGGATATCAGTATGACCACGAGGCCTTCCTGGGCAAAGAGGAAGCCAAGACCTTTGACCAGCTAAGCCCTGAGGAGAGCAAAGAGAGACTAGGGTAAAAAGAAATGCAAGAGAATGGTACAGTAAATAGGAGAAAAGTAATATTATCATGTGTCTAACTTTTTTTTCTTTTTGTATATTCCCCATGCAGAAAGATTGTGGACAGGATTGACACAGATAAGGATGGCTTCATCAGTCATGCTGAGCTGCACCACTGGATCAAGCACAGGCAGAGGAGGTACATCGAGGAGAACGTGGACAAGCACTGGAAAGAGTACGACCAGAACAAGGATGGGAAGATTGGCTGGATCGAGTACAAGAACACCACCTATGGATATTACATGGGTAATTAAAACAAACCTTTGAATTTGGGCGTGGCTACTAATTATGTGGCTTTAAATGAGCTGTTTATGTTGGGTTATGAATTTATTGTTCACAACAGTGTAACATCTTTGCAAAAAGAAACCATTGTATTTTCGATAATTTGGTATTGAATTTAAATAGACCAAATTGTTTAAATGATAAACCAATAAAGGTTTTAAACTCCAATATATGGTGCAGAACTAAAGAATATTGATGGTTAATGTACTATGTTACTGTATTTCAGATGTAGAGTTTGATGATGTGGAGGATAAGTCGAGTTACAAAGCCATGCTCACTAGAGATGAAAGACGGTTCAAGTCTGCAGACCGGGACGGGGACGGTGTTGCTACCCGAGAAGAGTTCACTGCCTTCCTCCATCCAGAGGAGTTTGACCACATGAGAGACATTGTGATACAGGTACATAGAGTAAAGCAGATGGCATTTCTACTAGCATGTTTTACAAAAACAAATAAAAATATATAGTTATGATTTACACAGAAAAAGTCTTTTAGACACAGGGCAAAATGTATCTCTTCTTCACATTTTCACTATGTGAGATGATTAACTTGTGTGATCTGACAATAATAAAGGTTTTGATGAAGTTTCTAGATGATTCTGCAGCATGTATGTTTATGTTAAAAAAAATAATAAAAATTGGCCATAAATATCATTTATGATGCTTACTTTGCTATCTCTTGTTAGCGTTTATCATCTGTTAGACCAGAACAGAACACTTGCGAAGCACTGAAACAAATTGCTGTTAACTTTGGAACTTTATTGTTACAGGAAACAATTGAAGACATTGACAAGAATGGTGATGGCAAGATTGATCTGCAGGAATACATTGGTAAGTGTCTACACTGTTCCCCTGGGAAAGAAGAAAGCTAACATTAGAATTGATATTTTGTGGCCAGATGAATTGAATGTGTGCTTATGTTCCTTTTGACCCTAGGGGACATGTTCAACGCTGAAAATGGAGAGAATGAACCAGATTGGGTCACAACAGAAAAGAAACACTTCTCAGAGTTCAGAGACATGAACAAGGTATGCATTGGGAAGAACATTTTTTAGCATCATTTTTTAGCATTTAACCAAACAAATCATGGTTCGTGATTTGTTTGCGTTTGTTAGGATGGTTTCCTTGATGCCAATGAAGTCTCTCATTGGATCCTCCCTGGAGAGGTGGACCATGCTGATAACGAGGCCCGGCATCTCATTCATGAAACTGATAAAGACAACGTAAGTGGCTTTCACTGGGTCTTCGCGTATGTGGCGTCATTAATTCACAATAATGCATTAATGGCAATAATAATCATTGAAAATCTACTTTTAATTAATCTTCACCTCTGTCTTCTTTCTTTTAATTTACTGCCAATGAATTGCAATGGACTTCCAACTGCTTCATGTAATTGATTATCCAGGATGACAAAATCACAAAGAAGGAGATTCTGGCAAACTGGAACATGTTTGTCGGGAGCCAAGCAACTAATTACGGAGAGGATCTCACCAAAAGACATGATGAACTTTAATGCTGGCATATCTGAGTACGGGGTGGGCAATATATTTGCGGTGTAGGTGAGAAGACAGGAAACTGAATATGAAAATAAAAGTGTTGGGTAGGAACATTTCAGGGATTAGGCTTCAGTGAAGATAGGCATCCTAGTGAGACAGATAAAAGCTTTATTTATTGTTAAACACATTTCGTCCATTGAAACAAAACACAGTCCTTATGAACAGACACTCCAGCTTGCTTATTGTGCAGTAATGGACTGATATCTTCCACTTGAGAGATGCTCAGGAATACAGCACTGAATACAAGTCCAGTTGCATCAGTATTCAAAATAACATGACTGTTACGAAGTAATTTTTTACATTAGTGGTCAGTGATTCCACACTCGAACATATCACTTACATGAAAAAAGAGGCATAGGTGCTGAGAAATGAAGCCAGAGGGAGGGAAAGAGGGCCAGGGATTCAATAGACAGGAGGAGACCAAAGTGATTGACTTTATTGTTGGAACCTTTTTCTCTCTGTGAATTCTTAATAAAACCATGTTAGTTTTTTAATTGTGGACTGGGATTTAATTTCAACGTTCTCACAAAGACAATTCATTGCATTCTAATAAGTCTTCTAATGTCTAATCACAAAAGCTTAGTTTTTTTAATAGTCACCCTCTTGCTCTACTTAATCATTCTTTGTCCTTTTGCATTTTCCAAACTGTGTCTATGTCCTTGATGTCATTCCCAGGATGGTCGTCTCTCTATCAGTGAAATCATGGATAAAATGGATTTCATTAAGGTCAGTACTATAACTGACTATGGGACCCTGGTAGAAGATCATGATGAACTTTAACCTCACTTTGACCACAAAAAGCCTGAATGTCTCTTTAAACTATTAAAATAAGACAAATGTGTTTTTTGAAGCATGTAAAATGAATGATTTATTTAAAAAGAAAAGAAAAAAAAGCACATCTACTGTATATTTTGGCATAATACCATCTTTGGGATATCACTCAGATTACCCCTCATCAAACAACTGACAACAAAAGCACTATAAAAAAGTTCAGCAAAACCAGTGACAATATTTACAGGGTCAAAGCGTCGTCCAATCCTCTCGTTTATGCTTGCATAACAGGTCTGGCCTCTTTAGCTTTGAGGTCCACTCCTGACCCTGCAAAGCCAGTCCCACCCTGCAGACCACCAAAGACAGACATTTAAACACTGACTTTGTGCATCTGTAAAACATTGAGACACTCTTTATAGCATTAGTTCTCTCATACACACCCTCTGGAGAGGTATGATGTCCTTCTCTTTCAGTTCGTCTCCAGTCACTGGATCAATCATGTCTTTCTGTATGAGCTTCTCCACACACTCCATAGTGACTACGGCTCCACTTGAGGGAAAGACAGGAAACAAAAAGACAGAGAAACTAAAAGTGAGGGCAAGGCCTAAATGTATGAAAATGTATACAATTCAGATCAATTCTTGCTGAATAAGGAGTTTAAAAGTCAAACTCACGAGGGTCTAAGGACTGCACAGGGCACAGAGTTCCCAAGCGTGTCTTTGGTTACTGCACACACGTATCTGTCCTGAGGAGGAACACACAAATCATTTCCATAAACACGTTAAAGATAATCCCTGCAAAGATATGCAGTAATTCAGAAGTTTAGGTCAGTTATTTTTTTCTTAAGATATAATACACATTTAAATTAATAATAAATTAATTAGTCTTATTTCATATACATTTAAATTAGTACTGTTAAGCAAATGTGCATTCAGTTGATCCTACTGACAATAAATATATTGTTATAAAAAAAAATCTTAATGCTGTTCTCTTTTGAACTTTCTATTCATCAAAGAATCCTTAAAAGAAGAAAAAAAAGATCAACGCTGATAATAATCTTTAATTATTAATTTAATTAAACATTAATAATGTTTTTTGGGAATAAGGATGTAACGATTCACTCAACTCACAGTGCGATCCAAATAACATTTCATGATATGACTTAAAAAAAAAAAAAAAACATGAGACTTGAGACAAATTATAATTGAGCGTCCTTTTATATTTATTGATAAAATTAAGCATAAATATTTCAAATCATTATATAACCTTACCAACCCCAAACTATTGAAATGTAATGTATACACTATTAAATAGAAAGAGAGAGAGATGCAGGTAAAAATTAAAAATAGGGCTTTTTACTTGGCGTGTGAGGAGGGCCACTCTGTCCAGACTGGGGTCCAGTGGAGTGAAGCGCACTGAAATCAAATCACTCATCTTCAGAGGACATCCTGACATGGGGCACAACACTGTTTTTGACTGAAAAAGCAAGAGAGAAGGAAAAACATTTAATGATAACAGATGATGTCCAAAGAGTTTATTTGTGAGGTGTAAGTGCCCCATACAGGGTGAGATCATGACACTAAAAGCTACTGAGCACACAAGAGTGAAAAACTGACCGAACCAGGAGGAGAGATGGACAAACAAAACAATCAAGGGCACCATGACCGATCAAAATAACATTTGGCATGCAAACTGATTTCAGGGCAAGCACAATCTCTTGTGTAATGCTCTTCTATGAATGACACCTGACTACTGAAGACCCAAGGTTAGGGACACGTGGCTGGCAAAGAGCGAAACGTGACAGATCTAGAGACCTACAGGCTTTTTAAGCAAGGTGGGCTTTGCCTCTGGTGTGAGGCTGGGGATCCAGAAGCTGGGCAGAGCTGAAGAGGAACTGGACGCTCCTGTGTCAGAACTGGAGGAGCTGCTTGAGCCCTTCTGGCTTTCTTCATCATTAGATTTATCTACAGAAACATGAGATATACACACATAATCCAGCAGGAATCTCATTGTGTTGTGCTTAAGTTTAAACCTCCTTGTCTAGTTGTCACACCTGAGGTAAAGGGGTTGATTGGCTTGGAGACGATGTTGTTCTCTCTCTGTTTGAACTTCTCAGCTCTCTCTCGCTCCTCAGACTTGGACTCCAGCTGGCCTTCACTCTTTAGAGCCTTTTTCTGCTTCTCATATGCCTGAGTTTAAAAATGTGTGTGTTAGACAAAAACAGAGAAGGACATTCACATTTAGAGCAAAATTGAATTGTAAAAAAGTATGCAAACCTTCATTTTCTTGGCAATTTCTGTTTTCTGGTGAAGGATGTATTGCAGGATGGCTTCTTTTTCATACAAGTATCCATCTTTACTGCAGGAAGCAAATATAAACACAAACACATCCCAGTCTCCAAGCTGCCGACATGCAAATGGGCCAGTAACACTCAGTATACACTTAAGACTACATAAAACAACCGCATGCAGACAATTTCACCATTAAATAATTTCTATGAGCGCAAAAATGTCTCTTACGTCACGACGGGGTCCCTGCAGGGCTGTAAGGACAGACAGCAGCAGTCAAAGTCTTTGATCGCATCCTTCCCCAAACGCACACTTTGTGTCCCATAACCAGAAGAGGCTGAAAATATGAAGTGAGATGCACAATATGTTATTGTAATTACATTGCAATCATATCATGAGATAGACTTATGGTTACATGGATACATTACCGGTGTCTTTCTTCTTCTCGTGATAAGTGTAAACGGCTCCTGCTGTGCAGTTTTTCCCGTGTCGAGTCATGTCTGTCCTTTTGTGTACAGAATGAATAGTTTTTATGAAGCTGGAGAACAGATTTTGCACATGGTTTTAGATAAAAGCTAAGTCGGCCCATTAAGAATATTGCTTAGTAAACAAGCCCATGAGGAGGATTTCCAGGGAAAGCCATAATAGACACCACACATGTTACAACAAACCGGAAGCAACACATTAATCAATCGCAATTTGTTCGATCATATATTAATATCAGATATAAAAGTGCGAGTATAAGCACAGACGTTGCTGTTTACCTCTTACGATCCTGAACCGGAAAAGATATTATCCTCCTCTTCCTGAATCGTTATAATTTTCAAAATAAAAGTTCGCAGAGAACGCTGAAATGGTGCATCAACATAAATGGACATAAAATAGTGATTTGAATTTAAATAGTTTATTACATCTAGATTATGGCAGAGCTTCTGCTACAAAATAGTACATTGCTGAAGGGTTATTCTACAGAAACGTCCACTTTTGGTACGGCAAAATGTATTTATTTTTCTAACATTTAAAGTTAGACCACATTATTAGATTACCTTTTGACTTGACGAATACCTATAAATGAAAGCTTAATTATTTTTCTCTTTAGCTTTTTTGCAGTTATTTCAAGACCAAATGAACCATTTTTTTGTCACTGGTGTTACCTTATTTATCAATATATATATATATATATATATATATATATATATATATATATATATATATATATATATATATATATATATATATTAAATATGTTTTCTTGATTTTTTTCAGCACATGTAGTCAAAGTTATAGAATAATAATGAAAATGCAAGAAAGAAGGAGATTATGTTTTACTGATTTAATTTGAAAGAAAAAAAGCAGTACTGTAACACCAGTGACACAATGAATCACCAGTGACATAAGACCTGATATACTGATCTGGTGTGTTTAATCCATTTTTATAATAGTTTTTTTTTTTACAGATCCCTAACAGTAAATAGGTCATACCAGTGACGTCAACTAAAAGCTTCATATGAAATCATGAGTTAAATGAGAAAATTTCGGATAATTGAAAAGAAACAGTGGACTTAGCATGGGCTTTTTCTTAGATCTTTAGAAAATAGGAAGGAAGAAGTCAAGTGATGTCATCAGTGAGATTGTTATTACAAAATGACAGATTTTTGTCAAACGTTAACACCAGTGACACAAACCCTGGGGACCACTGTTTTCAATATAAATTGTATAATATTTATTGAGCATTTTATTTTATTATGCAATTTATATCATATAGTTGATAGTTATGAATACATTTTTGTAATTTAAATGGTAGAAAACCTGGAACAAGCAGTTTTGTGGTGCTTGGAATTCTTTATAATTCATTAAAAACAAATATTGCCACATTTATGGTGCAAGAACATGATGACCTGAACTAATTGTTCAAATAACACATTGTTTTATTTTAAAATATATATATTTTTTAACCCATGTGTTTTTCAATTGTAATATTTCTGTAAAGTCTAAGGACAGAAAAATGGACGTTTCTGTAGAATGACCCTGAAAGCAATTAATTTTTTTTACAGTATTTAAATAATAAAAGTTAAAGCCGATGCTGCACACCATCGGCCAAAAACAGGCCTTAATTCATGTCAAAGACAATAACTATAACTAGCCTCTTTTTTATGTTAATCCTCCCAGCTTTGTGTCTTTTACCTGTTCTAGTCTTTTATGAAAAGGATGCTCAATGTTAATTAAGTTATTCCTCCAAGGCCTCTTTAATGGAGATGGTTGCTAATCATCTAAAGTTGCAGGATAGAGAATGACTATAAGCTCACATGTGTGTGAAAATAGCAAAAAGAGACATAAAGCAACTGAACGTTGACATGGACAATGGTCAAACAAAAAGTTTATCATTATTGTTTATTGACCCATGATAACCACATAAAACAGAGACTAATGGTATATATATATATATATATATATATATATATATTATAGAGTGTAAATATATAGTGCACTAGTTATGTTCTTATTAGCATACTTTTACTATTGGATATCAAATATCTCAAGGCCCGCTCCTGCAAGTAAAGAGCTTTTCCTTTGTTTTTCTGCTTAAGAAAAAAAATCACACAAGTTTGAAACAACATGCTGGTGACTAAATGATGACACAGATCCCTTTAAGGCCATATTTCAAATCACAAATCATGTTTGGAAATCATATTTCTTCAGCTGAAAAATGGACAGAAAAGTGCAAAACATCACAAGCTATTGGATTCAACAGAGACAGTAAGGACATCCCACACATATCATCAGTATTTGGGAGTAACTACTTTCATAATTTAATTACAAAATAAATGTAACTGTAATCTGATACAGTTACTGAGAAAAAAAATTGTAATTAATTTACAGTTACTTATGAAAATATTAATGATTACAAAGAGGGTTACATTTTAATAGACTATTTTCACACACACACACACGCACACACACACATGCAGATTTAAAATGCGAGACGAGATTTCAGGAGTTGAGGACACAGAATAGGACACATGCTTATTCAACGACTGTTTTATTTCCTGTGAGGCATTGTTAGATGCCAGTGTTTTCTCTCATAGCTAAGCAAAGATTTGATTTCAAAAACATAACTATTAAAGTATATCTCATGATTTTAAATCTGTATTTAACCTCAAAAAGATCTCAAAGTAAAAAGAGGTGCTAAAGTCTGATTGTGAGCTGTCTGTGAATTACAGTTAAATTATTATAATCTTAATTCGAGTGAAGAAGGATACTAAAAGTCTGACAGTAATCGCTGTAGAGTACCAGTGTAAGGTTAACCCTGTACTACAAATGTTTCAAAATAATTAACAGTTAAAAACATTAGAAATTAAGAAAAGTAATTAAAAAGTAATCAAATGTAATCAGTAACATTACTTTAATGAAGTAATTGAAATAGTTACACTACTTATTACATTTTAAATAGGGTAACTTGTAATCTGTAACCTATTACATTTCCAAACAAAGTATCCTTCCCAATACTGTATACAATAATACTCTGTCTACATTGATATGTTTTTGAAAGTATTTAAGAAAGAATTTTTGAACTTACACACATAAATAAAACGTTCCCTCATTTTATTCCATAAGTAGTCTCAAAACAACACAGGTTTGCAATTACACTTCATATCATATGTTAATAACAAAACTGTTTTAAAGGGAAATGTTGTTCAATTAAATACATTTAATTTAAGGTAATGAAATTATTTAAGATCCACGTGTATGTATTTTTTGACCAGACTGTAGGGTGTGATGTGATTATATTAAAAAGGCAATGACCAACGCTACGATGTAAATCCTGAACTCTGTGGAACGAAACGCCCAGGTGCACGTTCCTCTTTTGGCCACATGGTGGTGACAGATGGGTTTAGTTGTCGTCGTCGTCGTCGTCATCATCGTCGTCATCATCATTAAAGACGTCTGCGACAGTCCTGAAAAAGAAGAGGGTATAGGCTACATCAGTATATGACTATGGTTGTAATAACCATTGCAGGTTTATTTGCAAGAGAATATTATCTTACTTATAGATGGATCCAGAAACAGAGTCAACAAAGCCACCTTTTAGAAAAAAATAAATTGTAGTGAGTTCATAAAATAATCAGACCTTGAAATTATCCACAATCTAAACATTTAAAATAGCATGTATGAAATTGCTGTATTGTGTTTCTTACCTGGCTTGCAGACGGTTTCACAAACAGGACAGAGGTAGCACTTTCCACAGTCCTGAAGAGACAAAAGACAGTTAAAATGTTCTGATAAATTCTTGCAATTAAGTAATTGTTTGTGAAAATATGTGCACGTGATTTTGTAGGGAAAATGGAACACTGTATAATTTAGCCATCTATAGTTTCAGACAAGCACATAATTTGCATTTAAACACTTACTGTTACTGCCTGGACCCCCACATGCTGTGACTAATGCAAATTATTATGTCATTAATGCATGCTCTGGCTATCTGCAGTTCTAGCATCACTGAACAGCTACAGTGAGCAGAATTTATCAATATAATATATATATATAAATTAAACAGAAAAAAGGAAAAATAAAATAGAGATAGGTTTGGGGCCAGGAGTTGGACTGTAGTTATACAGGTCCTTCTCAAAAAAATTTGCATATTGTGATAAAGTTCATTATTTTCCATAATGTAATGATACAAATTAAACTTTCATATATTTTAGATTCATTGCACACCAACTGAAATATTTCAGGTCTTTTATTGTTTTAATACTGATGATTTTGGCATACAGCTCATGAAAACCCAAAATTCCTATAAAAAAAAATTAGCATATCATGAAAAGGTTCTCTAAACAAGCTATTAACCTAATCATCGGAATCAACGAATTAACTCTAAACACCTGCAAAAGATTCCTGAGGCTTTTAAAAACTCACAGCCTTGTTCATTACTCAAAACCGCAATCATGGGTAAGACTGACCTGACTGCTGTCGAGAAGGCCATCATTGACACCCTCAAGCGAGAGGGTAAGACACAGAAAGAAATTTCTGAACGAGTAGGCTGTTCCCAGAGTGCTGTATCAAGGCACCTCAGTGGGAAGTCTGTGGGAAGGGAAAAGTGTGGCAAAAAACGCTGCACAACGAGAAGAGGTGAACGGACCCTGAGGAAGATTGTGGAGAAGGACCGATTCCAGACCTTGGGGGACCTGCGGAAGCAGTGGACAGAGTCTGGAGTAGAAACATCCAGAGCCACCATGCACAGGCGTGTGCAGGAAATGGGCTACAGAGAAGCAGCACTGGACCTTTGCTCAGTGGTCCAAAGTACTTTTTTCGGATGAAAGCAACTTTTGCATGTCATTCTGAAATCAAAGTACCAGAGTCTTGAGTAAGACTGGGGAGAAGGAAATGACAGAATGCCTGAAGTCCAGTGTCAAGTACCCACAGTCAGTGATGGTCTGGGGTGCCATGTCAGCTGCTGGTGTTGCTCCACTGTGTTTTATCAAGGGCAGGGTCAATGCAGCTAGCTATCAGGAGATTTTGGAGCACTTCATGCTTCCATCTGCTGAAAAGCTTTATGGTGATGAAGATTTCGTTTTTCAGCACGACCTGGCATCTGCTCACAGTGCCAAAACCACTGGTAAATGGTTTACTGACCATGGTATTACTGTGATCAATTGGCCTGCCAACTCTCCTGACCTGAACCCCATAGAGAATCTGTGGGATATTGTGAAGAGAAAGTTGAGAGACTCAAGACCCAACACTCTGGATGAGCTTAAGGCCGCTATCGAAGCATCCTGGGCCTCCATAACACCTCAGCAGTGCCACAGGCTGATTGCCTCCATGCCACGCCGCATTGAAGCAGTCATTTCTGCAAAAGGATTCCCGACCAAGTATTGAGTGCATAACTGAACATAATTATGTGAAGGTTGACTTTTTTTTTAATTAAAAACACTTTTCTTTTATTGGTCGGATGAAATATGCTAATTTTTTGAGACAGGCATTTTGGGTTTTCATGAGCTGTATGCCAAAATCATGTGTATTAAAACAATAAAAGGCCTGGAATATTTCAGTTGGTGTGCAATGAATCTAAAAT